>NW_027441903.1:0-300963 GCF_048569485.1 Anomaloglossus baeobatrachus
CTCGCTGGGGCTGGACACGGTACCTAACACTTATTCACATGCAGCCTGTATTATTTTTCTAAGGAGTTTAGATAAGAAAAGATCCAGTATTGAAAACCTTATAAATAATGATACTTTTGTATAAGAAAGTGAAACACTCCCTTTAACTGCAGGAGAGCAGCACTAGGGGTTCTCCACATTTGAGGACACGTTTTTAATTTTATTTTTTGTGTACTTACATTTAGGACTAAAAATCATTTTTGCAATTGGAGTACATAATAAATCTGCATGATTTCTCTTTTTACCCGGAACCTTAAACTTTGTTGTGGTTTGTGGTCATAAATCATTAAAATATAAGCAAAGAAGTAAAATCCATAAAGTGGACATATATTAGAAAAAAAATCATACATAAAAAATCACCAGATTTCAATATCAAAGGGAAGTCTTCCTAAAGTCTATGATGCCTAATGCAGACACAATGGAGCAAATATAGAAAGGCAAAATTGCATGAAATTAGGTTTTTCAGTGCTACGCGCAGAAAATCGCAGAAAATTAAAAAAATAAATCTCAAGGAATTTACCTTTCAAATTGTTCAATATATAGTATGATGTAAAACAAAAACTGTGCCCAGCCTTCATCCAATAACATAACCTTTGCATTGCTGGCTTAAAAATGAGTTAATAGCAATGTGTGACGCCGCAGGAGCGACGAACAACCAGCGGCATGCACCACCAACAATATTATGAAAACAAGCGATGTGTCAACGATCAACGATTTTTGACGTTTTTGCGATCGTTGATTGTTGCTCCTTGGTGTCACACGCTGCGATGTCGCTATCGGCGCCGGCTGTGCGTCACTAAAGACATGACCGCGACGATATATCGGTAGCGATGTCGCAGCATGTAAAGCACCCTTAATGCTGTATTCACACATCCGTTATCCCTCGGACAGTGCACTGACCCGTAGCGTTTTATTGATCCATATACGTCGGTATAAGCTGACCATCAATAACGCGGCTTTTACTTTCTCGTGCAGAGTGAATTTTTAAAAGACTTACCCAAGGCGAATACGGCCCAGGATGGAGCAGAAAATGGACTAACATTTTATTCTGCCTTACAAGCGGAGGATGGCCATTGGGCTGGGGATTATGGCGGCCCACTGTTCTTGATGCCAGGTGAGACTTGTCAGTGATACATGACCACCATCACTACATCTGACTCCCGTCTACTTTACTTGCTGTAAATCTGTGATACTCTTTAGGTCTGCTGATTGTATGCCACGTGACACAGACGCCCCTCCCTGACGCTACCAAGAAGGAGATGGTGCGGTACCTGCGATCTGTGCAGCTGCCTGATGGCGGATGGGGCCTGTGAGTATATGACTGACTGCACATACATAAGAGTGTGTGGACGTGCTGCGCACATTCAAGTCTTTGTACTCAGGATATGGCTGTGTAGCACCCAGGGATATGGGGTACTTGGTTCCGGGCGATGTCTCTCTTGGGGGATGTCACTGTGGTGGCTGTTGCCCGCTTCCGTGCCCTTTTTGTAATGGGGATATATTTACAAGGGATTAAATTAGTGTTCACACGTGACCCCACTTGCGGTGTTGTGGCTATATGGATGGAGCCGCCGCTGCAGAATGTCACTACTGGGGCTGGTGTTATTTGCAGCTTGGATAGTAGACCCTCCGCAAGCAGGATCGGGCCCCAGAGGATGGGTGATGTGATAGGTGTTAGAAAAAGGGAGTCCACACTAAGGTTTAGTGCAACTGGTTTTTGTCCTTTGACAATACAGACAATCTGTGGTGGCCCTTGACAAAGGACACGAAACGCACGTCGGGCCTAGACCGTGGACATTTTTTGATTGCGGCATTCTGTGCCTTGTATGTACTGATGCACCCTGCATATTATATTAGTGTTACTTTTACCTTTGATCCTTTGAGATATTGACTTATATATGGGTCTGATAGATCCTCGCAGGAACTCATGGTTGATATTTTATATATGGTAGCATTCTGATTTTTGAACATAGCCAGAGTGGGGGTATATCCGATAACGTTACCCGCTTGGGATGTATATTGTGTCCCACTCTGACTGTTTTCAATTCATATACTGATGTCCCGATACCCACCCCTGTGGAGTTTTCCATCTCTTCTTGTAATTGTCTCCCATGCCCCACTGTGACCCAAAGTTTGTGTCACAGATTTGGTGTATACCATTTTTTTAATAGTTTGTATTTTGTACATCCTTAATAAAATTGTGTTTGACAATATTTACTCTTTCATGTGTTTTTGGACACAGTTTTTTGGTTTCACTCACGGCAGGTTGGTAATAACTGGTTGCCCGAGGCCGGCTGGTTTCGCCTCCCTTCGTTCCAGTGCCAGTTTGGTGATTTGGTACCTTCTTCCCCTGCACCTGTCTCTGGTAAATGGGTCCCCGTGGCGTAGAGGAACTGGGGGGTTCCCGTTCGGTGGTTTGTCCATTTCTGTCCGCCTGACGGTAGCATGAACCCTGTGGGGATGTAGTCTCTGGTCCTGTCTCCGGCTCTCCCTTTGCTACTGAGTCTTTGGATTCATTGCATCATTTGTCCAACTCTTGAACCAACATTCCGCAGGAATAACACCTAATGATTGCAGAAACCACAGAAAAACACTTGGGATGGTGCATAACCTCAGTAAAATTCTTTTATTTTATTCATTTCCAAATATAAAAAATCCATTTACAAAAATGCACATATGTATATAACTGGGTCCAATTCCTAATCACACTGGACTAGCTCCAATACCGCGCTAATAGGTTGCAGACAGCTGCATAGACTAATAATGGCTTATAGTAAGCCTCCACTAAAATCCTGATATATTTCCTTTATATCCGGTAATCTCTCCCTTATAACGGGCTCCCTGTGAGTGCATCACCCAGAGCCTGCAGCAGCGCTATGCGTCTGGGGATTCCAGGCAAGATCCGGTCACTCTGAATAACAATAATAGTAATAAAGTGGAGCGCAGCTGAAACTAACCTGTATGGAGTTACTGGCGGTTGTGCCGTCCTTGGTCCCTGAGTCTTTGGATTCGTAGGGTTAGCCAGGTCCTTCATGGTCCCCTCGCTGTGCAGGTGTTAACAGGCCAGCTTCGAGCTCTTTCCTGTCCTAGGGTCCTGTACCCCGTCAGTGCGTAGTTCCTGGGAGTACTCCACCGTACTCCATCGGCAACCACCTCTTCTGGGTACCAGGTCACCGTTAATCCGCGTCAGACCGTCACTTCACTTCCACCTTCACACACCACAGTGACCCGACTACAAACTCTCTCTGAGTGCACTGTCTCACTGCAGTTTCTCTTCTGACTACTGTCTTCCTGTCTGCTCTGTCCTCAGTCTGCCCCTCCCACCTGGTCAACTAGTGGACTGGCGTGGCTCCACCTATAGGCGGCCATCCGTTGACAAATAACACTCAGATCAAAAATACAGACTTCTGGATGAGCTCTGTGTGTATGATTGCACGTGTAATACCCTATAGCGGGCTTTACACACTACGATATCGTTAATGAATTATCGTCGGGGTCACAGTGTTTGTGACGCTCATCCGGCGTCATTAACGAGATCGTAGCGTGTAACACTTATGTGCGACCTAAAACGATCGCAAAAGCGGCAAAAATCGTTTGCTGCGGAGAGGTCGTCCTAAAACAAAAAATCATTTACCTCTCATTAGCGATGTTGGTCCTCGTTCCTGCGGCAGCACACATCGCTGTGTGTGACACCGCAGGAGCGAGGAACATCTCCTTACCTGCCTCCACCAGCAATGCAGAAGGAAGGAGGTGGGCAGGATGTTTACGTCCCGCTCATCTCCGCCCCTCCGCTTCTATTGGATGCCTGCCGTGTGATGTCTCTGTGACGCCGCACGACTCGCTCCCTTAGGAAGGAGGCGGGTCGCCAGCCAGAGCGATGTCGCAGGGCAGGTAAGTACGTATGACGGGGTTAAGCGAGGTTGTGCGCGACGGGCAGCGATTTGCCCGTGTCGCACAACCGACGGGGGCGGGTACAATCGCTTGCGATCTCGCTAGCGAGATCGCAGTATGTAAAGCCCGCTTATAGGTTTATCTCGTTGGAGTATGAGAGCACAAGCCAAAGGTCAGTTGATAAGTATGAAATGTATTTTTTCTGTTGACTTTGTAGTTACAATGAATTTATTAACCCCTGAAAGGGAACCTGTCACCAGATTTGTCCCCTATAAGCTGCGGCCACCACCACTGAGCTCTTATATACAGCATTCCAGAATACTGTATATAAGAGCCCAGGCCACTCTGTAAAATGTAAAAAAGACCTTTATTATAATCACCTGCGGGGAGATTGGGTCCAATGGGAGTCACTGGTCTCGGGTCCAGTGCTTCCTCTATCCTGTGCAGTCGTCGTCCTTCTTCCTAGCTCCATGTGGATGACACCGATGGATGTCGTTCGTAGAACGTAAAAAACACTTTTATAGTACTCACCTGCAGGGCAGTTCGGTCCAGTAGGTGTCGCTGCTCTCCGATCCAGCTCCTACTCTTTGCAGTGATCTCCGTCCTCCTTCTACCCAGCCCAGTATGGATGACGCATCTACGTCATCCACACAGGCCAACACTGCAGTTCAGCGCAGGCACCCTTTGATCTGCCCTACTGAGGGCAGATCACAGTACTGGAAAGCGCAGGAGCGAGAAAAGGTTACAGACCGCCCGTGCATGCGCACTACAATACTTTGATCTGCTTTGCGCAGGGCAAATCAAAGTGCGCATGCGCAGGACCACAATGCGAGGGACGAGTTAATATTTTGACTAACATCATTGACTTAACCATATGACTGAAAAGTGGGAGAAAAAAACCCTCAATGTAGTGAAATGGCGGGTGGAAAAAAAGCCATTACTTTTTGGGCTTTTCTTTTTACTGCATTCAGTGTGCAGTATAAACCTACAGCATGATTCTTCCGAGTTGTTTTTATTTTTGTTTGTTTGGATCAAAAGAAAAATCATAATTTGTTTTAAATATTCATATATTTGGTTTGCGTTGCTATCCTCTAACACCCATAACTTTATTTCTTCATCGTTCCTTATGGGAGACCCAAACCATGGGGTGTATAGCTTATGCCTCCGGAGGACACACAAAGTACTACACTAAAAAGTGTAGCTCCTCCCTCCGAGCCTATACACCCCCTGGATGACAGAATCCAACCAGTTTAATGCTTTGTGTGCAGGAGGTCACACACACACATGCATCCTCTTTTGATTTTTGATTTTTATTTAAAGATTTGGAAGAAAAGCGGGTCCACCGGACTCCCGGCATGTCCCTTCTCACCCCACTGTGTCGGCGGTGCTGTTAAGGTTGACCTTAAGGCTGGAGCCTTCCATGCCGCGCTCCTTCACCATCCCTACGGGCTCTGGCTTGAAGTGGGAGCCTTCACGGTTCTCACTGCTCTGCAGGAGACCGGTCTCCATCCACAGCCCTTTTCAGGCCCCTGCTGGACGGAGCGCTCACCCCCCCCAGGGACCTGGCCCTGCGTCTCAAAAGCTAAGTATTGAGACGGTATTCAGGGGTCCCTTCTGCATTTTATTGTGGGGAGAGTGTGTTATTTGGGCAATGCTGCTTCATAAGTCCCTTTACTGTGATTTCCGGCCGGTTCTCTGTTTTTTTCCTGAGAACCGCGCCGAGGGTGCCTGATCGTCGGCCGCATGGATAAATTTAGGCCCCGGCTGCGGCCTAGTTTCGTTTCTCTGCCCCTGCATGTCAGTCATGCAGGGGGGCAGTGCAGCGCCGCCCACCGGCCGTTCAGCACAGGGGAGGACACTCCTCTCTGAGGAGATGATTCCCTCCCCTGTATTTCTCCTTAGCCCTCCGGTTCCCGCTCTTGGATTAACCCCCACCCCCCCTCCTCACTCCAGCACCATTTTCTCAGCGTTTTTACACTGGTCGGCGCTGGCTGCTGCAGCACTGCAGAAGGAGTGAATTATCTGTCTTGGGATCCAAGCTGGGAATCCGGAGGGCACACAAAACGGTCTGGTAAGCCACAACCTCTGGTTGTGGACTTTTTATGCACTCTCTGGTGGCTTTCTGAAGGAGTGAATTCTCTACTACAGAACATCCTCCTCAGCAGCATGTCTCACACCAGGAGCAAGGCTGCAAGGCTGCACTCTATATGCATTGCATGTAAGCTCATACTGCCCGAACTGAGCACAGACCCACACTGTGATGCCTGCTCTAATGTGGTGGTGCCTCAGCCTGGAGTCTCCCCAGGGGGTCCCTCCGGCTGCTCCAGCCCCGGTGGCTGAACCCCCGGCTTGGGTAACATCTTTTTCTAAGGCTATTTTCCCAGTCCTTTTGCCGACTCCATGGGGACAGTTGTCCCGGACGCTGCCTGAGCATGCATCAGCCCCCCTTCTCAGGGTGCCTCTGCTGCTGCTCCGACTCGCTCTACAGAGCTCACAGAGTCTGTTTCCTCTGATCCCAGACCCCGTCCTCCTAAACGGAGACGCAGGGACTCTTCTCCTTCCTCGTCCCCACGGCTCTGATTCACTGGCACGAATGGCAAGGCGAGAGGAGGATGCCCTTACTGTGGGCTCAGACGCTACGTCTATGTACCCCATTGATACCGAAAGGTGATGCAGATGTTAGCGATTTGATTGCGTCCATTAACTCCGTACTGGACCTTAATCCACCAGTGTCTGATGAACAAGCTTCTTTGGTAGAAAAAACACCAGTTTACCTCACCTAAGAGAGCAAGGGAGTACGTTTTTTAACCACTCCAGTTTTCAGGCCACTGTGACCAAACCCAGGGGCCTGTCCTGACAAACGCTTTCCTAAGCGTACTTCTGATGACCGTTTTCCTTTTTCCACCAGAGGTGGTCAAGGAATGGGCCTCAGTCACCAAAGGTAGATCCTCCGGTGTCTAGAATCTCAGCAGCCGGACAGTTGTGTCTGTGGCGGATGGCACCTCTCTTAAGGACTCCACTGACCGCCAGGTTGACCTTCTGGCCAAATCTGTATATGAAGCGGCAGGGGCCTCTTTACTCCCCGTCTTTTGCAGCAGTGTGGGCCCTTCAGGCCATCTCTGCTTCCCTGGCGGAGATGCACTCCCTTACCAGGGACTCTATGCCCGAAATGGTGGCCTTAACTTCCCAAGCCTCGGCTTTTTCGTCCTATGCCATGTCTGCCATTTTTGGAGGCGTCTCACCGCACAGCGGTAGCCTCAGCTAATTCCCTCGCGATCCACAGGATCTTGTGGCTTCGTGAGTGGAAAGCAGACGCTGCTTCCAAGAAGTTTCTAGCCGGGCTCCCCTTTTTCTGGGACCCTGGGAAAAGAGGGGGGGGGGGGGGGGGAGAAGAGAGGGGGGGGGGGGGGGAGAAGAGAGGGGGGGGGAAAGAGAGGGGGGGGGGAAAGAGAGGGGGGGGGGAAAGAGAGGGGGGGGAAAGAGAGGGGGGGGGGAAAGAGAGGGGGGGGGAAAGAGAGGGGGGGGGAAAGAGAGGGGGGGGAAAGAGAGGGGGGGGAAAGAGAGGGGGGGGGAAAGAGAGGGGGGGGAAAGAGAGGGGGGGGGGAAAGAGAGGGGGGGGGAAAGAGAGGGGGGGGAAAGAGAGGGGGGGGGAAAGAGAGAGGGGGGGGAAAGAGAGGGGGGGGGAAAGAGAGGGGGGGGGAAAGAGAGGGGGGGGGGAAAGAGAGGGGGGGGGAAGAAGAGAGGGGGGGGAAAGAGAGGGGGGGGAAAGAGAGGGGGGGGGAAAGAGAGAGGGGGGGAAAGAGAGGGGGGGGGAAAGAGAGGGGGGGGGGAAAGAGAGGGGGGGGGAAAGAGAGGGGGGGGGAAAGAGAGGGGGGGGGAAAGAGAGGGGGGGGGAAAGAGAGGGGGGGGGAAAGAGAGGGGGGGGGAAAGAGAGGGGGGGGGGAAAGAGAGGGGGGGGGAAAGAGAGGGGGGGGGGAAGAGAGGGGGGGGGAAAGAGAGGGGGGGGGGAAGAGAGAGGGGGGGGGAAGAGAGGGGGGGGGAGAAAGAGAGGGGGGGGGGAAAGAGAGGGGGGGGGGAAAGAGAGGGGGGGGGAAAGAGAGGGGGGGGGAAAGAGAGGGGGGGGGAAAGAGAGGGGGGGGGGAAAGAGAGGGGGGGGGAAAGAGAGGGGGGGGAAAGAGGGGGGGGGAAAGAGAGGGGGGGGGAAAGAGAGGGGGGGGGAAAGAGAGGGGGGGGGAAAGAGAGGGGGGGGGAAAGAGAGGGGGGGGGGAAAGAGAGGGCGGGGGGAAAGAGAGGGGGGGGGAAAGATGAGGGGGGGGGAAAGAGAGGGGGGGGGAAAGAGAGGGGGGGGGAAAGAGAGGGGGGGGGGAAAGAGAGGGGGGGGGGAAAGAGAGGGGGGGGGAAAGAGAGGGGGGGGGGAAAGAGAGGGGGGGGGGAAAGAGAGGGGGGGGGAAAGAGAGGGGGGGGGGAAAGAGAGGGGGGGGGAAAGAGAGGGGGGGGGAAAGAGAGGGGGGGGGAAAGAGAGGGGGGGGGAAAAGAGAGGGGGGGGGAAAGAGAGGGGGGGGGAAAGAGAGGGGGGGGGAAAGAGAGGGGGGGGGAAAGAGAGGGGGGGGGGAAAGAGAGGGGGGGGGGAAAGAGAGAGGGGGGGGGGAAAGAGAGGGGGGGGGGAAAGAGAGAGGGGGGGGAAAGAGAGGGGGGGGGAAAGAGAGGGGGGGGGGAAAGAGAGGGGGGGGGAAAGAGAGAGGGGGGGGGAAAGAGAGGGGGGGGGAGAAAGAGAGGGGGGGGGGAAAGAGAGGGGGGGGGAAAGAGAGGGGGGGGGAAAGAGAGGGGGGGGGAAAGAGAGGGGGGGGGGAAAGAGAGGGGGGGGGGAAAGAGAGGGGGGGGGAAAGAGAGGGGGGGGGAAAGAGAGGGGGGGGAAAGAGAGGGGGGGGGAAAGAGAGGGGGGGGGAAGAGAGGGGGGGGGGAAAGAGAGGGGGGGGGGAAAGAGAGGAGGGGGGGGGGAAAGAGAGGGGGGGGGGAAAGAGAGGGGGGGGGGAAAGAGAGGGGGGGGGGGGAAAGAGAGGGGGGGGGAAAGAGAGGGGGGGGGGAAAGAGAGGGGGGGGGGAAAGAGAGGGGGGGGGGAAAGAGAGGGGGGGGGAAAGAGAGGGGGGGGGGAAGAGAGAGGGTGGGGGGAAAGAGAGGGGGGGGGGAAAGAGAGGGGGGGGGGAGAAAGAGAGGGGGGGGGAAAGAGAGGGGGGGGGGAAAGAGAGGGGGGGGGGAAAGGAGAGGGGGGGGGGAAAGAGAGGGGGGGAAGAGGAGTGGGGGGGAAAGAGAGAGGGGGGGAAGAGAGAGGGGGGGGAAGAGAGGGGGGGGAAAGAGAGGGGAGGGGGGAAGAGAGGGGGGGGGGAAAGAGGGGGGGGGGAAAGAGAGGGGGGGGAGAAGAGAGAGGGGGGGGGGAAAGAGAGGGGGGGGGAAGAGAGGGGGGGGGGGGAAGAGGGGGGGGAAAGAGAGGGGGGGGGAAAGAGAGGGGGGGAAAGAGAGGGGGGGGAAAGAGAGGGGGGGGGAAGAGAGGGGGGGGAAAGAGAGGGGGGGGAAAGAGAGGGGGGGGAAAGAGAGGGGGGGGAAAGAGAGGGGGGGGGAAAGGGGGGGGGAAAGGGGGGGGAAAGGGGGGGGAAAGGGGGGGGAAAGGGGGGGGAAAGGGGGGGGAAAGGGGGGGGAGAAGGGGGGGGAAAGGGGGGGGAAAGGGGGGGGAAAGGGGGGGGAAGGAAAGGGGGGGGGAAAAGGAAAGGGGGGGGGAAGGAAAGGGGGGGGGGAAGGAAAGGGGGGGGGGGAGGAAAGGGGGGGGGAAGGAAAGGGGGGGGAAGGAAAGGGGGGGAAGGAAAGGGGAGGGGGGAAAGGAAAGGGGGGGGAAGGAAAGGGGGGGGGGGGAAAGGAAAGGGGGCGGGGAAAGGAAAGGGGGGGGGGAAAGGAAAGGGGGGGGGGAAAGGAAAGGGGGGGGGGAAAGGAAAGGGGGGGGAAAGGAAAGGGGGGGGGAAAGAGGGGGGTGGGGGGGACAGAGGGGGGGTCGGGGGGACAGAGGGGGGTGGGGGGACAGAGGGGGGGTGGGAAAGAGGGGGGTGGAAAGAGGGGGGGGGGGAAAGAGGGGGGGGGGGAAAGAGGACGGGGGGGGAAGAGGGGGGGGGGGGAAGAGGGGGGGGGGGGGGGAGATCTGACTAACCAATTACAGACGCAAGAGACTGTCAGTGGAAGCAGTGAATATGTACGAAGGTTAATGAGCGTGCCTGGAAGTATTGTTCTAACTCGCAAGAGACTCAGTAAGTATTATGGTCCTGCTCTAATCCCCCGCAGCCCTTTCCCAAGACCATTTTAAAGCACATTGTTCGGGTCCACATAGACTTTTATGGGGATCGGCATCCGGGTAGATGTTCATGTTCACAGCCCGATTCTGAACCAGGTTTTTGTTTTAATTTTTTTAACTCCTGTTGGACCCACCAAACACGATTCATCTGCGAGGGGGGGACACAAATTATACATATCTTATTTTTTAAAAGAGAACATTGTGGGCCCCACTACATTGTGGGCCTATTATACAGTGTGGAGGGGTCGTGTGGCAGCTATTATAATTATACTCTATGGAGGGCTGTGTGGAGGTCATAGTTAGGCATCATACTGTGTTGGGGGGGTGGGGGTTCATTATAATTTGCCCCGGGTGGGTATTTTCCTGCTGTATGGCAAGCTGCGCATAGATGGATATACTGTTTAAACTTGACAGGTTCCCTTTGTGCTGTAGAAATAAAAGGTTAACAAGAGAAGGAAACATCTACCTTTGTGTTTGCTCATATCAATCATTCCAAAAGCAACTTGTGCCGCGTTCAGAGCCCCTTCAAACGACTGCCTCTGGTGAAACCCCACAAAGGTGAACACTGTTCTGTTGGTGGATAATCCAGGGTCCACATCCAACAGGCCGACATCCATCAGTCTGAAAAATAGCTGCTGCCAGCGCATCAATAATCTGGGAAACAGGGATATAATAAGAGCGGATTAGATCACCGCAAACAAATAAGAACAAAATTATCATTTTATTAATTTATACATAACCACTCAGGTTTTCTACCAGCAGGAACATTATTAGTACAAGCTGTGAAATTCTTGCCCGACGGAACGCAAGCAACTCAGACGGTGAGCAGTCTTCTATTTTAAGGCCGTGTTCACATGCTTTTTTTATGCAGCAGGTTTGATTATGCAAATTAGGAGCTGCTCTAAAGTAGCAGCAAAAGCTATGAGATTTCAGCCTGCACACAATTATTTTTTCGTCTATGACTGAATTAGCATTCCCCCCACCTCTTTTTTTTTGTTTGTTTCCATCTCAACTTGTGTTTTCTGTGGGTGGAATAAAAAAAACAAAAACAACACACACCACACCACCAAGTGTGTTAAAAATAGCTTTGGGTCACGTGCACACATTGACTTTTGTTAATTCAGTATTTGTATCCAAAATCATGAGTGGTAATAAAAGCAGCATGTGGTGCCCGTGTTTCTATTATACTTTTTCCTCTGATTGTTCCACTCCTGGTTTTGGCTACAAATACCGAGGTAGAAAAACCTCACCAAATACTCATCGTGGTGCACGTGGTCTAAGAGGCCGGTGACCGCTGTATACAGGAACATGCACACATTGAGTATCTGGAGAGTTTTTTACCTCAGTATTTGTAGCTAAAAGCTGGGGGTGGGTGATGAATACAGGAGTGGTGCCCGTTTTTTCTATATACTTTTCCTTCTGATTGTAGCCAAAACCAGGAGTGGAACAAACACTGATGTTAAAATCTCACCAAATACTTAACGTGTGCACATGGCCTTAGGCCTTGTCCGCCCCTTTTTTTTTTTTGGTCTGCAGGAGGGTCCCTACTGTCTTGGCAGTAAAGAAGCTGCTAACACTATGGCTATGTTCACACTAGAAAAATGATTTTTCTTAAGAGTGCACCTGTGTTAAAACGTTTTCTCGGTGCGTTTTTTGGTGCATTTTTTACCGCTGGTTGCTCCCCTGCGTTATTGTGCCAATTTATATATGGCAAATAACGCAGTTAGCTGCAGAAAAGAAGTGACATGCTCATTCTTTTTTCTTAGAAGAAATTTACTGAAAGAATTTTCTTAAGAAAAAAAACGCAGTGTGCGCACAGCTAATTTTTTTTGCCATAGGTTTTGCTGGGGAATGTCTGCAGAAAGGTTACAAGAATTTCTCAAGAAATTTCTGCAGCAAAAACGGACCAAAAACGCAGGTAAAAAACGCAGTGTGTGAACATAGCCGGTTTTCCTGCATATTATATGTGACGTTTGTCTGCAGCATGTTCAATAAAATTTAGGATTTAGTCACCAAAACCGTTGGGGGGGGTTGCATTTCACCAATGCATTCCACAGTGGGGAAAAAAAAAAAAGCTGAATGAAGGGTTATACTGCAAATTAATATATATATATATATATATATTCAGTCTCAAGGGGTAGAGGGGGAAAAAACAAAGAAAAAAAAAAAATTGTATAAAACATTTTTCTGTCCACTTTATAAAAGGGCATGACGTCTAGTGAAACAAGAAAAGAAAGCCCTAATCAGACCGAGAAAACAATCACAGCGTGCTGCAGGTCCAATGTAATCCTGTTTCACTCACACCCATTCAAGTCTAGGAAACATGGCACTGCACTCACGTTACACCGGTGTAATGCGAGTGCAGGGCGAGAATGGCAATAGCCGCCAACGGAGGAGATAGAGATAAATCCCTCCCAACCCTCCGCAGCGCCGGTCCTCCCCCTGCAGCTGTGGTCTGATCGGATGACAGTCGCATGACACTCGGCTCCCGCTGTGCTGCGAGCATGTGCGGAGTGTGATACGAGGACTCACACTAATCCCCGTGTGGCCTCAGCCTAACCGTTCACATATCACAGCACATGCCTTCATAAACATTGCTGCAGCGCTAACACAATTACCTCTTTGTTTCTTCCTTCTGAGAAATTCGGGACACATTCCACAAGTTTGGACATCTTCTCACTAGCAGTCACCTGCTCCTTCACTGAAAGCTCGCTGTCCGTCTGTCTGTGAAGCTATTTGGTTTCTTGCTTGTTGTCCTACTTGCAGGAGTTACAAATTAACTAATCAGCTGGAGCCATGTGATGAGAAAGAAAACTTTACACTCAGAGGTCTGTGCCATTTCTTACTAAATACTTTATAATCGATAAAATGGAATACAGATGATTATGCCAATAAATCTATTTTTGCATCATTTAAGTTTTTGCCAAAATTCAACTTTCTTAAGTATGGTAATTTCGTAAGTTAACCTGTTCACCCCCAGACTCTTTTCACATTCCTGACTAGACCAAATGTTACAATTCTAACCAACGTCACTTTATGAGGTTTTAACATTGGAACACTTCAATATTTCTGAGACTGTTTTTTTTGTGCCACAGTGTACTTCATATTAGTGGTAAATTTTGGTCGATATGATTTGCATTTCTATCTCAAAATAACAAATCTTACAAAAAAGGGAAATATTTTTCAATTTTTGAACTCTGAATTTTTATGCCCTTAAACCAGATAGTTGTATCGCACAAAATCATTAACAATTAACATTTGTCTCATGTCTACTTTACACAAGCACCATTTTTTAAAACTTTTTTTTTTTGTTAAAAAGGGTTAAAAGTTTTGTTAGAAGGGTTAAACGTTTATAAGTAATTTCTAATTTTTCCAACCAAAATGTAAAAAAAAAATGTAGGGACCACATCACATTCGTAGTGACTTTGAGGGACCTATGTGACAGAAAATACCCAAAAACTGACACCATTTTAAAAACTCCACCCCTCAAAGTGCTCAAAACCACTTTCAAGAAGATTATTAATGTGACGCCCCTGGACTATCAGGTCATCACAGGGTATTGCACAATCTACCCTCCCGTGCAATATCCACCTCCTTCTTGGTTATGGGTCCTCAACTACATGGTGTTGCCTACATCAGTTAAAATTAAATCATAGGTACACTTTGCACCACACCCACCAAGCAAACCAGTGGACGGCCTGAGTGGAATAAGGTCACCCATTTGGGGAGTTGGTTAGGGGAGGTCAGGAGTGTCAGGAGTGAGGGAGAAGTGTGTTGGAAGTGAAGGAGAGAGGAGGTCAGGAGCAGGGCTCCTAGGAAGCTATCTAGGTGGCAGACGGTGGTCTGGGCCTAGAGGAGCTGGACCCCCAGTCACAAGGGATCGTGGCAAGGGGCACGGATCTGTCGAGGAGGACAGCCGGCGGCCTTGCACCATCACCGGGCTGGGACAAGGGCACGACAGGGTACGTGGACCCTAGGGCAGGGAGTAGCTTCAGGTAACCTGACAATTTACCCGACGAGAACGGAGCCTTCAAAATCCGTTCTCCACCCACTCCAAAATCGGGGTACTAGCACAACGAGGGGGATAGGACTTTCCACTCAAACGTCCAGAAAATCCCAAGCATGAACCCTGAGAGCAAGCTCCCACACTTAGCCATATTGGGGAGCGGGACCCGGCAAGTTCCATACTACCGGGACCAACAGAGAAGTAAACTTAGCGCCAGGAGGCAGGTCACGAATCACCAGGCAGCACCATTGGGGACGGGACCCGAACTAGCTCCCCTCAGCGGTAGCGGTATCCAGAACTTTTGGTTTATCCAGTTGTCGGTGTCAGCTTAATGGACTGAGTGAGTACACAAGTGACCCCTTCGTTCCCCACGGCACTCCCCAAACACCATCACCGAGTCCCGGGGCATCCCCCCCCTACCCGTGGAGGGTTCTAACACCTGGCTGCCCCATTCCATCACCCCAACTGCAGCGGTTGTACTCCAAATTACCACATACCACGGGTGGCATCACGAACTAACACAATCCACTGTAAATACCCCCTTCATTTGAGTGGCCGCACGACCCCTGGGTCCGGAGACCCCTCGAGCCACCGCGGATCCGGATCCGAGCATTCCGGCTGCTGGCACGGGGGCGGCACATTAACCCTTTAGATGCTTCATAGGTGCTAAAGCAATGTGGAAGGAAAAAGTTAAAATTTCACTTTTTCCAACAAAAAATTGCTTTATGCCCACATTTTTTTGAAACTGTAGGAGTAGATGGACTATGCAATTTGCCCTTAGTTTTCTGATACCTCATATATGGTGGAAAACTACTGCTTTGGCGCACGGCAGGGCTTGCAATGGAAATAACGTAATTTGGATTTTGGAGGGCAAAATTGGCTGGAATAAATAGCGGATATGTTGTGTTTGCACAGCTCCTGGGGTGCTTAAACAGTGGAAAAAAAACACAAGTCACAATATTTGGAAAACTACACCCCTCAAGGAATTAATTCTAGATGTGTGGTGAGCACCTTGAACCTCCAGGTGCTTCACATAATTTTGAGCCGTAAAGATGAAAAAATACATTTTTATCTAAATAAATGTTGCATTAACCCCACATTTTTAATTTTTACAAGGGTAAGGCTATGTGCCCACGGGGACATTGTCCTGCGGTTATATCCGCAAGACATTCCGCAGGTGCTCCCAGAAATCCGCAACAGAACTTTCTCTGTTTCAATGCTGCGGATATACAGCGGAATGTCTTGCCGATATGGTGCGGGCATTCTGCATTGAGGATACAGTACCATGGCTTCGGCACTGCATCCTCAATGCAGAACAAGTGCTGCAGTGATCGGGGTGCTCATACTTACCTCCATCATGCAGCACCTCACTTTCCGGCGCCCGGGTCACTGTCAGCGTCTGGTCTGGTGCACTGTGCTGGAGGTGGGCGGGCCTGAACTAGCACCAGCTGTCACATGACCGGAGCTCGTGCAGGCCCCGCCCACCTCTTCTTTCCTGTACCTGGCTGGATCCACCGCGCTGCTGTTCACCGGACGGAGAAAGTAACTCGGGTGTCGATCAAGGCAGGTAAGTATATGGGACCCTGCGGAGAAATCCGCAACAATAACTGACATGCTGCAGATTTTTCCGCACGAAAATCCGCACGATTTCCGCTGCGGAAAAATCTGCAGCGTGGGCACTGCATTTCCCAAATGCCATAGAAATGGCTGGGGAGTAGCTGTGCTGCAGATTTCTGGAAAATCCACGGCTTTTCCGCGAGAAATCCGCGGCAAAATCCGCGCATTTTCCGCAGCGTGGGCACATAGCCTAAGACAAGAAAATTGACTATACAATTTGTTGTGCAATTTCTCCTGGGTACACCGTTAACCCATGTTTGGTGGAAAACTACTGTTTGGGCGCACAGGAGGGCTCAGAAGGGAAGGCGTGCCATTTGAATTTTGGAGCGCATTTTGGCTGGAATAGATTGCAGACGCCATGTCACATTTGAAGATCCCCTGATATGCCAAAACAGCAGCAACCCCTTACAAGTGAACCCATTCTGAAAACTACACCTTTCAAGGAATTCATGTAAAGGCTACTTTACACACTGCGATATCGGTCCCGATATCGCTAGTGTGGGTACCCGCCCCCATCTGTTGCGCGACACGGGCAAATCGCTGCCCGTGCCGCACAACATCGCCCAGACCTGTCACACATACTTACCTGCCCGGCGACGTCGCTGTGACCGGCGAACCGCCTCCTTTCTAAGGGGGCGGTCCGTGCGGCGTCACAGCGACGTCACGGAACGGCCGCCCAATAGCAGCGGAGGGGCGGAGATGAGCGGGACGTAACATCCCGCCCACCTCCTTCCTTCCGCATAGCGGCCGGGAGGCAGGTAAGGAGAGCTTCCTCGTTCCTGCGGCGTCACAAATAGCGATGTGTGCTGCCGCAGGAGCGACGAACTACATCGTTACTGCTGCAGTAACGATAATCGAGAATGGACCCCCATGTCACCGATGAGCGATTTTGCACGTTTTTGCAACGATGCAAAATCGCTCATCGGTGTCACACGCAGCAACATCGCTAATGCGGCCGGATGTGCGTCACAAATTCCGTGACCCCAACGACTCCGCATTAGCGATGTCGCAGCGTGTAAAGCCCGCTTAAGGGTGTTTTTGAGGTACAGTGCAATCTGAGATGGGAACTAGTGCCATACTGGATTTCAGAATTTGCTGAAATGGTTTGCGGGTGCCATGTCATATTAGCAGAGACCCTGAGGTGCAAGAACAGCAGAAATCCCCCTCAAGTGACCCCATTTTACTTACTGCACCCCTCAATGAATTCATCCAGGGGTGCAGTAAGCATATTATCACCACAGGTGTGTCATAAAATTTTACACTATTGGGCGGTGAAGAAAAAATAATTACATTTTTACCACTAAAATGTTGTTTGAGCTCCAGACTTCCAATTTTCACAAGGGAAGTATATTTAAAGAGGCACCATAATGTGTTACACAACTTCTTCTGAATGTGGCAATACCCCTTATGTGACTGTACAGTACTGTTTGGCCATACCGGAGGGCTCGGGAGGGAAGGAGCACCATTTGACTTTTGAGGAATAGATTTTCCTAGGATAGTTTGCGGAATCCATTTGCACAGTCCCGACCCTAATAATTAGAAAAGCAGCAACCCCCTAAAGTGACCACATTTTGGAAATAACACACCTTTGGGAAGTTATTCATGGGTCTAGTGACAATTTGGTATCTAGAAAACTCCCATTGAATCAAATGCAGTGAATGGTGCAGAATTAAAAATAGCAAATAAGCCCATGTAATGCACAGTACATTGTAGTGCCCGTACATTGTGCTCAGCTAGTGCTTCTGGAGACACACAACCCGTAAATTAAGCGGGCTCTCCTCACTACAACAATGCCAAACCTGTGTATGTCAACTTTAGGCACCCTGTGTTTTTCAGAAGGGGCATTTGAATTTGGGATCGCAGATTTTGCTGGATTTCTCTTTTGGGTGGTTGAGCCATAGCGGATTTCCAGAACCTTTGTGTTACCAGTAACTTTGAAGCCCCCTATATTTCCATTGTCAAATGACGCCCTTGAATGGGGACTTGTGTTTTTGTGAGGTTTTAATGGTATTGATTGCAATTTCAGTTATAACACATTTTTAATCAATTCTCATGTAGCCTGTGCTCTATGCTGAGCATTTGCATCAGGGTTCACATCTACACCTCCAAAATATGTGATTTAGGTGAAACCTCCAATGGATCAATTCACTAATGAGCCAGCAGAGTTACTTCGGACTCTGTCTGGCCTCTGTTCATCAGTGTCCATTTTTTTTCACAGGTACACAAAACTGTTGTTGACCGCACTTTTGTCCACACCTAAAAAGACACGTAAGGTTGGACACTGCCGGTTCATAGGCCAGACGGGAGTTCAAAGTGACTCCATCTGCCTCATTACAGTGAATTTTCCATTAGCAATTTTGTTTGAATCATGTTTTTCAAAGATTTACACGTAGTCCCTGGTGTAAGTGCTCAGCATAGAGCACAAGAGAAATGTGAGCTAAGCCTTAAGGCTGCTTTACACGCAGCAACATTGCTAGCGATGTCGCTTGTGAAAGCACCCGCCCCCGTCGTTTGCCTGTGGCACACAATATCGTTAGTCCCCGTCACACATACTTACCTGCCTAGCGACGTCGCTGCGGCTGTCGAACTGCCTCTTTTCTAAGGGGGCGGTTAATGCGGTGTCACAGCGACGGCAGGCGGCCAATAGAAGCAGAGGGGCGGAGAGCAGCCGAAGGAAAGACACGCCCACCTCGTTGCCGGAGGATGCAGGTACGGTGCGGTTCGTCATTCCTGGTGTGTCACATGTAGCGATGCGTGCTGCCTCAGGAACGACGAACAACCTGCGTCCTGCACCAGCAACAATATTTGGGATTTGAACGACGTGTCAACGATGAACGAATAGGTGAGTATTTTTGATCGTTAGCGGTCATTCGTATGTTTCACATGCAACGACGTCGCCAACGAGGCCAGATGTGCATCACGAATTCCGTGACCCCAACGGCATCTCGTTAGTGATGTTGTTGCGTGTAAAGCCCCCTTTACTGCGATGATTGGAAAGAAGAATGAACAACTCAACAGCAGTTGAAGAATTGGCATTGGCTTTATTTATTTATTTTTTATGCCTTTCAACTTGCGGAATAAGTGATAAGACAGCTTTATTCCTCATGTCAGTACGATTACAGTGATACCAGGTTTATGTAGTTTTTTTTTTTTTGTTTTGGCTGCTATCATACTAAAAAATACTTTTTTACAAAATAAAGGGTTTTTTTTTGCATCACTGAAAGCTGTATGTTTTTTTTCTGCCGAAAGAGTCATGTAAGGGCTTGTTTTTTGTGGGATGAGTTAGAGTTTTTATTGGTACAATTTTGGTTCACAGAATATTTTTTATCGCTTTCTATTCTGCTTTTTGTGAAGCAAAATTAATAAGAAACAGCAATTCAAGAATTGTTTTTTTTTGTACGCATTGCACAATGTCTTAACATTAATAAAATAGCGTTATTCTTTGGGTCAGTACGAATACAGTGATACCACATTTATATTTTTTATATTTTGCCACTTTTACACAATAAAAAATTTTATAGAAAAAAATGACATTTTCACCAATGGGTGAATGGGTTTTATTTACATATGATTTTTTTATTGCATTTTATTCCACTTTTTTGTCTTCTGTATGATGAAAAGACATAGTTTTCATTATGTTTTCAATTTATTTATTTATTTTTTACTCTGTTCTCTGAAGTGGTCAACCAGTGTTACACTTTTATGGATCAGGTTGTGCCGGACACGGTGATACCAAATATGTGATCTTTTTTGTTTATTTTTGGTTTTACAAAAATATATTTATTGGTATACTTTTATTTTTTACAGGTATTTTTTGTAAGTCTTTATTTTTACATTTTTTTTCACTTTTTTACTTAGTCTCTCTATGGGACATTATTAACCTGTGACCGCATGATTGCCATGACGTAATTTTGTGGGAACCCGTTCTCTACCATGATGTAAACCTATGTTAAATATTGTGAAGGGGTTAAAGAGGTTATCCAGTCTACACAAGTCTACAGTCCCTCTGTGTCACTGTATGTGACTGCAGACTTATGAATCCTCACAACATGCACACTCTGCACTGTGAGGTGTTGTGAATAAGTTTTCCAGTTTGGAATTCCCTTTTGTGGTCATTGCTGGCAGTGCAGTTGATGTGTGGAATGGAAACGACACACCTGCAGAGGACTGGCAATCAGGGTCAGATTGGGCTATTTAACTTAGGCCTGCGACACACATCCTTGCCGCCGACACGTGTTTGTCATTTTTGCACGTACTGGTGTAGGGGGTGGGCAGACCCCTTACAAAGGTAGCCCGGAATGTTGATGCTGTTTAATAAAAATGTTATTAATAAAAATGTTTTATCATTGTTACTATAATGTGTTAGTGGGGCCCCCTAGTGGCCGGGTGGGACGGCTGTCGCCACAGTGGAGAGGAGGAGCCGGCAAAAACAAGGGGAGGGAGGAGAAAGTGTTGTGGAGGAAAGGCAGTTGGGTCCGGGACGTGAGAGGGTGAACAACAAGGGGCAGAGTGTGGGAGCTGAATCCATAGGGGACGCCGGAGAGAACAGGAGGAGACGGAGACCTCAGAGAGCGAAGCAGCCGGTGTGGGTCCGGTCTGTGGGTAGCCATAAGTGGGAGCCCGGCGAAGTAGAGTAACCGGTCACATCCCCACTGGAGGGTACGTCAGGGCAGGTTGTCCCCCAGCTCAAGAAAGGGTACCCAGCATCCAGAACTGCATTGTTTTGTGAAGAAGAAGTGTGAAAATAAAACATGTCGTTTATTTGCATTGAACCATGCCTGGAGCGTGTTTGTGCGCCGGACGACCATTGCACCACCGCACTCTGCCCCACCAAGTCATCTCCCGACATTAAAGTGATGGCGGAGCCAGGGGTAAGCCTGATAGCAAGTGCCACGACTACACGGCCGGAGGCACCCCTGGCACCCTGTTACATGTGGCGTAGTCGGCAGGATCCGGATCATATGCAAGGGGACCCTGACCGAGAAGATCAAGTGGTGCCTAGGACACAGGATCTGGACTTTCAGCGGAGATTTCCAGTCCCATGGTGGGAAGAAGAAGAAGTGCCTGAGGCGTTGGACCGGGCACAAGATGGCGGCAAGAGGGCCGTCGTCTGTGAAGATGCAGAAAGTGCGCGAAAAATTGGCGCCAAAAGAAGAGCCTGGGGCTGGCCGGTGCCGAAAAAGAAGTTCGGAGTACTCCGCCCAAAGAGGGGAGGTGTCGCTCCCAGGGCATCGAGGAAGACATGTAAAGTGGGCGGTTTTCTGAAGAAAAAGAAGTACCGCCGCGGAGGGGTCGTTCTGCGGTGTGAGACAGAGGGTGGAGTATACCCAAGAGCGGGAAAAGTAAGCCCGCCTCCACTTCCTCTAGCCTCTCCGCCGACCCTGACGCCCTTACTAGTGACTGGTGCTACAGGCAAAATGGAGAACCTCGAGGGACTACGTGATGCATTGGCTGCGCCTGGTCAGGAAGAGAGCTGCCAGAAGCAGATGGTGTCCGCGGAGGGATTTCCCGCTTACCTGCCAGCCGTACCCAGAGGACCGGGACGAGCCACAAAAGTGACTTGGGTCACCACGTGGGACGCGGTGACCGGGGCGACCAGCACAGAAGTCCGGGCGACCTACACCGCCCAACTACCGTCGGGGAGCCGGATGCTGGGAGCCCCATTCCCCCGCCCGGAGATACCCTCGCCAGCCGCGGTGGGAGCTGCGACCCCTGATCAAGCTCTGACTTCGGCGGAAATATACGCCCAGAAACTGGAGAGAGACGAGTGGGGCTTCTACTGGGACCCCGTACAGCCGTCTCCACTACCGACACGAAGGTCCCCGTCACCTGAGCCGGACCCAGTACAGGAGCGGCTGCTCGCTGAGACCGTCGCTCGGGAGATCATGGCGGGTTCCCACGGCGAAGAGTTTGAGTACCAGTACACCACCGGAGTGGTAGTCAAATTCAACCAGAGAGAGGGGTATGGCTTTATCCAGGACGGAGAAACCGGTGACGATTATTTCTATAATAGGGTCAACCTGGATACAGAAGGCCTCCTGCAGCGATTACACACCTTGTACCAAGGAGAGAAGGTACGGTTCCTGAGGGAAGTGGGTTGCCGGGGCCTGTTTGCGGTAGGGGTGCACCGAATGCCCACCGCACAAGAGGCTGACCAGTGGCAGCAAGAAGTGGAGTGGGAGGAGTACCAGAGCCGGAGACCAGCACAGCGGCGACCGGTATTAGGCGAAACCTCCCGTCCGCGAAATACCCTGGCTGTAGCTCCGGCAGTCATGCCTGGGCAGAGTACCGATCCGGAGAGGGGAACCCCGTCGGTGCTGACGATTAACCAGAACATCACTACCCATCCGGTTATCGTTATGGGCAGCCCGCCGCCGTCCCGCGCAGCGACCCCATCACTCCCGTCGGGGACTGTGGAGCCAAAGCCGGAGGCTGAAACAGCGGAGCAACCCAGCAGCTATGAGCCTTTCCGGAGGCTGCGCCGATTGCCCGGGCAGTCTCTGTCAGAATACGTCCAAGCTCAGAGGGCCGAATGGCAACGGGCCTACCACCCGGAATGAGTACCAAGACCGGAAGATGGCGGGCCTGTTTTGTTTGATGCCGGCGTGTTTTAAGCCGGAAGAAGTTGTACCGTTTGAGTTGCTGATTCCGGAGAGAGCCTGCTGCTGGACTGAGCCGGGGGCTCCTCCATGTGGTTAAGAAGAAAAGAAGCTGTTTGTTCTGCGTTCCTGCCGGTTAACATCCAAGACCGGGAGTGCTGCATTAGCCTCCGGGCACCTCTAAGACCGGGAGTGCTGCATTAGTCTCCGGGCACGACTAAGACCGGGAGTGCTGCATTAGTCTCCGGGCACGACTAAGACCGGGAGTGCTGCATTAGTCTCCGGGCACGACTAAGACCGGGAGTGCTGCATTAGCCTCCGGGCACCTCTAAGACCGGGAGTGCTGCATTAGCCTCCGGGCACCTCTAAGACCGGGAGTGCTGCATTAGTCTCCGGGCACGACTAAGACCGGGAGCTTCCAGGAGGAACTCCGGGCACTGGACAGGTTCGCAGTTTTATTAACATGACTTGTGAAGTTTTAAAATGTGTTTTGGATTTGTGCCTTGCCGGGAGGCTCAGGCTTTAAGAGGGGAGGTATGTAGGGGGTGGGCAGACCCCTTACAAAGGTAGCCCGGAATGTTGATGCTGTTTAATAAAAATGTTATTAATAAAAATGTTTTTATCATTGTTACTATAATGTGTTAGTGGGGCCCCCTAGTGGCCGGGTGGGACGGCTGTCTCCACAGTGGAGAGGAGGAGCCGGCAAAAACAAGGGGAGGGAGGAGAAAGTGTTGTGGAGGAAAGGCAGTTGGGTCCGGGACGTGAGAGGGTGAACAACAAGGGGCAGAGTGTGGGAGCTGAATCCATAGGGGACGCCGGAGAGAACAGGAGGAGACGGAAACCTCAGAGAGCGAAGCAGCCGGTGTGGGTCCGGTCTGTGGGTAGCCATAAGTGGGAGCCCGGCGAAGTAGAGTAACCGGTCACATCCCCACTGGAGGGTACGTCAGGGCAGGTTGTCCCCCAGCTCAAGAAAGGGTACCCGGCATCCAGAACTGCATTGTTTTGTGAAGAAGAAGTGTGAAAATAAAACATGTCGTTTATTTGCATTGAACCATGCCTGGAGCGTGTTTGTGCGCCGGACGACCATTGCACCACCGCACTCTGCCCCACCAAGTCATCTCCCGACATTAAAGTGATGGCGGAGCCAGGGGTAAGCCTGATAGCAAGTGCCACGACTACACGGCCGGAGGCACCCCTGGCACCCCGTTACACTGGCGGCACGGAGACACGTTAAGCAATGTTACCCTATTGTAGCAGGCACACACACGTAAAACCACACGGAACGTGTGTCCGTGTGCGTTTGTACGTGTGTGTGTTTTTCTAAGCGCTGACATGTCAGTGTTTTCTCCGGCAGCACGGGTGTCACACGGCCCGTACCACACGGGGGTAGTGTGGTTGCGGTCCCGTGTGACACGCGCCGGAGAAAACACACGTGTCAGTTTAAAAAAAACAAAACATTTACTCACCTTCTCCAGCCCTCCTGTATCTGTCGCTGCTGCCTCTTACTGCAGACCGCCGCTCATTATTCTCATTTAATATTCCCTTCACTGCCTGGCAGCAGCAGCATCGGGGAGACAGCAGGGCTGGAGCCGAAGATCAGCACCACGGACAGCAGGAAGGACCAGGTGAGTATGTAAATTACCGGTTCTACGTGTGCTATCGCGGATAGCACACGTAGAACACACGTGGCCCGCACGTACCAGAGACACGTACTTACCTGCACGCAACAAGCAGGGGAAATACGTGTCTCTCGGCACGTGCGTGATTTTCACGTGAGTGTGGCAGAGGCCTTAGTAACTTTCTCTTGTTACTTGCCGGTGGTCAATTGCTCCTGTGTGTTAGGCCCCCTTCACACGCACGTGCCTCCGGTACGTGTTTGGCAGTTTTCTCACGTACCGGAGACACGTACACACGTAAACCTAGGTATTCCTATGGTGTCGGACACACGTAAGTATTTGCGAACGGAACGTGTGTCCGTTCCGTACTAACGTGTGTCCATGTGTTTCTCACGCCGACATGTCCGTTTTCTCTCCAGAATCACGGGTGTCACACGGAACGCAAATGTGTCACACGTAACACACACGGACCACACGGATGTGTTCCGTGTGACACGCACCGGAGAGAAGACATGTGCCTGTGAGAAAACAAAACATTACTCACCTTCTCCTGCCCTCCTGTCTCTGCCATTGCTGTCACTTGCTGCCGACCGCCGCTCATTATGCTAATTGAATATTCACTTCACTGTGGCCGGAAGCAGCAGCAGCGGGGAGTCAGCAGGGCTGGAGACCGAAGATCAGCACCGCGTACAGCAACGCCAGGGACATGTGAGTAGAAAGTTCCCGTTCTCTGTGTGTTATCACGGATAACACACAGAGAACACACGTAGCCCATAAACATGGGTCACGGAGAGGGCAAAATGCACCTCTGACATGTCTGTGAAAAATGTGCGTGGTTTTTCACGGACGTGTGAAGGGGCCTTAAGGACATTCTGCTACCAGCTCTGCTCACTTCCAGAACTTTCCTCAGATAAGTGGTCTTGTACCTCTGCTGTTTGTTTACCACAGGGGTCTCAAACTCGGCTGGGTGTATGGGCCGCACACAGGAAAAAAATTATTTGAGGGGTCGCATTCTTTTCAGGACAAAGTGACATTAGTAGTGGTACCATTTTTTCTTTCTATACACCCTTGGATCACTGTCTTTGAACATTTTTCATTTGTCTATTATAACAAATGTGTACTTTTTTCATATATATGTGTGTGTATATATATGTATATATATATATATATATATATATATACTTTTTTCTTTTTTTTCCCCTTTTTGTAAGTAATACAGTTTTACAATAAGCACCGCATAGTAATTTTGGCCAACATCTTGTAGTAATGTGCCCCATCCTGTTCCCCATTCTGTAAAAATGTGCGCATCGTTGTTCCCTTGTAGCAATGTGCCCCATGCAGGTCCTCTTCTTGTATTTAATGTTCCCCCTTGCAGCTCCCCTTCTTGTATTAATATGCCTCCATGCAGATCCCCTTCTGGTATTAATATGCCTCCATGCAGCTCCCCTTCTTGTAGTAATGTGCCCCATGCAGGACTCCTTCTTGTAGTAATGTGCCCATCCTGGTCCCACCTTGTAGCAATGTGCCCCATGCAGGACCCCTTCTTGTAGTAATGTGCCCTCATTCAGGTCCCCTTCTTATAATAATGTGCCCCATGCAGGTCCCCTTCTTGTGGTAATGTGCCCCATATGCAGGACCCCTTCTTGTGGTAATGTGCTTCATGCATGTCTTCTTCTTGTAGTAAACACACACACACACACTCTATTGAGCCTCAGCTAGCAACACACACACTTTATTGAGCCTCAGCTAGCAACACACAAACTATTGAGCCTCAGCTAGCAACACACACACACACACACACCTTATGCAGCCTCAGCTAGCAAAACACACACACACACACACACACACTTTTCAGCCTCAGCTAGCAACACACACACCCTGTGCAGCCTCAGCTAGCAACACACAAACACACACACACACACACACACACACACCCTGTGCATCCTCAGCTAACACACACACACACACACACACCCTGTGCAGCATCAGCCAGCAACAGAAACACACACACACACACACCACACACACACACAAAAGCATTCTGCTCACCTATCCTCCGTCAGCGGCACGCAGGCACGTGGACCCGGTAATGATCACGGCTGCTGTCACCGCTGAACTTTCTGCCGGCCCATACATAGCAGTTCTCACTGCACAACAGCCACTGGCCAATCACAGGCAAGCATCTGAGGTCATATGCGGAAGGTGCTTGCCTCTGATTGGCAGGCGGCTGTTATTGCGTTCTGCAGCGAGAACTTCACTGTGCGCGTCAGAGGCAAAACTGTAAGCTGAAATAAATAGCTGGTAGCTGCGGCCCCTGCACCGGTCGCCATCTTTACTGGGTCCACGGGCCTGCGGGCCGCAAGAAGCCGCGTGAAGGGCCGCATGTTTGAGAACCCTGGTTTACCACCTTTTGTTGTTGTTCTGCTTTGATACTATGCATGATTCCTAAATTGTCTGTGAGGAGTTCATGGTGGAATGGGATCATTCCCTACTGGGAGTGTCTCTATACTTAGCTCCATGATTCTGCAAGATTTGTGTTTTGTCATGCTTGGTGTTATTCAGTCCCTCATCTGTATTAGTGTTTTTTGGATACAAGTAACATCTGAGTGCTGGTACAGTGGGGGAGAGGTTTAGTAACCTCAGGATTTTTCCATATCAGTAGTGCTGGTATTTATTAGGGTTTTTATGGCTGCAGACAGTTGCTCTTTCCTATCCTTTCCTATAAAGATAGTTTGGGCCTCATCTTTGCTGAAATGTGTCCTTTCTGGCTTTGTATTGTGTTTTTCTATATCACCGTAGCCTTTACATGTGGGGGGCTATCTATCTATCTTTGGGGACTACTCTGAGGCAGACTAGCTTTCTTATATTTCTATCTGTAAAATTATTTAGTTCTCCGGCTTTGTCGAGGCGTCCAGGTCATCGTAGGCACGCCCCATGGCTACTGTTAAGGTCCAGTCACACTAAGCAACTTACCAGCGATCCCAACAACGATAGGGATCGCTGGTAAGTTGCTAGGAGCTTGCTGGTGAGATGTCACACTAGCGACGCTCCAGCGATCCCACCAGCAACCTGACCTGGCAGGGATCGCTGGAGCGTGGCTACACGAGTTGCTGGTGAGCTCACCAGCAACCAGTGACCAGCCCCCAGCGCCGCGTGGAAGATGCTGCGCTTGGTAACTAAGGTAAATATCGGGTAACCAACCCGATATTTACCTTGGTTACCAGCGCACGGAGCTACACGTGCAGAGAGCAGGGAGCAGCGCACACTGAGCGCTGGCTCCCTGCTCTCCTAGTTACAGCACACATCGGGTTAATTACCCGATGTGTGCTGCAGCTAAATGTGCACAGAGCAGGGAGCAGCGCACAATGCTTAGCGCTGGCTCCTTGCTCTCCTAGTTACAGCACACATCGGGTTAATTACCCGATGTGTGCTGCAGCTAAATGTGCACAGAGCAGGGAGCAGCGCACAATGCTTAGCACTGGCTCCTTGCTCTCCTAGTTACAGCACACATCGGGTTAATTACCCGATGTGTGCTGCAGCTAAATGTGCACAGAGCAGGGAGCAGCGCACAATGCTTAGCGCTGGCTCCTTGCTCTCCTAGCTACAGCACACATCGGGTTAATTAACCCGATGTGTCCTGCAGCTACATGTGCACAGAGCAGGAGCCGGCACTGACAGTGAGAGCGGCGGAGGCTGGTAACTAAGGTAAATATCGGGTAACCAAGGACAGGGCTTCTTGGTTACCCGATGTTTACTGTGGTTACCAGCCTCCGCAGAAGCCGGCTCCTGCTCCTGCACATTTAGTTGTTGCTGTCTCGCTGTCACACACAGCGATCTGTGCTTCACAGCGGGACAGCAACAACTAAAAAATGGCCCAGGACATTCAGCAACAACCAACGACCTCACAGCAGGGGCCAGGTTGTTGCTGGATGTCACACACAGCAACATCGCTAGCAACGTCACAAAAGTTGTTCGTTAGCAGCGATGTTGCTAGCGATGTTGCTTAGTGTGACGGGGCCTTTAGTTGTGTGTCAGGATTAGGTCTGCAGTCCCTTAAGTTTCCAGCCACTCTGCTACCTTTTTGGGATTTCGCATTATTTGATCCTCCCTGGTCCCTGAATCATAACAGTGAGGATTCGCTGGTGTCAGAGCCGGCAATGGCAGTCACTTGGCTATGAGTATGCGATATACATACTCCAGGCTATAATCCGACTATAGGGGTGCAACCTTGCTCAATACACCTACGTTGAGTGGGGTTGCTCTCATTTGGTCAGATTCTGGCCAGGAGTCTGTACATCGCATACTTGCGGCCACGTGACTGCTGTTCCCAGCTCTGACACCAGCGAATCCTCACAGTGCACAGTGTGTATGATTTGAGGATTCACAAGTCTGCAGTCACATTATTGCAATAATTTGATTGCAACAAAATTGCCAAAAGAATAGGAAGCTGCAGCTAGACATTACGTGGAGCTGATGTTTGCAGTTCCATGTGTTTCTATCTGGCCACTGCTAGAGTAATTGATAGCTGATCGCGGGGGTGCCACTGCTCGGACCCCCACTAATCTGATGTTGATGACCTATGTTACAGGAAGCTCATCAGTATTTTGTACCTGGACAAACATATTGGTATTACAGTTCTTAATACGGCCTGACAAAATGTTGTAGTTTCAGAACGTTGCATAATGCAGATCACTGCAGTCTTCTAATTCTTTTGCCAGAAAACCATTTTCTACAAAATAATAATATTTGTAAGTAGGCGTCAGGTACAGACAGACAAAGGTAACTGGTACTATTTAATAATTAACTAGTTGTTGCGCAAACACTCAAAGCAAACAAGACTAAAGGAATGATACTTATATTTAGGCTTATATTGTGAGAAAAGACAAAAACCTCTATCAGAGGAAGCATTCCTTCCAAGGATAACCTAATATAAGGGATAGCACTTAACAATTCACCTGACCATATTAGGCTGCTTTCACACCTCCGGTTTTTCCTGTGCGGCACAATCCGGCACTTTGCAGGAAAAACGCAACCGGTTTCTTTTGCTGCCGGTTGCGTTTTTCCTGCATAGACTTTAATTAGTGCTGCATTGTGCCGCATAGGCTTGCGTTCCGTCCAGTTTTTGCCGCATGCGGCAGATTTAGCCGATGCGGCGGCCGGATGGAACGTTGCCTGGCACGTTTTTTTGTGCGGCAAAAAAAATGCCGATGCGGCGCATTTTTCAATGCATGCCTATGGACACCAGATGCGGCAAAAAACGCATCCGGCCGCCGCATGCGATTTTTGCCACTGCGCATGCTCAGTAGCATGCCGCAAGCGGCAAAAACCGGACGGGCCGCATTTAAAAAACGTATGCAAAGGATGCGGCTTTTTCGCCGCATCCGTTGCATAGGTTTTAGAGCCGGACTGGCCGGCTCTGCACCTACCGGATGTGTGAAAGCAGCCATAGCAGATTTGTGCTTACTACATGCCTAAATCAGTCAGAAATCCTCTTTATTCGATTTTCAGGCATGATATGTGGCAAAATGTCTTTATCCAAATGGATAAAAGATACCATTCAGGAATATTACAACCTCAATTCTCCCCTTCACCTTAGAGCACATTCCACGTCGTCCACTGCTTCCCCATGGGCAGAAATAAGGCAAGCACCTTTCAAACAAATGTGAAGAGCTGCGATCTGGGACTTAAACTTGCCTGTTTAACCCCATCAACCCCTGGCGATTTTCCATCTTTCCAGGGTTTTTTATTTCCTTCCCTTTCTTCCGAGAGCTGTAACTTTTATTTTTCCGTCAATCTTGCCATATAAGAGCTTATTTTTTTGCGGGACAAGTTGTACTTTTGAATAAAATCATGAGTTTTACCATATAGTGTACTGGAAAATGGCAAAAAAAAATTCCAAGTGAGAAAAAAATAGCAAAAAAAGTGTGACTGCCTGATTGTTTTTGGGATATTTTATTCACCATGTTCACTAGATGGTAAAACTGATGTGTCTGTGTGATGCCTCAGGTCGGTACGAGTTCGTAGACACCAAAAATGTATAGGTTTACTTTTATAAAAGGGGTTAAAAAAAATTCAGAAGTTTGTCCATAAAAATGGCACATTTTTTGTACCATTTTCTGTGATCCGTAGCATTCTCATTTTTTGGCTCAGTGACGGCTTATTTTTGCGTCTTGAGCTGACATTTTTAATGGTACCATTTTTGCTCTGATGCAACGTTTTGATCGTCTGTTATCGCATCTTGCACAAAATATACGACGACCAAAAAACGTAGTTTTGGCGTTTGGATTTTTTTTGCCGCTACACCGTTTACTGATCAGATTAGTTGATTTTATAATTTGATATATCGGGCATTTCTGAACGTGGCAATACCAAATATGTTTAATTTTCAATGGGGCAAATGAAGGTGATTTGAACTTTTTATTTTTTTAAATTTTTTAATTTTTACTTTTTTTTATGTTACTAGTCCCCCTAGCCTAGGGGACTATAATGATCTGCAGTCTGATCGCTCATTCTTTTCTTTATATCAGAGCAGCATTGCTCTGATTTGCAGAGAAGCTGCTCTTATCTCACACAGGGCCCTCTGTCGGCTCTGAGAGGAACTGACTCATCATAGCTACAGGAGTCATCACATGACCCTGTGCTACCATGACAACCATTGGAAATCAGGCACTAGTGGGTAGAGAATCCACTTGTGCCTGATAGCCGCACTTCAGCTGTTCAAATTAGCTGACATGCAGAGATAGCTGCCGGCTGCAAGTGGCAGCCGGTAGGGATTAACCTGACACGTTCTATGATGTACCCAGTACGTAATGTGTCGTGAAGAGGTTAAATCGGGTTTTTCTGTTAAATATATTTTTTAACATTTGGAGAAAAAAAATCCAATCATTACCATTTGAAAAAATAATAATTTTGCAGTTTTCACACTAACCACTAGATTTTTTTTTTTTTTTTACGCTCATGCTTCTTGTCTTTTCAGGAAGAGTTTTCAGCAGGCTCTTTATCATCACAGGCAGGATTACACTGACAGTTAACACCTTTATAATGCGCTGATAACACAGGATCCACCAATCACAATAAGTGATGTAACAGCAGAACCCTGGTCCCCCTCCCTTCAAAATGACCTTTGCACAGGCGTATTAGACCAACCAGTAAGTTAGGAATCTGACCATTGAGGCTATGTACATGTGTTGTTTCTCGCCAAAAAATAAAGTTAGTCTAAAAAAGCCGGTGTCCCAATACAGATTGTAAAAAGAAAAAAAAATGGCAAGAAAGTTACAAAAAAATATATTTAACACAAAAAACCTGATTTAAGTAAACACATCATTTTCTGACCATAGTTTCCTTTTATAGGAGTTGTCCAGGCTTGGGGCACAAGTCTGCAGTCACTCTGTGTCACATCTCACACACTACAGGAGTGTCCGGTTCCTGCGTCAGGAGTGTGTAATCACATGACCACAAGTATGTGATCTGCATACTTCCGGCCGGTGACCAGAAAAATGCCCACAGGAAAAATGCCCACAGGAAAATTGCCCACACAGAAAATTGCCAATTGCAGCATCACAAAGTTTCAGATTTATGATATTTGAGGTGCAAGGTGAGGATGTTCACATGATATGTGAAAAATGTCCACAGAAAATTGCCAACAGACATGAATGCCCACTAGGATTGGGGACCATGTAACCCAGGATGGGAACATATATACCAGCATTGGGACATATATACCAGTATGAGGACATATTCACCAGGATGATAGGCATATATACCAGGACGGGGGACATTACTACATAATGAAGGGGGAGGGGAGGCAGTTCATAAGTCTTGATAGAAGTTAGAATGCTACAAGGGCCCATACATGTGAAAAACATGTGTGAGTGGTGGGGGCAGGTCCAAATTTCACACTGGGGCACATTGGACTCTAGTTACACCACTGCAAAAACACAGGGCCGCCACTAGTAATTTCAGGGCCCCATACAGGCAAAATCTCTGGGCCCCCTTGAGACTCCGCATAGGCTGCACCCCAGCTCTGCCTCTACCCTTCAAACCTGCCCCACTCTCGACGCCATGCTTGGAAAAACGTGTGTGTGCATATATAAAGTATGTATATATATATATATATATATATATATATATATATATATATATATATGTATATATATACAGATATATATATTTATATCTCTAATACATAAAGCTGTATATATGTATGTGTGTATGTCTGCTAGGAATCCACACCGTCACATTTACAATCACGAAATTTTGCACAGATGCCTCATGGAACGTCAGACTATGTTTTGAGGAGGAAATTTAACCCCAAGCTTTAGTTTTTCACCAAAAATCCTGCCTCCATTAAAGTCAACAGAGCTGGGAGCTACAGGTCATTAATAGGAACTGTGATTGGATGTTATAGGAACAAAGGACATTCTTAGTATAAGAAGCTTATGTGTGAGATAATATGATATCGGTGGGGAGACAGAGAGAGACAGAGAGAGAAAGATAGAGACAGAGGGAGACAGAGAGAGACAGACAGTGAAAGAGACAAACAGAGAGAGGCAGACAGGGAGAGATACAGACAGGGAGAGATACAGACAGGGAGTGAGACAGACAGGGACAGGGAAAGAGGCAGACAGGGAAAGAGGCAGACGCACAGACAGAGACAGACAAAGAGACAGACAGAGACAGACAGACAGGGAAAGAGACAGACAGAGAGGGAGACAGAGTGAGGCTGGGAGAGAGTGACAGTGGGAGAGAGAGACAGCTACCATCCCAGGCAACTCTGGATATTACAGCTAGTGTGTGTGCATATATATATATATACACACACATATACATATATATATATATATATATATATATATATATATATATACACACACACAAACACACACGGCCAAAAGTGTTAGCACCCTTCAAGTTGTTCCAGAAAAAGAAGTATTTCTCTCAAACAATTACATTACAGACATCACTGGGGGGGGGCGCACCAACATCACTAGGGGAGTGCACAGACATCACTAGGGGGGTACACAGACATCACTAGGGGGGCGCACAAACATCACTAGGGGGGTACACAGACATCTAGTGAAGGTACACAGACATCACTAGGTGGGGCACACAGACATCACCAGGGGGCACATAGACATCACTAGGGGGGTACACAGACATCACTAGGGGGCCACAGACATCCCTAGGGAGGCACATACATCCCTAGGTGGGCACAGAAATCTCTAGGTGGGAACGAACACCCCTAGGGGGGCACAGACATCACTAGGGGGGCACGGACATCACTGGGTGGCACGGTCAGCAATTGCAGAGTACAGACATCACTAGGGGGACAAACAGCACTGGGGGTGGTACACAGCATTGGAGGGAACACAACACTGGTGGTGATAAACAGCACTGGGGGGCGGCACAGAGCACTGGGGGGGTGGCACAGAGCACTGGAGGAGGCAGCACAGAACACTGGGGAGGCGGCACACAGCATGGGTGGGGCTGCACACAGCACTCGGGGACTGCACACAGCATTGGGGAGTTGCACACAGCACTAAGGGGCTGCACACAGCACTGGGGGGCTGCACACAGGACTGGAGGCTGCACACAGCATTGGGAGGCTGCACACAGCACTAAGGGGCTGCACAAGCATTGGGGTGGGTGACCTCACTGGAGAGCAGGCACACAACAGAGGGTGGACTCCAGGCATACAGCTAAACCCGCTCACACAGTAAGTCCCGACCACATTTGTATGTAAGCACCGCAGCACTGCGGCCCCCGGGAATCTGGCCAGGGGGCGCAGAAAAAGTCAGCTAAAGCAAGACAGGGGCGTTACCGCCCCCCGGCGGTGTTCAGCTCACAGAGCGCCTACCTTTCCCCGCCAGATGCCATGTCCTCGCCACCTACGCGTTGCCCGCAGCACTGTGATGAGGCGCAGAGTGATGACCTCATCATATTTGGCTGCGGGATGACACGCTGCCTCCCTGCTCTGCTCCACGTGCCTTGTTCCGGCCACATGGTTAATTTGCATGCGATGCCCTGGAAGGGCTTCGCCTGCAATTTAGCAGTGTGTGTGTGTGTGCAGTGACTGAAACGGCCGGGCCCCTTTGCTGCGGCAGTGACTGGGGCCCGGTGAAGAGGGGAGGCCTGGCCTGCCCGGGGCTTAACAAGGCTAAGTAATTACCCCAGGCGTATCTGGGCCCCCTCTCTTCACCGGGCCCCCTACACCAGTCACAGTAGTAATGCCCTGATGGCGGACCTGCAAAAACATATCATACATTCCCAGCACGAACGCAAGGTGGTACAAGCAACAGAGTCTCACCTTTCTGCTGTGCCTTTGGGGATTTCAGGACCAACTATCTCTGCCAGCAGCACCCTGCTTTTGGTGGGCTCCCACTGAGATGATAATGTATTAGATGTGACCTGCAGTCTCATGTAACTCAACAGATAATACAGTGATGCTTTTGTGAGTACAGATAGTAGTGATTGCTCCTCTGGATCACACTGCTGCTGGTTCTGCATGTGCTGCTGTTTTGGGCTGGTGGAAGGAGTAAGGCAGAATCTGTGAGATTAGAGCAGACTGTATCTATCTATTGCTTATAATGACAGACTGCTAAAAACCACAGATCTTCAGCAGTTTTGCAGTTTTGCCCTAGGTCAACTGTAAATCACAAGTTGATCACCTATCTTGTGAACATCCTCAACTTGCATCTCAAATATCATAGATCTGAAACTTTGTGATGCTGCAATTGGCAATTTTCTGTGTGGGCAATTTTTCCATGTGGGCAATTTTCCGTGTGGGCATTTTTCCTGTGGGCATTTTTCAGGGAACCCTTCCGGCGACATTCCGACTAGATGTGTCAGGTCTTGCTCAATGCATCTGTATTAAGTGAGGCCATGCACATCTAGTTGGCATGTGACTGCATGCAGAGTCAGTTTTAGACAAAGCGGGGCCCTAAATGCTCACACACCATCACACTCGAACATTTATTTTGCATTTACATTTGATAAGATTAGACTGGTAAATGATTGATAATATTCAAGTCCTTCTGTGCTTGTTGCCTGGCCTCATTGCACAGGCTTAGGAAGACTGGTGTGCACAGAAAAATCACTAATACATCAATCTGTCTGAATCCTATGGTGCCTTTTTCTGAGAATGAGGCTCCATAAGGTCCCTCCCACTCAGTGGCAGGCATGGAATTTCTTACTCTCGTGAGAAATTCCGTATCTGCCGTTGACCACGAGTGACCTATGGAGCCTCGTTCTCAAACTGTTCTCAGAATGAGGCTCCATAGGATTTAATGGCATTTGTGGGACATTACTCCATTGGATTACCTCAACATTTTGAGGATTTCTTCATATTTAATAATAAATTGGTGAATGAGGTAGTGTGGGGTCGTATTAATTCACCATTGGATTATGTCGGAACGTCTAGGATTTTTTTAAATTAATAAATTGGTGAACGAGGGTGTGTGGAGGAAACTTTATTTAAATAAACTATTTTTTCCATGTGTGTGTGTTTTTGTAACTCTATACCTGCCGGCATAGCAATTGCCAGTTCCCCAGAGTAATTGGGAAGAGCCAGGCAAAGTGCCAGAATTGGCACATCTAATGGATGTGACACTTCTGGGGCGGCTGCAGGCTGCTATTTTCAGTCTGGGAAGGGTCAAATAATTATGGGCCTTCCCAGCCTGATAATACCATCCAGCAGCTGTCTGCTTTACCTTGACTGGTTATCAAAAATAGGGGGGACTCAATGTATTTTTTTTATATTTTGTTCATAGCAGCTTACAGGTATCTTACTGTTAAAAATAACCTTTTTTTATTTATGAAAAAAGGGTCTGCAGTGAGGTACAGGAAGGAAAAAACTTGAGGATAAAATAAATGGGTTTATAAATATATAAATAATGAAATAGTTCTTTGCACAGGAAAATAATGTTTGTTAGTGAAAAACAAATAAAAAGTCAAAGTATTTTTGCAATCTTACAAAGCAGTTGCTCTCATGGAAGTTGTGAGTTTCTCCACTTTTCTAGGAGGATCCTTTAGGATGTTCCTCTGAGATGTTCCTCTAGGAGAATCCTCGGAAATTCTACTCCCACCTACTTTTAGCTGCCTTATATACTACATTTTCTGTTGACTAACATGAAAGATACATCTTGCTTGTACCCATACATGGTTATCACTGTAGTCTAAAAATGTTATGCTTAGCTTGTGTAACTGGACATATTATTGGAAACCAATACATATTATTGGTTGCCATAAAAATGTAGTTTTTAGCCTAACCTTCAATTCTTCCTTTGATCTCTGAAGCTATTTAAATCTCGAAGCTAACATTTGAGTCACTAACATGTCAGTTTGAGTCATTTGAAGACAGGTGTCCCAGCCTAGATTCCCAAAATACTTCCTTTGTACACTGAGTTTGTAGACTGTTTCTTAAAACCCATTGTAACTTAGGCCCCTTTCACATTTCGTTTTTACCTACGTTCACTGGTCTCGTCGGAGCTTCTGTCTGGACACCCCTCTCTGCAAAACGTGTTTCGGACGCATGCGCCGACGGGGCCATTGACCTTAATGGAGCAGACGGAGTCAGGGTGTGCTCTGTCTTGCAGCATTTTCGGGTGTATACACTTTCTGCCGGTGGACACCCAGACATAGTAGACTATATCTGGGTATCTGCCTGCAGAAAGCGTATACGCCTGAAAATGTTGCAAGACAGAGCACATGCTGACTCCGTCTGCTCCATTAAGGTCAATGGCCCCATTGGTGCATGGATCCTAAACACGTTTTGTGGGGGTGGTCAGACAGAAGCTCCGACAGGACCACTGAACATAGGTAAAAACGCAATGTGAAAGTAGCCTTACGTTACTGTGAGGCTTTCATATGAATAAAATTATTCATAAAAAAAAAATCACTATTTAACACTTATCCATGCTGAAAAGCTTGTTGATTGGTTGCGCTAAAGCCTTTCAACAAGCTTTATTCAGCATCCAAACAGCACCCTAACTCAGACTTCCATGAAAAGTCCGTGTTGGAGCCCCGAATACTCGGTGTCTGGTACGAACCCCGAACTTTACAGTTCAGGCTCGCTCACAATTGAATAGTTTTTGGTTCAAGTTACCACTGTGTCTACCTTCTCTGCACCGTTGCATCTGCGTACCTGTTTACACTAACGCTATTAACCTACAGATTGACCCTATATCTGCAGGTTAATGGCATTTGGGGTTATGAGAGGTTCTCTTTTCCACTCTGTTATTTTTTTATTTCACCCTGGCGTGGTATCACTAATATCTTTTCTATACTCATAATAAAATACTCATAAGCCGCTGTCTTCTGCTCTTCCCGTTCCGCCATCTTGTTATTTGAAATTCTGGAACAAGTATTGTGACTTTTCATGAGGACATATTTGGACCATATGTGTATAATACTTTGCATTTGTGTAAGTATTGTGACAATTTTTATACAATGCCTATGCATCATTCTGAGGGGTCAGTTTTATTCACTTGACAAAGTTATGGTCAAGAAACACACAACAGTCAAAAAACTGTAAAGAGTGTAAAGGCTCTATCCGATTTTTATCCTGCCTTGCAGACAACTTAATCTCCCAGCTGGTAGAAGAAAATACAAGGGGAACAGCCATCTTGGACCTAGTCCTAACAAACAACGAGGATATGGTTAAGGGACTAAGGTTAGCAGGGACATTGGGACTCAGCGATCATGCTTTCTTTGAATTTGGGGTTGGAAGAGGAGGAACACCTGAGAAGACACAGACTTCAAGGCTTGACTTTAGCAGAGCGGACTTCAAGGGCCTAAAGGCAAAGATTGGTAAAATTCCATGGCACCTAATTCTTAGGCACAAAACTGCAGACGAAGGATGGGAAACCTCTGTAAGGAAATCCTTAATGCACAAGAACTAACAATACCAAAAAGGAAGAAAAATGGGAAAGTCCTAAAGAAACCAGGTGGATGACCAAAAAATTACATCACCTGCTTAAAAAGAAAAAAGGAAACATACATCAAGTGGAATATGGGGGTTATACCTAGGGATGAATACATGGCAGTTTGCAGGCTGAAAAGTACTTGGGCATAATAGTAGATCCCAGATTCAACATGAGCCAACAATGCAGAGCTGGAGCTAAAAAGGCCAACAAAATTCTGGGATGTATCAAGACAAGCATTCAATCTAGATCAAGAGAGGTAATTATTCTCCTATATTCTGCCCTGGTCAGTCCCCTCCTGGAATACTGTGTACAGTTCTGGGCGTCCCAATTCAAAAAAGACCGATTAATTAGAGCAAGTCCAGAGAAGAGCAACCAAGATGGTAGAAGGTTTGCAAACCATGTTATATGAAGAACGGCTAAAAGAACTAGGAATGTTTAGTTTGAAAAAGAGAGGGCTGAGAGAAGACTTAATAGCGGTCTACAAATATCTGAAAGGTAGTCACAGTGCAGAGGGAACTACCATATTCTCATTAGCACAAGGAAGTACAAGAAGCAATGGGATGAAACTTAAAGGAAGGAGATTCAGATTATACATTAGGAAAAACGTTCTGACAGTGAGGGCAGTCAGGGAGTGGAACAAGCTACCACGGGAGGTGTTGAGCTTTTCCTCAATGGAAATCTTCAACTGGAATCTGGATAAATAGCTGGGATGATTTAGGAAAACCTGCACTTACAGGGGGTTGGACCCGAATGCCCTTGAGGTCCCTTCCAACTCTACCATTCTAAGATTCTATGAACTGTGGAAAAGACTAGAAGAAGAGAGTGGACCAAAATCACACCAGAGCAGTGTAAGAGACTAGTGATGTCCTGTGGCTGTAGATGTGCTGAAGTCATTCAAAGCAAAGGCCTGTACACATCCTACTGATTGTTGACTGTTGTTACCTTCAGAAAATGTACTTATAATCTTTTAATGTGCTACAGTCATTGCTGTTCTCTAATTATGATCATCACGTTTTGGGCAAAATAAAGGTTTTATGTTGGTAAGCTTTGGAACTTTTGTAAAACACTGTTCTAGTTGCATGGTGTACCCCGTACAAAAAAACCTTCGAATGTAAAAACCTTCAAATGTTGATCAATCTAGATTACATTAGTTTTGAAAAAAGCAAGTGATCATACATTGTTCTCTAAGCTTGATCTCCAGTGTATATCTGCAACTATGAGCTGCTTTTATTTGACATTAGAAGAACTTTGAACTTGTCAGAACGGGGAGGGAATATCTCTGGCAAGAAAACGTCTGAACCTAAAATGTGTGAAATATACCAGGTGCTCAGGTATCTAATATTTGCTTTTCTTTTTGGTCAAACAAGTTTCCACAGAAATTGTTTTTGTAAGCAAGTAGGACAAAAACCAAGAGCGCACATACAGAGATGGGGAAGGGGGTTATTTGGGCAGGCTGCTCATTTTGTATAAGGACTCAGTCAGACATTTGTTTTTTACATAGGTTTTATCTGTGTTTTTCACAGATAAGTCTTGCTGAGTATAAAGGTGGCTTTACACACTGCAACATCGCAAACGACATCGCTGTAACGTCACCGGTTTTGTGACGTTACAGCGACCTCCCCAGCGACATTGCAGTGTGTGAAACCTATCAGCGACCTGGCCCCTGCTGTGAAGTTGTGATCGCTACAAATCGTTCAGGACCATTCCTAGGTCCTTTGTTTCCCGCTGTCCAGCATGCATCGCTAGAAAGTTTCAGTGTGTAAAGGGGACTTTACAGCGACTTCCCTTTCAAATAGCAGCTTTGACACGTCCCCAACAACCAGCTAGGTCGCTTTGCAGGTTTGGATCGCTGTTGCGTTGTTGGCCAGGTTTGCCTGTTTGACAGCTCACCAGCGACTCAACAGAGACTTAGGGAGGTCGCTGTTACGTCACAAAACCGGTGACGTTACAGCGATGTCCTTTGCGATATTGCAGTGTGTAAACCCAGCTTAAGCGAGGAGGTTGGTCACATGTGGCTGACTTTATTACGCATAATCACGAAGACATGGCCGATGTTGATCTGAGTTGTACCAGATCAAAGTTGATTTACCTGGTAAAGACACAAAACCTCTTTAACCCCTTCACGACCGGCTGTTTTTGCGCTTTCAGTTTTGTTTTTTTTTTGCCATTCTTCTTCCGAGAGACGTAATTTTTTTATTTTTCAGTCAATATGGTCATGTGAGAGCTCATTTTTGGTGGAATGAGCTGTACTTTTCAATGAAACCATGAGTTTTACCATATAGTGTACTGGAAAACGGCGAAAAAATTCGAAATGCAGTAAAATTGCAACTGCACTATTGTTTTTGAAATATTTTATTCACTGTGTTCCCTATATGATAAGTATAAGGCTATGTGCGCACTTGGCATTTTTCGTGGCGTTTTTGCGCGTTTTTCGGGTGCGTTTTTGTGCGTTTTTGGGCTCAAAACTGCATGACTTTGCTTCCCCAGCAAAGTCTGAGTTTTCTTTTTTGCTGTCCGCACACATCTGTCTTTGTCTTCTGCGTTTTTGAGATGAAAAAAAATAATGGACATGTCAATTCTTTTCAGCGTTTTCCTGCGTTTTTACACCCATGCAATGTTATGGAAAAACGCAGGAAAACGCAGAGTGCAAAAACGCAGCAAAACGCACCTAAAAACGCTCAAAAACGCTCAAAAACGCCAGCGGCGTTTTTTCGGCACTGCAGCGTTTCTGTGCGTTTTTAGCGGCCAAAAACGCACAAAAACGCTGCGTCCAAAAGACGACCAGTGCGGACTTAGCCTTAAAGAAGTGAAGGCACTCACCGATCTTTGCTGTGCAGTGAAAGCTTTTAATCACGGGTGGAGGTGCCACAGCATGTAACTTCCACCTGTGATTAAAAGCTTTCACTGCACAGCAAAGATCGGTGAGTGCCTTCACTTCTTTTATACTTATTTCTTGGACTGTTGTGGATCTCTGAATGAGCACCATGATGCTGTTGCAGTAACTTTTCTGCCATATCACTCTGATTGCTGCAGATAAAAGCGCAATCATAACGCAGAGTGTGAATATTTGCCTTTGCAAAATACTTCTTATGTTGAGCAGTGCCCTGATTTTCCTTCTCAATTTTTTGGTTCCCTATATGATAAAACTGATGCGTGGGTATGATGCAAGAAGTTGGTGCGAGTTCGTAGACACCAAACGTGAATAGGTTTACTTATATCTAAGGGGTTTTAAAAAAAAATAAATCAGAAGTTTGTCCGAAAAAAGTGGCATACGTATGGTTCAGTGGCGGCTTATTTTTTGCGTCTCGAGCTATCGTTTCTAACGGTACAATTTTTGCTTAGATGCTACGCTTTGATCGCTTGTTTTTGCATTTAGCGCAAAATTTGTGGCGACCGAAAAAAACGTAATTTTGGCGTTTGGATTGTTTTTGCTGCTATGCTGCTCACCGATCAGATTAATTGATTTTACATTTTCATAGATCGTGAATTTCTGCACACGGCGATGCCAAATGTGCGTGTATTTTTTTTTAACCCTTTCATTTTCAATCGGGCGAAAGGGGGATGATTTGAAGTTTTAGGGTATTTTTTTTTTTAAAGTTTTACATTTTTTTTTTTTTTATTCCTCCAGGTCCCCTAGGGGACTATAACGATCAGCAGTCTGCTCGCTCATTCTATTCTTCCGATCAGAGCAGCACCGCTCAGGCCAGGAGAAATGGATCATCTCTTGTAACAAGCAGGTTGTTTCTTACAGGACCTGAGTCCTGTGAGCACAGGAGTAATCACATGACTCTGTGCTACCATGACAACCACCGGATCCACGTGATCGCGTCACGTGACTTCCAGTATCGGCCTGTGAATATGGCTCTACCGCTATTGCCGTTAATATGGCTCTGTCACATCTTGACAGCGCCATTTAAGGGGTTAAAAGGCACAGGCGGATAGCGATTCCGCTCGTGCCTAGCAGGCACACTTCAGCTGTATAAATCAGCTGAGATGTGCGCTGATCGCTTCTTGCAGCAGCCCGCATGGATTACCACAATCACCGCTAGGACGTAATATTACTGTCCGCGGTCGTTAAGGGGTTAATATGCAATTCTATAATAAAGTATTTTATTCCCATAATTTCATCCCTATTTGTGACCATACGACAAAAGCTTATAGGGCATATTTTTTCTCTAATTGGTTTTAATTTTTATGATATAAAAGAAAATTACAATCTTCCTTACGATTATGGGGTGTCATCTTGCCTGAGCGGCTAACTGCATTTACATTTAGAGTAGTCACTCGGACCATCAGACAACAACAGACAGGCTCAGACTCACTGACTCCTATAGGGGAGATATCTAAGCATACTCTCATCTGGGCAAAAGTCGTATCTGTCACCTACTATGAATGGAGTGATCCTTATGAATATACCTACAGTCAACTCACATTGAGACAAGGTATTCCTGGCAGGATTGTCTGTAAAGGCTGCTTTACACACAACGATATCGCTAGCGATCTCGTTAGCAATGTGACACGCCAGATCGTAGATACGATTTGCCAAGATCGCACATAGGTTGTTTTGTGACCGGCGCTACAAAAACGACCTATGTGCAATCTTGGCAAATTGTATGTACGATCTGGCGTGTCACATTGCTAACGAGATCGCTAGTGATATCGTTATGTGTAAAGCAGCCTTAAGACTCTCTAAGACATCTCTATTATTATACGTTGCCCTGTTTCTTTATTTCCTTTGCTTGAGAGAGTTTAACCCCTTCAGCCTCCAGCCTATTTTTTCCCTAAAGACCAGGCCACTTTTTGCAATTTTGACCAGTGTCACTTTATGAGGTTATAACTCTGGAACGCTTCAACGAATCCCGGTGATGCTGAGATTGGTTTTTCGTGACATATTGGGCTTCTTGTTAGTGGTAAATTTAGGCCGATATTTTTTGCATTTCTTTGTGAAAAAAATGGAAATTTCGCGAAAATGTAGTAATTTTCAAACTTTGAATTTTTATGCTCTAAAACCAAAGAGACATATGACACAAACTAATTAATAAATAAGATTTCCCACATGTCTACTTTACATCAGCACAATTTTGGGAAAAAAAAATTAAGGAAGTTATAGGGGTTCAAAGTTTATGAGCAATTTCTCATTTATACAACAAAATTTACAAAGCCACTTTTTTTAGGGACCACATCACATTTGAAGCAATTTTGAAAGGTCTACATGACATAACACCCAAAAGTGACACCATTCCAAAAACGGCACCCCTCAGGCTACTCAAAACCACATTTAAGAAGGTTATTAACCCTTCAGGTGCTTCACAGTAACTAAAGCAATGTGGAAGGAAAAAATTGAACATTTTACTTTTTGCAACAAATATGTTAATTTAGCCTCAAATATTGCATTTTCACAAGGGTAGCAGGATTAAATGAACCCCCAAAATTTGTTGGGCAATTTCTTCTGAGCACGCAGATACCTCATATGTGGCGAAAAACCACTGTTTGGCCGCACAGCAGGGTTCTGAAGGGAAGGAGCGCCATTTGACTTTTTGAACAGAAAATTAGCTGGAATCGTTAGCCGCACCATGTTGCATTTGGAGAGCCCTGAGGTGCCGAAACAGTGGAGCTCCCCCACATGTGACCCCATTTTGGAAACGACCCCTCATGGAATTTATCTAGATATTTATTGAACACTTTAAACCCCTGGGGGCTTCACAAAAGTTAATAAAGTTGAGCCGTGAAAATAAAAAAAAAAAAAAAAAAAAAAAAAAAATTTACCACGAAATTGTTAGTTCGAGTCCAAAATGGCCGCCGATGCAGGAGGATGTATCTGACAGAGCTCTGAGACATCCAGAGACATCTGAGCCCCTGCACGACTTAGATCCATCTGAAGCCTCCATATACCGTCCCTGAGAGCCAGCGGACCCCAGGAGACGAGTATTGTGGGACAGGACCCTACCTGAATCCCAGCAGACATCATTCTCCAGGGAGGCCTGGGACCACGCTGCAGACGCTGAGACCAGGAGTGCGGTGAAAACCGCCCAGAGGAAGGAGAGCCGACGGGTGAAGAGGGAGCAGAGGCTTGAAAATCCGGGAAGAACACAAGGGAGGAAGGGATACCCAGACGTCCCAAAGCAGAGGAGAAGCAGACACTTACCCGGCCTGGAGGAGGGAGAGACACTGAAGCAGAGTGGAGCACGAGCCAGACACAGTGAGGGGGAGCCGCCTGGTGACTGTCGGGCCTGAGAGAGAGCCGGCTGGAAGCAGGCAGTGAAGTGACAGGCGACCGGCAAGAGAGAGGAGGCTGGTGAGTGGAAATCCCCCGTGCATAGGGGCGACAACCAGCCGGGTAACTGACTGGTCCTAGGACACATACACCCCCTGGCTCTAAAGCCAGTGCCATGTACGAGAGCACCATTATTCACTAGGGCTGTAAATTAACCCTCACCCCCGCAGCACGAGTTGCATTGCTCTGATAAGAAACACAGGGGCTGCATACGGGTGTGGAGGAGGCTGAGGCTGGTTTACCTGGAGGGGGGGAGAAGAGGGAAAGCTAAGACCTCCAGAGAAGAAAGTAAGCCCTGAGATCTGATAACATCCGGTGCCCTTATAACATCTGAAGAGTTAACCCCTGACTCAAGTCTGATCCTGTGGCAGTACAAGGAGAGGGGTGCTACGGTTTCCTCTTCCATGATATAAGTTAAGAAGGGAGAAGGAAGAAAATTCGGGGTAGTGCTGTATAACTGTCTTTTCAGAGCCTGCCTTTTCTCTATATAGAAAAATCCCTCACTTTCTGCACTGTACTCTGCTGCCATCTTGTGGACATTGGAATAATAACTTGCTGCAAAAGAGATTTTCACAGAACGGAGCCATGAAAGAGATGTGCACCCCTGTATAATGTCTGAGTAGAGGGGGGCTTGTCTTACCGCCCAGATAGAGGACATAAGTGAACAACTATAACTTTAACGGTCTTAAATCTATAAACAATATTGAAAGGTGACATAATATATTGTGCAGACCAGGTGACGATCTGGCTGGGGTGAGGAGGAGAAGAGGTCCAAGCTGGTCATATAGACTGAAAGGGGGGTAGTCGTTTGTGACCCCTCTAGACAAGTTTCTTACTAAAAGAGACCGAGCAGTGAGTGACCCCATGCCACCAAAGTCACGACAACAATCAACCCATAAAAGCAATCAAGCGAAAATTAAAACTACGCAGTCGGGTTCTGTGAATATGGACCTAGACTCTACGCCTTCGCTGTCTGCTTTGATGTCTCAACAGGAAGACGGAGGAGGGTCACGCGACTCCCCATCAGAATCTGAGCCGGGAGATATGGAACACCATTTTGACCACAGAAAATTAAAAAAGTATCTGGATCTCCTTCCTACCAAGGAAGACTTCAGATCCCTGATCTCGGAAGTAAAAGAAACCTGTAAGTCAGAGATTAACTCAATCCGCCAAGATGTTGGGCTTCTAGCAGATAGAGTGGACTCAGTGGAAAAGGATCACGATACCACTAGACAGTACATCATCAAATTACAAAAGAACGTGACCTCTTATGCTCGGGCTCTGAGTGAAACTAACAAACATCTGGAGGACCTAGACAATAGGGGGCGCCGTAATAATATCCGAGTGAGAGGCGTCCCTGAGGCTACAGGTAGTGAAGACGTCCACGCCATACTTGAAACCATATTCAACACTGTACTGGAGCGCCCTACAACTCAAAGGATAAAATTGGACAGAGCACATAGAGCATTACGCCCCAGGGGGCCTCAAAATTACTCTCGTGACATTATTTGTTGTGTCCATGACTTCCAACTAAAAGAGTCTATCATGGCCAAAGCCCGCACTTCGGAGGGAATTGAATATAAAGGGACTCGGATCCAATTATTCCCTGATCTATCTTGGATCACCTTACAGAAAAGGAGACATCTGCAGCCACTACTTGCATCCCTAAAAGATAAGGGCATCCGATACCGCTGGGGGTTCCCGTTTGCCCTCATAGCCTCAAAAGATGGTCGTACGGCTGTGCTACGCTCTACTCAGGACCTCCCAGCCTTCTGCACTGATCTGGGAATCCCTTCGCCTTCCCTGGTGGACTGGGAATTGGAGATGCCATCCAATCCACCCCGTCCGATCTGGCAACAAGTGGACTCTAAGGGGGGTTCTCCCTCATCACGGCCTAAGGCACGACCGGCTCCGACCTGAGACGACAATTTTATTTTTTCTTTCTTCTAGGAACAGGAGCCCTGAGTTTGAGTCTCTGGTTCCAGGCTGTAGTCCCCCCCTTGGGGGGGTGGCTTCATGCCTTCCCCGATTTATTATAAGGACTTTGGTTGGTCTTTTCTTTCATAACTAGTTGTTCACTTTCTTTTTTCTTTTCTGATATTGATATATCTGGTTACGATTCCTCATATCATTTGCATTGGTTTGCTACTAGGGTGGTGAGATCCGAGTGCTCCCCTCTCTTAGATGTTTAGAATCTAGCTTTAGACACTGACTGTGATAGCAGTGTGTCCATAGCCACAAACTCCCTTTAAGGGTTAGAATTACCCTGGTTCCTCCTACGGAAGAGTGGGTATAGGAGGTTAGGGTTTAGATATTGGTAAAGTTTTAAATTATGCCAATTTTTTCTTCTTTGACCCTGACCGGGGAGGACGGAGGCGGAGGTGAAGGCTTTTGCCTGCGGCTTCACTCCTCACCGGTAACATTTATGACATGTAAATGTTATGCTTTATATGTTATGTGTTTTGTCATTGTCTTTTACCATTCCTTATGTGTTTACCCTGATTGTGGTGAGGGAATCTTTAGTACCCCATTGAGAGACATCCATCATGGGCCGTCAGGCAAGTTTGAGATGGGCAATACCCGGTTAGCCTTTGTATGTAATGCTAATTTTGCTTTATACTACTATAACTTAAAATATGGTTAAAATTTTAACACTAAATGTTAAGGGTTTAAACTCAAACATTAAGAGGCGAATGGCACTAGGTGAGATGCGGACCCAGCGAGCTGATGTGGTTTTCTTGCAGGAAACGCACTTGAATCTCAACGGGAACTGCAATTTCGCCAAACACCTTTACCCTACGATTTTTTTAGCCTCTCAGGAAAGGAAAAAAGCCGGTGTGGCGATCTTGATATCAAGGACCTGTCCCATTCAAGTTACTACTTCCCTGGCAGACCCACAGGGTAGATACCTTATCCTACAAGGGACATATAAGGAAGTTCCAATCCTTTTGTGTAACATTTATGCCCCTAACACCTCCCAGATCCTTTTTTTGAACCGGGTATTCCTCAAATTAACACGCCTTCCCCCCTCAGTGTGGATAGTGGGTGGAGATTTTAACACTATTTTCTCTGACTCTTTAGACAGGTTGACCATTAACAATCAATTGTCGAGCCCGTCTCAACGTAAATTGACAGCTGCCTTTCGAAGACTGATCCGCAGGTTTGCCTTATTTGATTTGTGGCGAGTTAAACATCCCTCAGAAAAAACCTTTACCTTCTACTCTCCCCCTCATGGTACACACACCAGGATCGATTTCTTCTTTGGCAACATTCAGGCCCTTAGATGGACGAGCAAAGTGGATATTGGTGCAATAACGTGGTCAGACCACGCGCCAATGACTCTCACCCTAGATCAGACAACCCAACGTACAAGAGTCTGCCACTGGAGGCTCAATGAGTCCCTCCTCAAGAGAACTTCCTACAGAGACAAACTGGAAGCAGGATTGATGGAATACTTTGAGAACAATGAGGGGTCAGTGCCCAATTTTTCTACTATCTGGGAAGCCCATAAGGCCGTCTTTAGAGGGCAATGCATAGCTTTAAGCTCCCGCATCAAAAAAGATAGACTATATCAGAGAGATCAGCTCCTTAAAAGTCTCAGAGACTTAGAAAATAGGATGACCCTTAACCCATCAATACGTACCCTTAGAGGTATAGTAAAGACTCGTGCCCAACTGAAGGACCTAGAGGTCAATATAACAGAAAAATTACTACTCTATAGCAGGCATAAATACTATGACAAAGGAAATAAATCGCACTCTCTATTAGCCCGCCAACTTAGGGAGGAGAGGGGGAACTCATCCGTTTATGCCTTGAGAGATTCGGGAGGGAATACGTTATATGACCCCACTAAAGTTGCAAAGATTTTTCAGGATTATTTGTCAAGATTGTATTCTTTGCCCAGCACCCTTCCTACAGACCCAGGAAAACAGAGGGAGCTAATCCACTCCTTTCTTGAGCAGTGTAAGCTGCCTACCCTTACTAAGACTGCCGTAAACACACTAAATAAAGAAATCACGTGTGAAGAGGTAGGGGAGGTGCTTAAACTACTTCCTAATGGAAAATCACCGGGTCCAGACGGCCTGACATACTTCTACTACAAGGCATTTGCGGATCGACTTACCCCCTATTTAGTTAAATTATTTAATAGCTTCCTCACGGGCTCCCCTATACCCACAAGTATGTTACATTCATATATTACGCTTATACCCAAACCTGGGAAGGATGCTATGGAATGTGCCAACTATAGGCCCATAGCACTCCTTAATGCTGATTTGAAAATCTTCACTAAACTACTAGCTCTACGCCTTTCAGTTCTACTTCCTCACCTAATACATAAAGACCAGGTGGGTTTTGTCCCTTGTAGACAGGGAGGGGACAATACTAGGAAGATCATTGACTTAGTAGAGGTTGTTAATAAGACAGAGAGTGAAGCACTCCTTCTTAGTTTGGATGCGGAGAAGGCGTTTGACCGTCTGGGGTGGCCATTCATGTTCGAAACATTGCATCATTTTGGAATTTCGGGTGCATTTATTACTGCCCTGAAAAGTCTATATTCATGCCCCTCAGCTTCGGTCAAGCTTCCTTATGCCACATCCCAACCCTTTCAAATACACAATGGCACTCGTCAGGGATGCCCTTTGTCCCCCCTTCTCTTTGTCATGTGTATTGAACCATTGGCTGCTGCTATTCGCAATGACCCTAATATACATGGAGTAATGGTACGAGATAAGGAGTTTAAGCTATCTCTATATGCGGATGATGTCCTATTGATCTTGTCCCAACCACATATCACCCTCCCGAATTTGCATTCCTTGTTACTACAATTTGGAAGGTTGTCAGGGTATAAGGTCAATCAGAACAAAACAGAAGCTCTGCCTCTTAATATTCCACAGATGCGGGTCTCCTCCTTACAGGGAAACTACAATTATAAATGGAGAAATATATCCTTGACATACCTTGGGATACAATTAACATCTAAGTATAAGCTCTTGTATCAGCAGAACTATCCTAGTTTATTTACTGAGATAAAAAGGCTCCTGCTCAATTGGAACAAGCTCCCATTGTCTCTGTTTGGAAGAATCTCTGCAGTCAAAATGTCTGTTCTGCCAAAGCTCCTTTACCTGTTTGAGACCCTTCCGGTGTGTGTACCATACAAAGAACTGCGCAACATTCAGTCTAGTATACTTCAATTTGTTTGGGCCCATAAGAGACATAGAATCAAGAAAACAACATTATTTGACAGTAAACTGAGAGGAGGCCTGGGGGTCCCTGATATTACTAAGTACTACTGGGCAGCACACTTACGTCACATCCCTGCATGGTCTAATCGCAGTGCCTTCTCTAGATGGATGGAAATAGAGAAGTTATGGCTAGCCCCAATACACCCTAACTCCTACCTTTGGGGCACCTCATCTAATAAGCCTGACCCACATACCCTGGGCCCTATAGCCTTTACGAAGAGGATATGGGACTGTTGTGTCAAGAAGTTTCCACTTAAATCTGAACACTCTCCATTGACTTCTTTTCTTTTTAATCCCAGAATGCTAGACGGTATGCATGGTATAACGACAAAAACATGGTTTGACAGGAAACTCTTTTGCTTTGCTGACATAGTAGACGCACACTCCAGAGTCCTTCTCCCATACGCCACCATAGCTGCTAAATTTAATCTCCCAGGCAATTCCCAATATCGGTATTTACAAGTTAGACACCTGATGCACTCCCTTTTTGCCTCATTAGAAGTCTCTATCCCTACACTTTTTGAGAGATTGTGCAGAGCTGGGGCCTCTACTAAAGGCCTCATCTCCGATATATATCGTATTTTAATGGCTCCGTGCCCGGAAGACAAGCCAAATCATACATATATGAGGAAATGGGAAGATTTCCTTGGTGAGTCCATTCCCTTGTGTATGTGGAGGCGGATCTGGGATACGGCCTCTAAGACATCTTCATGCTATGTCTATAAGGAAAATCAGTATAAATTACTCATGTATTGGTATCACACCCCATCACTACTACATAAACTAAACCCAGCTATACCTGACAATTGTTGGAGGTGTGGAGCCACAGGAGGAGACATACCGCACATATTCTGGGTATGCCCCAATATCCAGTGTTTCTGGAGGTTGGTGCAATCTCTTATTTATAAAGTAACTAATCTTCGGATTCCCCTGGACCCTAAATTCTATTTATTAAATATACCACTTGCTCAGCTGGGGAAAAGAGTGAAGCGGTTACTATTACACATGACCACAGCAGCTAGATGTCTGATTGCCCGCAACTGGAAGTTAGCTCATCCACCCTCACTTACCGATCTCCAATCTCGGATCCAAGATGTGAGAAGGATGGAGTATTTATCTGCCCTGTCAAATAACACAGTAGATCTTTTTGAGAGTGTTTGGTCACTTTGGGATACTTATTGGGCCAACAAAGAATAACAGTGAAGTACGGTCTTGTTTGAAGCCTGATATGCTCACCCTCCCCAATCCATCCCCCCTCCCTTATGTTTCCCTGTCTAGTATTGTATTGTTCGTCTTGTCATATTCCCTGTTTTCAGTGTATTAGTGGATAATATGGATACTGATTTCTGGTTTACAGTCATTAACAAGTTTGTGAGACATATCCATGCATCCATGTATTTTTTTTTGTATCTGTTTTGAAAATCTTAATAAAACATTCAGTTATAAAAAAAAAAGAAATTGTTAGTTCAACCAAGTACGCAAAATTGTCTAGAATAATTAGCGTATTCCATGTTGTGTTTGGAGACCCCCTGAGGTGCTGAAAGAGTGGACCTCCACTGCATGTGACCCCATTTTGGAAACTAGACCCCCATGGCATAAAAAAAAAAAAAATCAGGGCGCACGCACGGATGTGCTGCAAAAAGGGGGGGGGGGGAGACTAGGTGGTATGGAAAAAAGAAGTCCTGTCTAAAGTAGAGTACGGCTGCAGGACGCTTGCTGATCAGGTACCTAATTGTTCAAGTTTTGTCTTTGTTTTTTTTTTTTATTTGGGGTGCACACAAAAAAAAGAAAAAAGCAAAAACTCGAGCAACAATTACGAACCTGATCAGCCAATCACGTAGCTGATCAGCAATTGGCGGCAAGCGGGGATGGGGGGGGTTTCGGTGGAGAGGGAGTGGGAGATGTGATTGGGGATAGTTAGAAAAGAGCTACGAACAATACTTACAGGATGGATCAGAACAGCAGCAGAATCACAGGAGAGATTGAGGCAGATGGGGGGGAAGCGGCAGATAAAGGGAGCATCGGTGGATGTAAGACGGCGGCGGCTGGGAGAGGGTGGAGGCGGATGTGAGAGGGCGCAGTGGATGCAGGAGCGGCGGAGGATGGGTGGGGAAGGGAGGAACAGGGGGCAAGGGGAGTGGGAGGTGAGATTGGGGATAGTTACCTTACAGGTTGGATCTAGGCAGCAGGATCACAGGAGATGAAGAAGGCAGCAGATCGGGGAGGGTGGGCAGCAGATCACAGGGGTGAGAGGTGGAGGGAGAGCGGACAGCAGATCACCGGGGTGAGAGGTGGGGGGAGAGCGTACAGCAGATCACGGGGGTGAGAGGTGAGGGAGCACAGATCACGGGGCTGAGAGGTGGGGGGAGAGCGGACAACAGATCACGGGGTTGAGAGGTGGGGGGGGAGTGGGCAGCAGATTACGGAGGTGAGGTGGAGAGGGCGGGCAGCAGATCACAGAGGTGAGAGGTGGGGGTGCGGGCAGGCGATCACGGAGGTCAGAGGTGGGGGTGCGGGCAGCAGATAACGGAGGTGAGGGGGCGGGCAGCCGATCACGGAGGTGAGGGGGCGGGCAGCAGATCACGGGGGTGAAAGGTGAGGGGGAGGGCAGCCGATCACAGAGGTGAGGGGACGGGCAGCCGATCACGGAGGTGAGGGGGCGGGCAGCAGATCACGGGGGTGAGAGGTGAGGGGGAGGGCAGCCGATCACGGGGGTGAGGGGGAGGGCAGCCGATCACGGGGGTGAGAGGTAAGGGGGAGGGCAGCCGATCACAGAGGTGAGGGGACGGGCAGCAGATCACGGAGGTGAGGGGGGGGGGGAGGCAGCAGATCACGGAGGTGAGGGGGCGGGCAGCAGATCACGGAGGTGAGAGGTGGGGGTGCAGGCAGCCAATCAGGGGGGTGAGGGCAGCAGGTCGGGGAGAGCGGTGGCAGATGGAGGAAGGCAGCGGCGGATCGGGAGGCTTTTCGCCGGTTTGATACAGTACAATGGCAGTGCGGCAACTTCCGGGTCCCATGCTCCGGTCTCATGACAGCATGGGACCGGAGCTTGTCGCCCTGCCATTGTACTGTATAAACTGTACTGGCATGCTCCAGGACCGACAAGTAAAGCTGAGAGGGGCGGTCACCGGCCCCAGGTCCACGGTGATTGGAGAGATCGGTCACAAGGCCGGTCTCTCCAATCAGAGCTGCTGGAGCTGGGGGAGGGTGATCCAGCTGAGGTCACCCAACTCCAGCCAATGATCAGTGCTATAGCTGCACTGATCATGGCTGGATTTCAATGTTTCAGCCATTTTCCATGGCTTAAACATTACAGTGGCTGTGATTGGCTGAGCAGCGTAAGTCAGCCAATCACAGTCTCTGTAGGTCCGGGAAGGAGGCACCACCCCTACTGAGGTCAGGCAGAGGTCCCCTCCTTCCTGAATCAGCGGTTTGTGTGAACCAATCACAGTCACCGGGGCCGCGATTTCGCCATGACGGATATATCAGTCATGGGTCTTTAAGTACCAGGGCACCATGACGGATGTATCCGTCAAAGGTCGTGAAGGGGTTAACAACCAAAACACAGGCCTATGTGATGTGCTATTATAAATGCTCTAAAGCCTCATACACAAAATGTCAGTTCCATAGAAAAAAAAAAAAAAAAAGTTGAAACAATGGATCTAGTTTTCAGATACTGTAATCTCAAAAATTGTACAGACTTAAAATTTATTGTATTTCACAATTTAAAAAAATAAAGATACCACATTAAGCGCATAAATTCATGAAATGCTGAAAACTATACATTTTGTATTGCCTTTTATATGTACAAACTGCTAGATAAATAATATGGCATACATATTCAATTCCCAAATCTAACAGTTCTGCAAATCGAAAAATATTCATGGTTATAGAAGAAAAAAAATATTTATTTTTATCGGATCTTGTATTATACTCAAAGAAGGAAATGAACATCTTATAAACCTCTAATAAAGTAATACTACTCCAAATTGATTACAGCAGCTTATTACAACAGAAGTGAATCATTTTCTCAGGCTTCTAGATAGTAATCTGCAAAGTCCAGCACCACTGGCTGTAAATGGGGTCTTATTTCATTGGGTAGCTGCTCTCTTCTTCAATTTTGCCGATATCGAGCAGGGTGCAAACGTGTAAGTTAAAAGCTCTGTCCTCTTGTTGATTCCTTCTCAAATTCACAAATAACTCATTTATTCTGTCTTTCACAGATGGCTGTAGCGAGGAGGAGCGCACAATATGTTCTGGCTTGGTTGGAGAATACTTAGCGCCTCGTGTGGATGACTTCTGCAAGGCTGGAACGATAACTGAATTTTCTAAAGAATCCGACAGAGAAGGGATGGGTAGGTATAAAGGCAGGGAAAGAGATGCGTCTAGAGGTTCTTCCACAAGGAGCTGCTGCAGTTTTTCACTGAATCTGTAATTATAAATTTACACAAATAATTAAAATGATAATTAGGGTAAGGACACGTGGCGATTAAAACGGACCGAGTGGAATGCAATAAAAAAACATGTTACTCTATGGGGCCATTGCCATCTGCGATTATTTTCTCAGCCCTAATCGGACCGAGGAAACAGTCGCAGCATCCAATCCATATTCACTCGCACCCATATAAGTCTATGGGTGTGAGTGAAACATCGCACTGCACACAGATGACACCGGAGTGCAGTGCGATATATGCATCAGCTGGTAATCGAGGAGATGGAGAGACTAATCTCCCTCTTTCCTTCGCAGCTGTGATCCGATCAAAGAATCAGATCACAGTGGCATGACACTCGGCTTGCAGCACAGCAGGAGCTAGCTATTGCATCCGATGCACTCTCATCGGATGCCATACACTTGTGTGGCCTTAGCCTTATTCTACAACTATTTAGATAGTATAGTAAAAGAAAGCTGCTGACTGTTGTGTCGCTAGAATGAAGTGGCCATGGCACAAAAAAGCACCATGCTGCGTTATCTGACAGATTTCTCCGAAGGTCTTACTTGGTGTTGAGGATACAGCCATTAATGTGCCAACAAATGTCAGCATTTTGATTAGAGTTTAGGTCATCCTAAATTTCTTCTTAGAGATAATATTGATGTTCCCTATTTTTATATATGGTCTAGTTTTATAATTAATCGTGTGATCCATGCAGACTTGGTGATTCCTCTCCACTACACTCCCAAGGGTGAGCTGGCTCTCAACTTTGTTTGGTTAGTCTTAGAATTACTCCAATTGAGGGTTACGTCATGTGGATGTATTGTTCTCATTGTCCGTGTCCCTATATAACAATGTGATGAATAGAAGCTTTTGCTGTATTTTATATTTATTTTTAATACTTATTAAAAAAAAAAATAATTTTAAATATTTATTGACTCTGTCACTTTGTAATCTTCAGCCTTCATATTGGCTGATGGGTGTGATATTTGTTCAGCTTTGAAGTGCGGTCTTTATGACCTTCGAGCACATTATATTATACCGGTGACATGTTTTTCCAAAAGGGATTTTTTTGTGTGTGTATAAAAATTCAGAGGTGGTGTATAATCTAAGTGTAATAAATCACCTTCTATCCTCCTCTTTCTCAGCTAAGATTGAGCGGTTTAGCAGGGACGGAAGAGACTTCAGATCAGAAATCTCGGGATTTCTAAAGACCATCTCCGTATCGTTTTCACTGCATACAAAGACTTTGTGTGGGGTTTGAGACGTCTGTAAGGAAGGCTTCCTTTTACAGGGAGAGCTGCAATGTAAGAAAACACAATGGAATAATGAAGTGTCAAACATTTCTGCCAGTATCATCAGGCTATTATACATAATGAAAAAAAAAATATAAAAAAAATCCATTACATGTTAGACTTTACTAGTACGTTCTGATGTGTGGAGAGACGGGCGCTTTCCCATGTGTCCGGATACGTAAAGTCTCTTAAGTCCTCCTCAAAGAAATAGACATAAAAATCCTCTTGGAAAACTGTAAAGAGATAAATAGTAATGGTCTACTTACTAAAGATGATAAAATTACAAGGCCACAATAAAATTATATACACATTTGGAGTTAACAGCTCCTCAACATCTACATTTTGTAGCCAGCAGGTGTTAAAATTTAGAAGATTGATAAAATGCCTTTATTTTACGTTTCCACTTTGCAATTCATGGTCATACTGCCTCCTACTGACAGATCCAACAAGATTATTGAGAGCACAATTACATCCTGCTATACAGTATATGGACTGCAAAAATGTAATAGGACATTGATGACTTACCAACCCTTGTAACCAGTCATATCAAATATATTAGCTAAAGGGGGTTTTCCAAGAATGTAATAAAATGGTCCCCTGTCACATAATTCAAACAGCAGCCCATCATAGTCATATGTCAGGATGGGTTGTAGTTCGATGAAACACTGCTTCTGAGATCTGCATCTCAACTGACAGAAAATCAGTATCGTCTATACATATCGGGCTTAGAAAGCCTGTTACGGCGACAGAAATACATCATCTTGGGTGAATGAGCAGCCTCAGTGCTCTGGGCACAGCCAGCAGAAGAGATTTATTTCTTCTCCTGTCACAGCTCTTCTCTGGCAGCTAACAGAGGTTATGTGTGCTTACAATACAGCTCCTCTGTCAGTTGAGACACAGGCATCGGGAGCTGTGTTTCTTCAGACTGCTTCCCGTCCTGACACAAGACTCGGACAGGCTGCCATTTGTAATAAAACTGCCCTAATCATGTAATTCTTGCTTGGAGAACCTTGTTGATTAGCTATTCAAAGCTCAGTAACCACATTATCATTTTATTGAATGATTCCCAATGCATTACAGAAAAATGTGCAATCTCTGGAAACACCTATACACACTTCTATTTTCGAGCAGATCCGTTACCAGATTTCACAATTCAGACTGCATACATTATTAAGTAGAGCTCTTACGCCTAATGAGGCTGCTATACAATCATTAAAAATCCATCTCAGAGTTAATTGTATAATCCTAAAATTAAAATAAGAAAGTGTCCAGCTAAAAAATGAGAGAGTTCGAGTCCAAGTGTATTTTTTTTTTTAAACATCTTTTTTTATTTATATTTTTAAACATAACATAAAGGGAAGCAATAACTTGTTCAAAGAATTAAACTGTGTACATGAGATTGATATGCTCAACCTTCGTAGTTACAGCCAGGGGTGGGATTCAGCCGGTTCTGTCCGGTTCGGGCAAACCGGTTGTTAAAAGAGCAGCCGATTCCCCGAATCGGCAAGAAACGGCTCCTGCGATCCGGTTCCCTGTATTCACTTGTGTTAGTGTCTCTAAGACACTAGCACAAATGAACCGACGTACCTCCGCGCCACACTTCCGGGTTCAGTGAAGCCTGTCTGCTCCCTGACCTGGCGTGCAACGACACGCTGACACTGCAGAGTGGGGATGTAGCTCCTCCTATTGCCGTCTGTCAGCGTGCAGAGTACCACGGAGGACGGAAGACAGAGGAGAGGCTGCCGGTGCTTGGAGCAGGTAAGCGCTCAGTGAGCCGAAGATGCAGGGAGAGTGGCCGCATAAAGATGGAATCTATATGGGGAGAGGAGCCGCATAAAGATGGGATCTGGAGGGGAAAGGAGCCATATGGGACAGGATCTGCAGGGGAAAAGGAGCACATGGGATGAAATCTGCTGGGTAAAGAGGCCATAATGGGATGGGATCTGCAGGGGAAAGAGGCCATAATGGGATGGGATCTGCAGGGAAAAAAGGCCATAATGGGATGGGATCTGCAGGGGAAAGAGGCCACATGGGATGGGATCTTCCGGGGAAAGAGGCCATAATGGGATGGGATCTGCGGGAAAAGAGGCCACATGGGATGGAATCTTCATGGGAAAAAGGCCATAATGGGATGGGATCTGCAGGGGAAAGAGGCCATAATGGGATGGGAACTGCATGGGAAAGAGGCCATAACGGGATGGGAACTGCATGGGAAAGAGGCTATAATGGGATGGGACCTGCAAGGGAAAAAGGTCATGATGGGATGGGATCTGCAGGGGAAAGAGACCACATGGGATGGGATCTGCAGGGGAAAGAGACCACATGGGTTCAGATATGTAAGGGGAAAGGAGCCACATGGGGTGGGATCTGCACTGGAAAAGCAGCCACATGGGATGGGATCTGTATGGGGAAGGTAGTCTGTTCCAATTTTAGCAGGGCTCCTTTAGTAATAATTTTTAAAAATTGTAAAAAAAAGTTTAATAAAATATGACTGACAGTGACTGGAACAACTGGTGCTGGACAGGAGAGTGACGGTATAGGAGGGGAAGAAGGGGAAAGAGATTATACTTTAAATTACTTGTATTTTTTGGTTGAGGAACGTGTGTGAAGATGGGTGTGGCTAACAAAATGGGTGTGGTAACAGAATGGGTGTGATTTTCAAATGGGCGGGGTCATAGAGAACCTGTTAAAAATTTGAATCCCACCCCTGGTTACAGCCTTTTTAATTTAAGCTATTTAAAAAAAAAAAAAAAAAAAAAAAGAGTATTAACACAAGAGAAAAAAAAAAGGGAAAGACATGTACACAAAGAAACAATGATCAATGAGTGAGAATGTGAATCCTTCCACAATTATGCCTCTGTGATGGTATCAGCCATAGATTCCATATAATGCACATTAAGTAATTGTTGATGTCCCTAATGCCCCAATGTTCCCCCCAGGTCTTCCAGACAGAACCATTCCGTATGGCGAAAAGGACTGACTATTTTCAGAATTTCCTGAGGACTATAGTGGAACCCTATAAACTGTTTCCACAGTGGAAAAAACTTTCCCTGCTGATTTTTCTTTGCTCCTTTCAGCTTCTATCAATTCTAGTCCTAATAATTGTTTCATTTAAGATATTATTGATCCCATTGATGGAATATTTGGTTTAAGCCACTCGCTATCCAAGTGTATTTTAAGAGTTATTGTCTTATCTCCTTAGACAAATATTATTGTATGGTGCTTGTAAAAAAAAGCTCTTTTGCAATTTACTATTAAAATCTCAAGGATAGCGACAAATTTTCACACTTTTTCTCTGTTTACACCTTGTCCTAGGAGACCAACCAGCAATGCTACCTAGCTTGTAAACTGGCAATGAATCTGGCCTGGATTAGGAAGTAATGGCACTCCAACAATCCTGGACAGCTTCAAAAAGATTTTGTGTACTCATCGTAAAATGTCTCTCTGAGCCTTCATTGGGGGGGACACAGGAAAACTATGGGTATATGCTACTGCCACTAGGATGCTAACACTACAAAAAGGTGGGCTCCTCCTCGGTAGGATACACCCACCAACTGGCACAAAGCTATTCAGTTAGTGGTCAAGGAGTAGGAGAAGCAAAAGACTTAACACCAGCTGTCAATAACACAAACTTGAAAGAAAGGGAGAGTACTGTGTCACCCGGAGATGGCTCCCAGAAAGATTTTACAGCGAGTACCCAAAATCTTCTATTCTCTATCGTTTCATTAGGGAACACAGGGAGACCAATGGACATACCAAAGCAGTACTAAGGGTAGGAAGAAGGTAAGGAAAGAAAGGCACATGAATACCGATGAACTTAGGGACAGCAGTTGAACAACTGCCGCTTGCAACACCCTTCTACCTAAACTGGCATAAAATGAGGCATAGGTATGAACCTAGTAAAACTTGGTGACTGTATGTACAAAAAAACAGGTAGCTGCCTTGCAAATGTGCAATGCATTGGACTGATGCCGAACTGCCCAGGAGGCCCCCACTGCCAAAGTGGAATGAGCCAACACCACAGAGGGAAGAGTCCTGTTCTTGGTCTGATACACCTCCGAAATTGGGAAGCAAATCCAAAGGACAATGTTAGCCTTGGAGGCCAGTAGTCTATTCTGGGAGCCTTCAGGAATAGTAAATAAGAAATCCATGCATGTAAAGTGAGTGGCCCTAGAAAGGCATATGCGATTGGCTCTATCCAACTTGTTTACGATTGCTCCAGAGGACCCAAAGGAGAGGGACAAAATGAAGGAAAATATTTTCCTTAAGGTGGAAGGCTGAAACCACCTTAGGAAGAAAGGAAGACACTAGCTGTAAGACTACCTTATTTTGATGAAGAATGAGGAAGGGGGAGCAGCACGAAAGGGCTGCCATCTCAGAAACTTGTCTAAAAGACGTAACGGCTACTAGGAAAGTAATCTTCCAAGATGGAAAGGACAAGGAGACCTGCCAGAGAGGTTCAAAGAGAGGACATAAGAGAGCATCCAAAACCAGACTCGGGTCCCATGGCATCGCTGGAGACTCGTAGAAAGAAACCAATTGAACCATGCCCTGAACAAAAGTCCAAATTTGAGGACAAGAGTCCTGACTTTTTTGCAACAAAATGGACAGAGCAGAGCTTTAACCCTTGCTGGAACTGAGGGCAAGACGAGACTCCAGACCTGACTGTAAGAAGGCAAGAAAGACATGGCAGCAATGTGATTACATTCACACCAACGAAAGAAACAATGAGCTGTAAACAAAAATGTTAAAAAAGAAAACAATAGCTGAAAAATGTAATTAACAGAGAATTGCAAAATGACTTGTTTACAAGCACAATCCCAACAATATTCATCTATGAAGATGGTAATAATGGTTTAAGCTCTGCCCCCAAAACCTGCCCGACAGCTGTAGCTTGTACTTAGCACTGGGACATCTCAGCAGTGGCAGGGAGGAAGTACACTGAGCAGCTGTCAGGTGGGTGGGCAGAGAATCATTTTAAACCTTCGAAAAGGATTCAGCAATAATCATGATGTCAATCAGTTAAAGTATACTGGTCTCATCAGTTCTTAGAGATCTACCTAATAACGCATGTAGTTTGCATTGTGAAATCTGTTGACAGATCGGCTTTAACCACTTCGCGACGTCGGCTGTACAGCAAAGTTGGAAGTGGGTGACATCAACTCCATACTCCACAGGTAATGTCAGTGTATTACAGTCAGGACCTGCCGCTAACAATCGCTCTGCCTGCGATTGCTAAACTGTTAAATCCCACTGTCAAACTGTGTCAGTGGGATTTAAAACACGTTTGCATGAGAACCCGCCAATTTAAACACCACAATCGTGGGTCAACGAGTTGCTATTGCAGCAGCTGGTCTGCTGAAGACTTCCGTGTGCTTGTAATAGCAGAGCTCTGTTGAAACCCTGGCTGTGGAAGGACATTTTCTTGAAGTTCATCACATCAACTGCCGGCAGATCAATGGAGTCTGCAGCACGCTGACAGATCAATGCCGTCCGCCGCGATACCCCTGAGCCCACAGTATCACTGACCCTCCTGACCTTTGACACTCCCTCCAAGCTAGTAGCATCACCGACCCTCTATCCACTGACTCTCCTGAGCAACGACACCCCCTCCTCCAAGTCTGCAGCATTGCCGACTCTCTGTCCACTGAGCCTCCAGAGCCGCGACACCCCCTCCTCTGAGCTCTCAACATCGCCGACCCTCCGTCAACTGACCCTCCTGAGCCGCGACATCCCCTCCTCTGAGCCCGCAGCAACGCAGACCATGCCTCCTGTGACCCTCCTGAGCTGCTCCTCCACCGCCACTCCCCCCTGGCGACCTATTATAAGACACACTAGGATTTTAAAATTTACATTTTTTTTTTCTTATTTTCCTCCTCTAAGTTTGGTGTGTGTCTTATAATCCAGTGCGTCTTATAAAACGAAAAGTATGGTAATTAAAGATCTTTAAGATTATTAAATATTTTGTATAATGCAAAGTATTACTTTTATGTAGAACATGGCGAGATTACCTTTAGATTCGGATATTAAGGGTGGGTCCCAGGCTCTCAGTTTGTGGTTGATGCAGAGAGAAATTAGCTCATCCCATGGAACATCTTGCACAGATGCGTCGCCGGTAATGCATTCCTTTGCAAACCAGTGTTTCTTTAGGTTTCCAAGGAGAAACTGAACTTCAGAGATCAACACCGGAAGTCCAGTTGGTGAGCGAGTGATCTGTGACACGTAGTCCATAATCATGGAGCAAACTGGAACCCAAGGAGCTGTCAGTATGATATTATTGTCATTTTTCATCGATAAAATTAAATTGCACAAATTATACAAGCAAAAACAAGCTACAAATGTTATATTAAATCAGACCTATATGTCAACCCTTTTCTGCTTTAAACCCCAGTCACCCCATTTCTATCTTTTTGCTAACTATGTATACACTTGCTCACCTCCTTGTGGCGGCTTGTCAATTTGTGGAAGCTGAAAAGAAAGTACAGCCTTCTTTAGCCAGGCAAGATGGTTGGGACTGTTCCAATCTGTAGGCGGCATTAAAGAGCTGCCGCTAGAAGATGTGAACTCTGTTACAGGCCAGGACAGATCGGTGAGTTTCTCTGAAGAAACTGTCTCTGCTAGAAATGCAATGGCACCATTGTACAAGTCAATGATGGCAGCAGGATCTTGTGAAGGGAGTCCACATTTCTTCCTTTCCATCTGATCAAGATAAAAGGTATTGCTGAATGCACTGCAAACACCGTCGTCTATGTATTGTCGGAAAGGGAGGCTGCGGAGTTCCAAGGGGCATGGGCAACAAGACAGCAAAAACTGTACAGCAGAGGAGACCTGAGAAAAGGAAAAAGTTAAACAAAGTATTGTGACATCTACCAAGGCATGAGCGTTGAAGCCAATGATTTGGAGAAGGTGAAGACAGACTTGCCGTAGGGCCTTGCTGCAAAGATAGCCCGATGGCATTGTTCGATTCAGTTGCAATATGTCTGATATGCTATAGATGAAATTTGTTGAAACACTTTAATACTAATCTTACCATGTTTGTTCCTTTCATGTCATTTACACCATCAGGTATGGAGAAAACTTTATAATCTGATATTAGTCCGCATGACACCAAGTCTGAAATATGAAGTTCTGAAATAAAAGAAAGATTTTACTGTAATAAAAGAGAAAAACAAAAGTTCTAGAAATTTCTGTTTATTTGTGTGTGTACATTGCTAATAACACTATTTGAGGCCACTATATGACTTGCACTTTTTACCAGTGTTTGCTTTATGTGCAGTTTCTCTCTATATTTCAGTTGCCTCTTAGCTAGTGAGGAGAGACGAGCTGCCATGCTGTGTTGCATACACAGTACATAGAGGCATGATAGGTTCCTGCTTTCCTTTTTCTCTGTAGCATGCAGACAAAGTATCATCAGCATGGAAGAGTGTGTAATCCTAGCTCTGGGTGCAGTAAACACTTAGAAGATTATTAGATCAGTTTTTCAGACTGTATGAGGAGTCCAGGAGGTGCGGAGGAGCACTGTCTCAAAAACGGAGAGAGAAGCATAATTTTCTGCAAAGGTATATTAAGAAAAAACAAATATTTGCATGACCCTAGTCCAATGATCCTATTAGTGGTCCGTTGTCCTTGCACCAAATAACTTGAAAATGGAATAAAAAATGCATAAGAATTGGAAGTGAATGCCGATCTCTCTACAGTGGAACCTCGCTTAACGAGTAACCCACTTAACGAGAATTTCGCTTAACAAGCAAAGCTTTCTGTAAATTTGTAACCCGCTTTACGAGAAAGCTTTGCTGTGCGAGCAAAATCCTCACCTCAGACACTTCTGGTTCCGTACATCCACCGCGCTCTAACCCGCACGCAGTCCACACAAACACACACATGTACGCACAAACACACACATGTACGCACAAACACACACACACAGTATTAGGCTCACCTTACCTTCCATTCCACCGCCGGCCTCATGGTTCTTGTAGTTCCCGGGTACATAGCGACGTGCTCGCGGCGAACTACAAGTACCATGAGGCCGGCGGTGGAACGGAAGGTAAGGTGAGCATATAATATGTGTACCTTCCGTTTCATCGCCGGCCTCCTGGGTCCTGTAGTGCGCCGCTCCGCTCCACTCCAGGCATCTGCATCCGTAGTGACGAAGCAGGAACTTCCTGGTTCCTGTCACCGCTACTCAAAGGCAGCGCGCTGGCCAATCAGAGGCAAGCGGCTCTGCCTTTGACGTCAGCGCTCTGGTAGGAAGTTCCTCCCTCGTCGTTATGGTAACCCAATACACGGCCGGCACCGGAGAACAGCAAGTCCCAGGAGACCGGCGATGGAACAGAAGGTAAGGTGAGCATATAATATGTGCGTTTGCGTGCGTGCTTGTGAGTTTGTGTGTGTTTGTGCATGTGTGGAATGACAGAATAGGGGACAGGATGGGACATTTAACTAGTTGTGGAACGAATCCTCTGCATTGCAATGATTTCCTATGGGAAATCTTGCTCTGCTGAATGAGTAACTTGGTTAACAAGCACAGTCCCAGAACGGATTGTTCTCGTTAAGCAAGGTTCCACTGTATATTGATTCATTGTTGAGTCCATCCTTGGATTCGAGCATGATGGACGGAACAGAGAAGTGTGCCCGCCTGTTTTTCCTATTACATTTGCACCAAATAACTGATCTTACAACGACCTGCAACAACCCTGGTGCCTCTTCTGATTAGTATGTTGCCCCAAGGTCATGTGTGCGGCAGTATAATGATGTTGCATAGGCCTGAAAATGAAAAAGGGTGACGGGGATGTTGCAGGAAAAAGGAGACTGTAATGGTCTGGTTTAAAGGCCTCAAATTATACATGTGGCCACTATAGCAGGATCCTGCAAATCTGTTTGCTCAACACTAACTGCAAAGTTTCTTAAATCCACCTGCAATAGAGAGAGAAGCAAAATTTGTTGAAAGTGACTATTCAAACTGCAGACTCACCTCTCTCTAGAACGGTCTCTGGATCTGTGTAAGTTGAAGGAACCAGGACAGCAAGAGTCGGGGGTGGTTTAAAAGGTTTAGCTTGAAGTAGCTGCTTCAGCTGCAGTAGTGCTGCGATCCAATACACATCTGTATCTGACTGCACAGGTAACAGGAGGAAAATACCACTCGTTCCCAGAAACTGCTTTTGTAGTTCAGCTTGCTCCAAATCATAATCAGTCAGAGGGCCATGTACCACCTTCACAAGAAAAATAGATCAAAAGATGCACAGATTAAAAAAAAGAAAGCCAAGAAAAAATATTTGGGAAACTATGGTAAAGATATTACAGTCAAAAAAAGAATGAAAAAAAAGGAGAAAGAAAGGAAGGAAGAGGATGAGATTATGAATACATTCCTAAATACTGTACATTTAATTAGCAAATCACACATTTGTTGTCTATGGAGCATCTATCGTGCATTAAAAATAACTTAGCTGGTTATACTGACAGAAACCTGTTCTACAAGATCAATAGGACAGATGCCTGTCAGGATATGGAGTAAGAAGCTCTGTCTTGCTTCATGTGCAAGAAGATGCACTCACAGTGGATATTTGATACGAGGAGTGCTGAAGTAAGATGCTGATCACACTGCTGTACACCCCAAATACTGGAGATGTTAAGAGTGCTGAGGTAAGAAGAGGCTGCTCACACTGCTGTCCACCATGTCTATCTGATCTCATATTGGAGATATCGGGAGTGCTGAGGAAAAAGAGGCTGCTCACACTACTGTCCACCAGGTCTATCTGATCTAATACTGGTGGTACCAAAGGTACGGAGGTAAGAAGAGGCTGCTCATACTGCCGTCCACCCTGTCTATCTGATCTAATATTGGAGATATCGGGAGTGCTGAGGAAAAATAAACTATGCTGTTATGATTCAGGGACCGAGGAGGATCAAAAATGCGGAATCCCAAATGGTAATAGAGTGGCTGGAACCTTAACGGATTGCAGACCTAATCCTGACACAACTAAAAGTAGCCGTGGGACGAGCCTACGATGACCTAGTCGTTTCGACACAGCGGGAGAACTAAATATTCTCACAGATAGAGATATAAGAAAGCTAATCTGCCTCAGAGCAGTCCCCAAAGATAGATAGATAGCCCCCCACACGTAAAGGCTACGGTGATATAGAAAAACACAATACAAAGCTAGAAAGGACAGATTCAGCAAAGATGAGGCCCAAACTATCTTTATAGGAAAGGATAGGAAGGAGCAACTGTCTGCAACCGTAAAAAACCCTAATATATACCAGCACTTCTGATATGGAAAAATCCTGAGGTCATACAATCTCTCCCCCACTGTATCAGCACTCTGATGATACTGGGATCCAAAAACAGTAATACAGATGAGGGACTGAATTAATGCCAAGCATGACAAACACAATACCTTGCAGAATCATGGCGCTAAGTATACAGACACTTCTTGGTGGAATGGGATCATTCCCTGCTGGAACTCAACACAGACAAAATAGGAATCAAGCGTTAGTATCAAAGCAGAAAAAAACAACAAGAAAATGGAAATCTGACCCTGATTGCCAGTCTTTCACAGGTGTGTGGCTTTCATTCCACAAATCAACTGCTCCGCCAGCACGGACCACAAGAGGGAGCCCCAAACTGGAAAATGTATTTACAAACACTATGCACACTTCTGACAACCAGGTCTTTCTGATCGAATAGTGGTGGTACCAGGGCTACACAGGTTAAAAAAATAAAAAAAAAAAAAGGCTGCTCACACCGCTGTCCAACATGTCTATCTGATCTAATACTGGTGGTACCAAGGGTACGGAGGTAAAAAAAGGCTACTCACACTGCTCTCCACACTGTCTGTACTGATATTGGAGATATCAGGAGTGCTGAGGAAAAAGAGACTGATCACACTGCTGTCTACCAGGTCTATCTGCTCTATTATTGTTGGTACCATGGGTGCTGAAGTAAGAAGATGCTGCTCACACTACTGTCCAACATGTATATCTGATATAATACTGGTGGTAGCAGAAGCACTGAGATAAGAAGAAGCTGCTCACACTGCTGTCCACCAGGTTTATCCGATCGAATACTGGTGATACTAAGGATACTGAGGTAAGAAGAGGCTTCTCACACTGCTGTACACCATCTTTCCCTCCTATCTCCAGTATTCGGTAAGAATATCCAAGGTAAGCACCTCCTCCTACATATGAAGAGATGGGCAGAGCTTCCTACTGCACATGCTCAGACACCAGTACTATTACGATTTTAGCACTGGTTTTACTGACTATAACATTATGGCAGATATTTTAATGTACTGTAGTGATTGCCTCAACGACAGACAACAAAAGTGAGAATTGCTATATATGAGTGTTTAAGAATAGCTACATAGATAAAAAGAACCTGCAGACAAAAAAGCGCAATAGGGTCTTACCCTGACAGACAGGGGGTGATAAAGCAGATGATCCTACTCACCAAAGATGGTTGTGAAAGGCACAACTCCTGTAACAGCATAAATCCGGATCAAAGGCAGCAGTACACCAGGTGGCTGATAACAGAGAGAAATTGTGGAATGGGGCTTTGTAAACCACGCCAAAGATCACTGATGAAATCTTGGATTAATGTAAACTTTTTATTCTTGCACAGGTTTACGCGTTTCAGGAGACTCTGCTCCCACAATTTCTCTCTGTTATAAGAATAGCTACATAACATTTTTTATTTTTTTAATTCATAGAGAACCTTTGTAAGTAATAATTCCATTTATTGTCCTAATTTTTTTTTCTTTCAGTTTTCTTGACACAAGTTTAAATATATAGCTGATATCCATCTGACGGCCTCACCTTTACACAAACATTCACTCGAACTGGGCGTCCTCCTTGAGACTCGGAGGAGCTGTACTGGGCAAGTGTCTGAACTTGCTGCTTGGGTTCATCCTCCGGCCTGACACCAGCCCAACTGAACTTGGCCTTTAACCACTTAGAAAGAGAACTGCAAAACAGAGCATAAACTGTGTTAAAGGGTGTTCTGTCACTTGTGTTCTACATCAAACAACAGCCATTTACTTACTTTGTGGGATCATCATCATCATTAATTTCAGGGAGGGCAAGAACTACTTTCCAAAAGATGCATTGCTTCCATGAGGGAAGGTGCTTGACAATCAGAGATGGAAGGTCCAGGGGTGTCCACGCAGCATCACTGTATGGCAAGAACATTTAAAAATGTAAAAAACTGATAAATTCCCTTTAAATAAATTCTGTCACCAGGTTTTTGCTACCTCATCTGAAAGCAGCATAAGGTAGGAAAAGACACCCAGAATCCAGCGATGTATCACTTAGTTTACTGGGTTCAATGGCAAGTAAAAAAAGTAAATAGTAGTAGTACATGGAAATAATAAAAGCATACTTGGTTAACATTATTTGATCAAAAAGCATAAAAGCCATCCCACTGAGACAAAGTGTACCCAGTGTACTCTGAGTTTTGTCTGTGAAATGGCTAGTGTAAACATGCTAGTCTATATGTCGACTCATTTTTGGGGGAGGGTTTATTTTGGGTGCAGCAGTAGTGATACAATCAGAATTTTTAGACATAGCATGTAGCAGTTGGACCAGGAGACCTAGTCAAGGCAGTGATAATCTCCTGTTGATAAAACACTTTTTTTCCTTGCTTTTTACAATAATTTATTTTTCAATTAGTTCACACACCATGGTTACCATAAGGTCTTAACCCCTTAATGCTTGATAATGTACTATTACATCATGGAGCATGTCATGGTGTTTGGAAAGGGCTCATGAGCGGAGCTCACTTCACACAATGCAGATTACGGCTATATTCCAGAGCTGGCATCTGTCTTTAACTACAGTAATCAGCATTAATGCAGATCACTGCCATTAACCTCTTAAAATGCCCAGCCATTTGTTTGGGGTGCTCATCAGTTCCCCTTTGAGGTCTAAAGGTCTGTTTAGATGGAACGGTTATGAAAAATGACCACGGCACTTGTTTGTGGTGCCCAAGTAGGATCCAATTCCTTGGTATATACTATATATCAAGGGTATATGGTTCACTTTGTAAGGATTTCAAATATAAAATCACAGCTTTTCTTCAGCAATCTGAGTGCCAAGTCTCTCTTTCATACCATGTTTACATGGAACAACTGTTGGCACTAAACAACCACTATTTAGTAACCATTTACCAATGGGCGGCGCGTAATAGCCTATTCACATAGGTAAACCGCGGTTAACAATGAGCATTAAACAAATTGGTAATAGATCGAATTGCTTCATTTTTTTACGGGAACTTTTTTCTAACTAAAAAGAACTGGGTTAATCAATCAATCTAGGGCTAAGTTCACACTTCCGTTGTTTTCAATCCGTCAGGTCCGTCAGCAACGGATCAGTTGTTTTTTAGATGTCAACTGATGTGTTTTTCACAGGATTCCTTTCACAGGAATCCTGTGAAAAAACGGATCCGTTGCGTCAGTTACATCCGCTGTGCGTCCGTTTTTTGATGGATCAGTCATGATCCGTTTGTGTTTGGGACAGCCCAGTGGGCGTGCCAAACATGCTGGGCATGCTCAGTAGAGCATGACGGAACCCAGCGCTGGATTCCGTCGTAAGACGGATTACGACGGAATCCAGCACCATAGACATACATTGCAAATGTGACGGATGGCGACGGATTCCTGCGTGGTGCGTAGTTTTCGACGGCCCGAAAAACGTTACATTCTGCGTTGCTCCCTGCCCGGCGGTCAGTCAAAAAACGACGGACCGCGACGCAGCGGACGCAACGCAGGGTCATCAGTCGCAATCCGCCACTAATGCAAGTCTATGGGACACAACGGAATCCGCTAAACGGATTCCGTTGTTTACCATAGCGGCGGATTTCAACTGATACATTTTAGCGGAAATGTGAACTTAGCCTAATGTGCATGGGGACATTATAGATTTTTTTAATTTTATTTTAAACTAAGCGTCTGCCTTTTAATGGCAGCAGATATTCCTAAGGCCCTCATCAGTCTCCCACAATGACAAGAGGAGCGCTACCTAGAAGCATCAGCAGTGTCTGACTGCAGGCCTCAGCAGCGGCCCTTTTCCCAGTCTACAGGTTTATTTCTAAAGCCTCCGTCACATTTAACGACTTACCAGCGATCCCGAAAACAATGCGACCTGATAAGGATCGCTGGTAAGAGCGCTGGGAGGTCGCAGGTGAGATGTCACACAGTCAGATCTTACCAACGATGCATTAACGATCAGCGATCTGTTGCTGCGTCACAGAAACGGTGAGGAACAACGATCTCATTAGCGATCTCGTTGTGTGTGACGGGGCCTTAAGGGATCAGATAATCTGTCACATCTGTCTTTTCTCAAGACTAATTTTATCAGTTATTTCACAGTGAGTGATCAACGCTGGAGGCAGGGGTAACAATGAGAAGGATCTGATAAGTGGACAAAAAAAAAAAAAAAGTATTTTTTCTGTTAATCAGATGCCTTACAAAGATTATCACATGGTGTACAATTCTGCTAATTCATACTACAGCTACTCAGTCAACTTAATATACAAACCATAGTAGCTCTTGGAAATAGTGCTGAACCTTCATCTGATGAAATAGCTGTTCCCTGACTTGCTGACACCTGGAGAAGAGGGGACAAAGTCAGTAATTAGATCAAGATATACTGATCATCTATGAGCTATCTGTATATACTGTGGTTAAAGAGAATCTGTCACCAGGTTTTTGCTCTCGCATCTGAGAGCAGCATAACGTAGAGACAGAGACCCTGATTCCAGCGATGTGTCACTTACTGAGCTGTTTGCTATCATTATGATATAATCAATGTTTTCTCTGCTGCAGATCTAGCAGTTATACAGACCTCATGGATGTGCTGGACTACCTGAAGCATGCCAAGTAGACCTCTAATGATAAAATCACTGTTTAATCAGCAGTAGATTATCAAAACTGCACTAAACAGCTCAGTAAGTGACATCGCTGGAATCAGGATCTCTGTCTCTACATTATGCTGCTCTCAGATTAGGTGGCAAAAAAGAGAATTTTGTTTACTTACCGTAAATTCTTTTTCTTATAGTTCCGTCTTGGGAGACCCAGACCTTGGGTGTATAGCTTCTGCCTCCGGAGGACACACAAAGTACTACACCTAAAAGGTGTATCTCCTCCCTCTGAGCCTATACACCCCCTGGTGAACCAGTCACAACCAGTTTAGTGCAAAAGCTGAAGGAGAATAGCCACCCACAAGTAGAACAGAGCAAGAGCCGGAACAACCGGAGACTCTGTTCACGACAACAGCCGGTGAAAACACACGGAACAAGGAAATTGCCAACAGGCAACAGGGAGGGTGCTGGGTCTCCCAAGACGGAACTATAAGAAAAAGAATTTACGTTAAGTAAACAAAATTCTCTTTTTCTTTAACGTTCCTTTGGGAGACCCAAACCATGGGACGTTCCAAAGCAGTCCCTGGGTGGGAAATAAACAAAAAAACTAAGAAGTAGGCAGAAACCTAACTTCACAAATGGGCGACAGCCGCCTGAAGGATGCGTCTGCCCAAGCTCGCATCTGCCGAAGCATGAGCATGCACTTGGTAGTGCTTCGAGAAGGTATGCAGGCTAGCCCAAGTGGCAGCCTGACAGACTTGCTGAGCCGTAGCCTGGTGCCGAAAAGCCCAAGAGGCACCGACAGCCCTGGTCGAGTGCGCTTTGAACCCCGGCGGGGGAGTAGCCTGCGAACTTTGGTAGGCGTCCGAAATGGTCGACCTAATCAAACGGGCTAAGGTCGGCTTAGAAGCAGGGAGGCCCTTGCGCCGGACAGAAGGAAGGTAAGGTAATGTCCTGGTTAAGGTGGAAGGGAGAAACCACCTTAGGAAGAAAGTCCGGAGTCGGACGGAGAACCACCTTGTCTTGATGAAAGACTAAAAAGGGTGATTCCGAGGAGAGCGCAGCCAAATCAGAAACTCTCCTGAGAGAAGTTATAGCAACCAGAAAGGCCACTTTCTGTGAGAGACGATACAAAGAAACCTCCCTAAGGGGCTCAAAGGGGGGTTTCTGCAAGACCGTGAGAATCAAGTTAAGGTCCCAGGGGTCCAAGGGCCGCCGGTAAGGCGGGATGATGTGAGACGCGCCCTGCATGAAGGTGCGGACCTGAGCCAGCCGAGCGAGGCGCCGCTGAAACAGGATTGACAGGGCCGAAACCTGTCCCTTGAGAGAGTTGAGGGACAGACCTAGCTGCAGACCGGACTGTAGAAAAAACAGAAGGGTCGGCAAGGAGAATGGCCAAGGAGAATGGCCGGTAGAGCGACACCAGGACAGGAAAATTTTCCAAGTCCTGTGATAGACCTTAGCGGACGAAGACTTACGGGCCCGAGTCAGTGGAGATGACTTCAGGGGGAATACCAGAAGCCGTCAAAATCCAGGACTCAAAAGCCACGCCGTCAATTTGAGGACCGCAGAATTCGGGCGGAAGAACGGACCTTGCGAGAGTAGGTCTGGACGGTCCGGGAGAGGACACGGCATCTCTACGGACAGTTGGGGCAGGTCCAGATACCAAGCTCGCCTGGGCCAGTCCGGTGCAATGAGGATGACTCGACGACCCTCCATTCTGATCTTGCGCAGGACTCTGGGCAAGAGAGCTAGAGGGGGAAACACGTAGGACAGACGAAACTGGGACAAGTCCTGAACCAGAGCGTCCGCGGCGAAGGCCTGAGGATCGTGGGAGCGAGCCACGTAGACAGGAACTTTGTTGTTGTGACGGGATGCCATTAGGTCCACGTCCGGAGTGCCCCATTTGCGGCAGATCGACTGAAATACTGCCGGGTGCAGGGACCACTCGCCACCGTCCACGCTTTGACGGCTGAGATACTCTGCCTCCCAGTTGTCCACGCCTGGGATGTGGACTGCAGATATGGTGGACCTGGAGTCCTCCGCCCATTGAAGAATGCGTTGTACCTCCATCATTGCCAGGCGGCTGCGTGTCCCGCCTTGATGGTTGATGTAGGCAACCGCTGTCGCGTTGTCTGACTGGACTCGAATGTGCCTGCCCGACAGCAGATGGTGAAATGCTAGGAGAGCTAGAAGTACGGCTCTGATTTCCAGCACATTGATTGAAAGGGCTGACTTGGACGGAGTCCAAGTGCCCTGTGCTCTGTGGTGGAGACATACCGCTCCCCAGCCGGATAGACTGGCATCCGTGGTGAGAATCACCCAGGACGGGGCCAGGAAGGAGTGCCCTTGGGACAGGGAGAGGGGCCGAGGCCACCACTGAAGAGAGCTCTTGGTCCGTGGCGATAGAGCCACTGACTTGTGTAGCCACTGACTTGTGTAAGGAGGAAGGCCGCTTGTCCCAACAGCGGAGAATGTCCAGCTGCAGGGGACGCAGATGGAACTGGGCAAAGGGAACAGCCTCCATGGACGCCACCATTTGACCCAGCACCTGCATCAGACGCCTGAGGGTATAACGGCGGGACCTCAGGAGAGAGCGCACCGCCAACTGGAGTGACAGCTGTTTGACTAAGGGCAACTTCACAAGTACCAGCAGAGTCTCGAACTGCATCCCTAGGTACGTGAGACTCTGGGTCGGAGTCAGAGTGGATTTGGGAAGATTGACAAGCCACCCGAATTGGGCTAGAGTGCTGAGAGTGAGCGAGACACTCCGCTGACAGTCTGCGCTGGATGGCGCTTTGACTAGAAGGTCGTCCACGTAGGGGAGCACTGCCAACCCCTGAAGGTGCAGAACCGCAATCACGGCTGCCATGACCTTGGTGAAAACCCGAGGGGCCGTGGCTAACCCGAAGGGGAGAGCCACGAATTGGAAATGATCGTCTCCTATTGCAAAGCGTAGCCAACGCTGGTGTGAAACCGCAATGGGCACATGTAGATAGGCATCTCTGATGTCGATGGACGCCAGGAAATACCCTTGGGTCATTGAGGCAATAACTGATCGCAGGGACTCCATGCGAAAGTGCCGCACCCGAACATGCTTGTTGAGAAGCTTGAGATCCAGGATGGGCCTGAAGTTACTGTTCTTTTTGGGAACTAGGAAGAGGTTTGAGTAGAAACCTCTGAACCGTTCCCGGGCGGGAACTGGTACAACTACTCCGTTGGCCTGCAAGGCTGCCACGGCCTGTGAAAAGGCGGCGGCCCTGGAGCAGGGGGGAGTTGAGAGAAAAAATCTGTTTGGCGGGCTGGAAGAAAATTCTATCCTGTAGCCGTGGGAGATGATATCTCTCATCCACAGATCGGAGACTTGTTGAAACCAAGCGTCGCCAAAGTGGGAGAGCATGCCACCGACTAAGGACGTGGCTGGATCGGACAGAGTCACGAGGAGGCTGCCTTAGTGGCAGGACCTCCTGCGGTCTTCTGCAGACGCGCTCTGGAGCGCCAGTTGGATTTCTGGTCCTTGGCTGAGTTAGCGGACGAGGCGGAGGGCTTAGAGGACGACCAGTTGGAGGAACGAAAGGAGCGAAACCTCGACTGAATCCTACCCTGGGCAGGTTTCCTGGTCTTGGTTTGTGGCATGGAAGTACTCTTCCCGCCAGTAGCCTCTTTAATAATTTCATCCAGCTGTTCACCGAACAGCCGGGAACCAGCAAAAGGGAGCCCAGCAAGGTACTTCTTTGAAGAAGCATCTGCCTTCCACTCTCGAAGCCACAAGGTCCTGCGGATAACGAGGGAATTAGCCGAAGCCACCGCAGGGCGGTGAGAAGCCTCCAGCATGCCAGACATGGCATAAGAAGAAAAAGCTGAAGCTTGAGAAGTTAAGGCAACCATCTCGGGCATAGATTCCCTGGTGAGGGAATGCATCTCCTCCAGACTAGCAGAGATGGCTTTGAGGGCCCACACTGCTGCAAAAGTTGGAGAAAACGCGACCCCCACCGCTTCATACACAGATTTGGCCAGAAGGTCAATCTGACGGTCAGTGGCATCCTTAAGGGAAGTGCCATCAGCCACCGACACAACGGTCCGGGCTGAGAGCCTAGACACCGGAGGGTCTACCTTTGGGGAGTGAGCCCACTCCTTGACCACCTCAGGTGGAAAGGGAAAACGGTCATCAGAACCACGCTTTGGGAAGCGTTTGTCAGGATTGGCCCTGGGTTTGGTCACAGCGGCCTGAAAACTGGAGTGGTTAAAGAACACACTCTTTACTCTCTTAGGCGAGGTAAACTGGTGCTTTTCTGCCAGAGAGGGTTGCTCCTCTGATACTGGCGGATTGAGATCCAGTACAGAATTAATGGAAGCAATCAAGTCACTAAGTTCTGAGTCACCCTCAGAAAGATCAATGGGGCACATGGAGTTAGCCTCCGAGCCCCCTGTATAGGCATCCTCCTCATCCTGCGAGTCCTCAGCCCTTGAATCAGAGCCACGGGATGAGGAGGGAGAGGGAACCCTGCGGAGCCTCTTAGACGGACGGGGTCCGTGCCCTGATGATGAATCCTCTGTGAGCTCCAGTCCTAAAGGCCCCTTAGCAAGAGCAGTAGAGGCACCCTGTGAAGGGGGCTGATGCATATTCATCAAAGTCCTGAACAGAAGTCCCATGGACTCAGCAAATTACTGGGAGATAGACCTAGAAAAGGACTCTACCCAGGCCGGGGGTTCAGCCACATGTGCAGGAGCAGCCTGAGAGACCACTGGGGCCAAGACCCCAGGCCGTGGCACCTCCAAGTTAGAGCAGACCTCACAATGTGGATAGGTGCTCGCTTCAGGCAGCGGAAGCTTACATGCAGCACATACAGTATAAAGCTTTGGAGCCTTGCTCCTTGTGTGAGACATGCTGCCTGAGTGGGGGGAAACAGCTTCTATAAAGGGAATGAATCCCAGGGAGAATATAGCAGAGGTCCACAACCGGAGACCGGCTGTGGCTTACCAGACCGCTGGAAGCGGTGTTGTGTGCCCTCCAGATCCCGAAGCCCGGACCCCCAATGCACAGCACCTCAGCAGGGATGCAGAGTGCAGGACGGGCCAGAACAGAGTGAAACCTGCCCAAGAAAATGGCCGCCGGAGCGAAGAGAGGGGGCGGAACCTTGGGCGTCCCTGTAGGAAGGGCGGAATCTGGAGGGCCATAGAGGCCTGCAGGGGGGGAGTCGCACACAAGCAGTGAGGAGGGTCCCTCCCCTGTGCAGGACGGCCACCGGGAGGGGCCATGCCTGTCCCTCAGCATGAGTGACATGTGAGGGCAGGTAACAGAAACTAGGCCTCCGGCGAAGCCGGGGCCTAAATTTAAGCAGCGAGGCCGACTCGCAGGCACCATCGACGCGGTTCTCGAGCGAAAAGCCAGAGGACCGGCCGGAAATGCTAAAAAACACACAGTAAACACACTCTCCCCCCACAATAAATGACAGGGACCCCCAACATATGAACGTCTCAAGATACTTAGCTGCTGAGACGCAGGGCCAGGTCCCTGGGGGTGAGTGCTCTGGTCCAGCAGGGTCCTCAAGGGGCTGTGGCCGGAGACCGGTCTCCTGCCAGGCATGGAGACCGTGCTGGCTCCCACTTCAATCCAGAGCCCAGGAGGGATGGTGAAGGAGCATGGCATGTAAGGCTCCAGCCTTGGAAATCAACCTTACAACACCACCGACAAAGTGGGGTGAGAAGGGACATGCCGGGAGTCCAGACGAGGACCCGCATTTCTTCAATCTTCTTCCAAAAGAAGGAAAAAAAGGAAAAAATCATATGAGAACGCATGTGTTGATACACAAAGCGAAAAACTGGTTGTGACTGGTTCACCAGGGGGTGTATAGGCTCAGAGGGAGGAGCTACACCTTTTAGGTGTAGTACTTTGTGTGTCCTCCGGAGGCAGAAGCTATACACCCAAGGTCTGGGTCTCCCAAAGGAACGTTAAAGAAAACCTGGTGACAGATTTCCCTTAAGTTAAATCTATAATAAGATGGGAGTTTTCTACTATTTCTCTAAGCAGTAATATTCTATTAGTTATGTCAACATGTTTTGTTTTTTTGTTTTTTTTGCATTAAAAGACCAATGAGCCTACCTGGTAAAGGAAACGCTTAATTTTCCAGCATGACCCAGGTTAACAATTCCTTTAGACAAATTCTGTATATCGTGGGTATCCGCACTGGGAAGCAAAGCTTTTAGTGTACCACCACGTCCTACAGAACCAGGTGCTGCTGGAAACGCACGCATTTGTCGTCTCAATTTCTTACGTGCAGCTAAAACTTCCCGCCATCTGAAAACAAAAGATAACATTAGTAATGAGATATTACAGGAAAAATATGCAAATTACGTTTGCAAATGAAAAAGACCCAACGAACCTCTGGATATATTTGCTGCAACATTGCATCTCATAAAGAGTTTCTCTAGCTATATGGAATATCTCCTCATCCACGAATTGCTTAACATGCTCGTTACAGACAATCTGAGAGCAGCGTAATATGCGGTTATTGTGGTCAAGCTGCACGGCTTTCCTGAAACAAAAAAATCATGAAATAAAGAGGGAAGAAGAAGTATTAGATTGTTCTGTTCAGCCGATAAAGGGGAATCCGCTAACTATAATGCACATGGAGCCTAATTATTTGCACTCATTTAGTCTAGGCATCTATAAATAGGGAATAATAGAGAACACATTTTGCCTTGGGGGGAAGGGGTTCACACATAGTTCTTAGGGTAAGTTCACACAGTGCGTTTTCCACTGCGTTTTTCAGGTGCGTTTTTGGCCTCAAAACTGCATGACTTTGCTTCCCCAGCAAAGTCTATGAGTTTTCATTTTTGCTGTTCGCACACAACTTTTTTTTTAAGCTGCGTTTTTGAGCTTAAAAAAAAACAAACAAAAAACGGACATGTCAATTCTTTCCTGCGTTTTTCTGCGTTTTCCCCCCATGCAATGCATTGGAAAAACGCAGGGATCAAAAATGCAGCAAAACGCAGCCAAAAACGCACCAAATCGCGGTAAAAACGCATGCGTTTTTTTGCTGCGGGTGCGTTTTTGTGCGTTTTTAGCGGCCAAAAACGCATAAAAGCACAGCGTCAAAAAAACACAGCGTGTGCACATAGCCTAAAAAAGGCTGCTGGCACAGAGATATCTGAAAACACTCACTGGAGCTCTTTCTTGCATATTTTCTGGATATTCTCTTGAACAACATCATTTATGAGGTTAACACATTGAGATTGGGCCTCCAGAGAAAGAAGTCGCTCTCTTTCTTGAATCCTCCTGTTGTAAAATTCAAGAAATAATAATAATAATAATAGAGGATATTGTCATAACTAACATGCTAAAATAAAGTACAAAGAATGTAAAAATGCCGCATCTTACCTTTCTTCTTCTGCCTTCCTTCGTTTTTCCTCTTTCACTCTTCCAATCTCTGCCTTTATTTCTTCTTCTGCGACATTTCTTGAAAGATTCAGTACGAGATCTGCAAGCAGCTGATCAGCAACTATAGATGACTCACTTAAAGGAACACAGGAAAATGATGAGAATTATTTATTTGAGCATGACAAATATTCAATTAATTAGAACCAACTTTGAATACATTCACTGTAATACGATCTGACGTTAAATAGGACCGAAATAGTTGCCATAAATATTTTTTTTAACCTGGTGTAAATGCCGCTGTTCTCCTTAATATGGCGATGTTTATATTTTGCAACTGCATCTGACCTCCCCAGATACATAGTCCCTTCTTCACTGTATGTAAATCAATTCTAGTTAGCCAAATGGGAGTGGTCATCTCTTCTGTATGGCAATCTTAAGATGACCATGCCCAGTTGGCTAAGCGGGCAAGCAGAGACCAAATATCAGGAACAGAAAGGCGCATGAGCAAAAATTAAACAATGCCAGACTCAGGAGAGCAACGGCATTTACAACAGGTGTAAAAAAAAAAAAAAATAAATCTAGATCTATTTATTTTTTTTTTTTACCTGGTGTAAACGCCGTTGATCTCCTGAATCTGGCACTGTTTAATGTTTGCTCATGTGCCTCTCTGTTCCTGATATTTGGTCCTGAGATATGTGTGTAGTAATATATACATACATACATACACAGCTCTGTCAAAAATTAAGAGACCACTGCAAAATTGTCAGTTTTTCTGATAATTCTCTTTATAGGTATATTTTTGAGTAAAGAAGGGAATTTTGTTTACTTACCGTAAATTCCTTTTCTTCTAGCTCCTATTGGGAGACCCAGACAATTGGGTGTATAGCTTCTGCCTCCGGAGGACACACAAAGTATTACACTTAAAAGTGTAACCCCTCCCTCTGCCTATACACCCTCCCGTGCATCACGGGCTCCTCAGTTTTGGTGCAAAAGCAGGAAGGAGGAAACATAAATTGGTCTAAGGCAAATTCAATCCGAAGGATGTTCGGAGAACTGAAGACCATGAACCAAAAGAACAATTCAACATGAACAACATGTGTACCACAAAAGAACAACCAGCCCGAAGGGTACAGGGGCGGGTGCTGGGTCTCCCAATAGGAGCTAGAAGAAAAGGAATTTACGGTAAGTAAACAAAATTCCCTTCTTCTTTGTCGCTCCATTGGGAGACCCAGACAATTGGGACGTCCAAAAGCAGTCCCTGGGTGGGTAAAAGAATACCTCGATAAAAAGAGCCGACACGACTCCCTCTTACAGGTGGGCAACCGCCGCCTGAAGGACTCGCCTACCTAGACTGGCGTCTGCCGAAGTATAGGTATGCACTTGATACTGCTTCGTGAAAGTGTGCAGACTAGACCACGTAGCTGCCTGACACGCCTGCTGAGCCGTCGCCCGGTGCCGCAATGCCCAGGACGCACCCACGGCTCTGGTAGAATGGGCTTTCAGCCCCAAAGGAAGCGGAAGCCCCGAAGAACGGTAAGCTTCAAGAATCGGTTCCTTGATCCACCGAGCCAAGGTTGACTTGGAAGCCTGCGAACCCTTACGCTGGCCAGCGACAAGGACAAAGAGCGCCTCTGAACGGCGCAGGGGCGCTGTGCGAGACACGTAGAACCGGAGTGCTCTCACTAGATCTAATGAGTGCAAATCCTTTTCACATTGGTGAATTGGATTAGGGCAAAATGAAGGTAAGGAGATATCCTGATTGAGATGAAAAGGAGATACAGCCTTAGGGAGAAATTCCGGAACAGGACGCAGAACCACCTTATCCTGGTGAAAAACCAGGAAGGGGGCTTTGCATGACAGCGCTGCAAGCTCCGACACTCTTCGGAGTGATGTAACTGCCACTAGAAATGACACCTTCTGCGAAAGACGTGATAAAGAGACATCCCGCAGCGGCTCGAAAGGTGGTTTCTGAAGAGCCGTTAGCACCCTGTTAAGGTCCCAGGGTTCCAGCGGGCGCTTGTAAGGTGGGACTATGTGGCAAACTCCCTGCAGGAACGTGCGGACCTGCGGAAGCCTGGCCAGGCGCTTTTGAAAAAATACGGAGAGCGCCGATACTTGTCCCTTGAGAGAGCCAAGTGACAAACCCTTGTCCATTCCGGATTGAAGGAAGGAAAGAAAAATGGGTAAGGCAAAAGGCCAGGGAGTAAAACCATTATCAGAGCACCAGGACAGGAAAATCCGCCAAGACCTGTAATAGATCTTGGCGGACGTCGGTTTCCTGGCCTGTCTCATAGTGGCAATGACATCCTGAGATAACCCTGAAGACGCTAGGAGCCAGGACTCAATGGCCACACAGTCAGGTTGAGGGCCGCAGAATTCAGATGGAAAAACGGCCCTTGTGACAGCAAGTCTGGGCGGTCTGGAAGCGCCCACGGCTGACCCACCGTGAGATGCCACAGATCCGGGTACCACGACCGCCTCGGCCAGTCTGGAGCGACGAGAATGGCGCGGCGGCAGTCGGACCTGATCTTGCGTAGTACTCTGGGCAGCATCGCCAGAGGAGGAAATACATAAGGCAGTCGAAACTGTGACCAATCCTGAACTAATGCGTCCGCCGCCAGAGCTCTGTGATCTTGAGACCGTGCCATGAATGCCGGGACTTTGTTGTTGTGCCGTGACGCCATGAGTCCGGCGTTCCCCAGCGGCGACAGATCTCTCGAAACACTTCTGGGTGCAGAGACCATTCCCCCGCATCCATGCCCTGACGACTGAGAAAATCTGCTTCCCAGTTTTCTACGCCCGGTATGTGAACTGCGGAGATGGTGGAGGCTGTGGCTTCCACCCACTGCAGAATTCGCCGGACTTCCTGGAAGGCTTGACGACTGCGAGTGCCGCCTTGGTGGTTGATGTATGCGACGGCAGTGGCGTTGTCCGACTGGATACGGATCTGCCTGCCCTCCAGCCACTGATGGAAAGCCAATAGGGCTAGATACACTGCCCTTATCTCCAGAACATTGATCTGAAGGGAAGACTCTAACGGAGTCCAGGTTCCCTGAGCCCTGTGGTGGAGGAACACCGCTCCCCACCCTGACAGGCTCGCGTCCGTGGTGACCACAGCCCAGGTTGGGGGCTCCTTCCACACAAAGCATAAAACTGAGGAGCCCGTGATGCACGGGAGGGTGTATAGGCAGAGGGAGGGGTTACACTTTTAAGTGTAATACTTTGTGTGTCCTCCGGAGGCAGAAGCTATACACCCAATTGTCTGGGTCTCCCAATGGAGCGACAAAGAAATGTAAATTGCTCTTTTAATCTATAAACTACTGACAACGTCTCCGAATTTCCAAGCAATAAATTTTATATTTATTTTCTGAAAATGAGAAGTGGTCAAAATAATAAAATAATGCACATTGCTTTCAGACCTCAAATAATGCAAAGAAAACAAGTTCATAATCATATAGAAACAACAATACTAATGTTTTAACTCAGGAAGAGTTTAGAAATCAATATTTTGTGGAATAACTGATTTTTTAATCACAGCTTTCATGCGTCTTGGCTGCTTTCCACCAGTCTTTCACAATGCTTTTGGGTGACCTTATGCCACTCCTGGTGAAAAATGTATGCAGTTTTTCTTTGTTTGATGGATTGCGACTATCCATCTTCCTCTTGATTACATTCCAGAGGTTTTCAATGGGGTTCCGGTCTGGAGATTTGGCTGGCCATGACAGGGTTTTGATGTGGTGTTCCTTCATCCCCACATTGACTGACCTAGCTGTGTGGCATGACGCATTGTCCTGCTGGAAAAAACAGTCCTCAGTGTTGGGGAACATTACCTGAGCAGAAAGAAGCAACTGGTTTTCCAGGATAATCTTGGTGCGGCTTGATTCACACGTCCTTCGCAAAGTTTATGCTGCCCAATCCCAGCCTTGCTGAAGCATCCCCAGATCATCTCTGATCCTCCACTAAACTTCACAGTGAGTGCAAGACACTGTGGCTTGTACGCCTCTCCAGGTCTCCGTCTAACCATTAGACTACCAGGTGTTGGGCAAAGCTGAAAACTAGACTCATCAAAGAAGATTACCTTACTCCAGGACACTATGCTCCAATTGGTCAGAATAAACTTTGCGAAGGACGTATGAATCAAGCCGCATACAAGGTTACCCTCTAAAAACAGTTGCTTCCTTCTGCTCAGCCGATGTTCCCCAACTCTGAGGACTGTTTTTTCAGCAGGACAATGTGCCATGCCACACAGCTAGGACAATCAATGTGTGGATGAAGGAGCACCACATTAAAACCCTGTCATGGCCAGCCCAATCTCCAGACCTGAACCCCATTGAAAACCTCTGGAATGTAATCAAGAGGAAGATGGATAGTCACAAGCCATCAAACAAAGAAGAACTGCTTACATTTTTGCACCAGGAGTGGCATGAGGTCACCCAAAAACAGTGTGGAAGACAGGTGGAAAGCATGCCAAGACGCATGGAAGCTGTGATTAAAAATCATGGTTATTCCACAAAATATTAATTTCTGAACTCTTCCTGAGTTAAAACATTAGTATTGTTGTTTCTAAATGATTATAAACTTGTTTTCTTTGCATTATTTGATGTCTGAAAAGCAATGCATTTTTTGTTATTTTGATTATTTCTCATTTTCAGAAAATAAATATAAAAGTTATTGCTTGGAAATTCGGAGACATGTCAGTAGCTTATAGAATAAAAAATCAATTTACATTTTACTCAAAAATATACCTATAATGAAAAAAATCTGAAAAACTGAAATTTTGTAGTGGTCTCTTAATTTTTTTGCTAGAGCTGTATATTTACATACACATATACACACACTGACCCAAATTGTCAGCCTTAATTAGAGACACTACTTGCAATGCTAAGCCAATAAGGGTACTTACAACTAGAGGTACCCTAAATCAAACTATTAAAACTTAACGTTTAATCTATACTTAATTATAATCGTGACCGTAGTTTAAAACATTGCTGAAAGAGGGATCTTACTGACATTCCTATCTCATGTGAGGTAACAGGGCGCGGACCTGTGACTCCTATTTGCTTACTGGTGACTCCCTAAATGGGTTGTTAAGCAGGTTGTTAAAGGTTTCAGCTACTAGCTTCCCAAACATGTTTCACCATGTCTGGCTTTATCAGGGGGCTAAACCGAAAAAAACGCGCCACTTTTTTTTAAAGGTTTGGTAGTGATGTCATATTAGAATCGTCCAATCATTACATAGTACTCAGGGCGAATAGTAAGCAAGCTCATTATTATAATTAAGTATAGATTAAACATTAAGTTTTAATGGTTTGATTTAGGGTACCTCTAGTTGCTTTGACAAATTGTGTTTATTGTAATTTAACCCTTTACTACCTTGGTAACAATGGGGGGTTTTTTTGTTTTAATAAGGGTACTTACACACACCAATTATTTGCATTGCTGGATACTGCTGGAGTATAACTCATTGCTTATATACACTATTGGAACAACAATTTAAGAAAATATTCTATGAAAAATAACGCTTTGAAACTGAAGAATGCCCTTAAGCTTCGTGTCCACGATCAGTGTTCACAGCGTTTTGGATGCGGCGACCAAAACACTGCAACGTACAGCACAAGTACAGTGTATGGGATTTCTAGGAATCTCATGCCCACGGTGTGTACAGCCCATAGCGTAACCTGACCTGCGATGTAGCTCTCCAAGCCGCAAGCATGTTACGTCTTTGCTGTGGAGTCGCAAGCGTTCTCCACAGAGAAAACAGAAGAGAGAGACCGCAGCGCCCCAAACCCTGATCGTGAGCACAACCAGCTACAGTCTCCTGCGGAGGAAACTCGCAGCCCCGCAGGTCAGGACCTGCCACGTCCAGGATGCAGCAGGTCCCGATCGTGTTCACATACCCTAATAGTCATTTGTCAAAAATTTTCCTCAATACTTGAATGTGGCAAAACAGTAACACAGTTTAGGAAGAATAAATACAAAAAAGGAATACTAGGAAGAATTTGCTAAAACTATTTCTATAAAAAAAAGCTTGCAGACTCAGAAAATGCTTCCATATTATCTCCATGTTTGACAGTGATCTATCTGATAAGTGCAGGTCAGCTGAACCTCACCACCATTAAAGTTAAATGTGATCTTCACTCCTGCAGGTTACATAAAAAGAGAATTTTGTTACTTACCGTAAATTCTTTTTCTTATAGTTCCGTATTGGGAGACCCAGACCATGGGTGTTTAGCTTCTGCCTCCGGAGGACAAACAAAGTACTACACTTAAAAGTGTAGCTCCTCCCTCTGAGCTTATACACCCCCTGGTAGCCAGTCCTAGCCAGTTTAGTGCAAAAGCTGAAGGAGAATAGCCACCCACAAGTAGAACCGAGTAAGAACCGGAACAACCGGAGACCCTGTCCACGACAACAGCCAGTGATAACACATGGAACAAGAAAATTGCCAACAGGCAACAGGGAGGGAGCTGGGTCTCCCAATACGGAACTATAAGAAAAAGAATTTACGGTAAGTAACAAAATTCTCTTTTTCTTTATCGTTCCTTTGGGAGACCCAGACCATGGGATGTTCCAAAGCTGTCCCTGGGTGGGAATAAACAGAAAAAACTAAGAAGTAGGCGGAGCCTAACTTCACAAGTGGGCGACAGCCGCCTGAAGGATGCGTCTGCCCAAGCTTGCATCTGCCGAAGCATGAGCATGCACTTGGTAGTGCTTCGAAAAGGTATGCAGGCTAGTCCAAGTGGCAGCCTGACAGACTTGTTGAGCCGTAGCCTGGTGCCTAAAAGCCCAAGAGGCACCGACAGCTCTGGTCGAGTGTGCTTTGATCCCCGGAGGGGGAGGCACCTGAGTGCTCTGGTAGGCGTCCGAAATGGTCGATCTAATCCAACGGGCCAAGGTCGGCTTAGAAGCAGAGAGACCCTTGCGCCGCCCTGTGGTTAGCACAAAAAGAGAGGTGCACCGCCTAAGCGCAGCGGTGCGAGACACATAGATCCGGAGAGCACGCACCAGATCTAGAGTATGCAGCGCTTTCTCAAAGCGATGAACAGGGGCCGGACAGAAGGAAGGCAAGGAAATATCCTGGTTAAGGTGGAAGGGAGAGACCACCTTAGGAAGAAAGTCCAGGGTCGGACCGAGAACTACCTTGTCTTGGTGAAAAACCAAAAAAGGTGACTCCGAGGAGAGCGCAGCCAAATCAGAGACTCTCCTGAGAGAAGTTATGGCAACTAGAAAGGCCACCTTTTGAGAAAGACGATACAAAGAAACCTCCCTAAGGGGCTCGAAAGGGGGTTTCTGCAATACCGTGAGGACCAAGTTAAGGTCCCAGGGATCCAAGGGCCGCCGATAAGGCGGAATGATGTGAGACGCACCTTGCATGAAGGTGCGGACCTGAGCCAGCCGGGCGAGACGCCGCTGGAACAGCACTGATAGAGCTGAGACTTGTCCCTTGAGAGAGTTGAGGGACAGTCCTAGCTGCAGACCGGACTGTAAAAAAGACAGAAGGGTCGGCAACGAGAATGGCCGGAAGAGCGACACCAGGACAGGAAAATTTTCCAAGTCCTGTGATAGATCTTGACGGAGGAAGACTTACGGGCCCGAGTCATAGTGGAGATGACTTCAGGAAGAATACCAGAAGCCGTCAAAATCCAGGACTCAAGAGCCACGCCGTCAATTTGAGTGCCGCAGAAGTCGGGCGGAAAAACGGACCTTGCGAGAGAAGGTCTGGACGGTCCGGAAGATGCCACGGCATCTCCACGGACAGTTGGAGCAGGTCCGGATACCAAGCTCGCCTGGGCCAGTCCGGTGCAATGAGGATGACTCGACGGCCCTCCATTCTGATCTTGCGCAGGACTCTGGGCAAGAGAGCTAGAGGGGGAAACACGTAGGACAGACGAAACTGGGACCAGTCTTGAACCAGAGCGTCCGCGGCGAAGGCCTGAGGATCGTGGGAGCGAGCCACGTAAACCGGAACCTTGTTGTTGTGACGGAATGCCATTAGGTCCACGTCCGGAGTGCCCCACTTGCGGCAGATTGACTGAAACACTGCCGGGTGCAGAGACTACTCGCCACCGTTCACGGATTGACGGCTGAGATAATCTGCCTCCCAGTTTTCTACGCCAGGGATGTGGACTGCGGATATGGTGGACTTTGAGTCCTCCGCCCATTGAAGAATGCGTTGGACCTCCAACATTGCCAGGCGGCTGTGGTGGAGACATACCGCTCCCCAGCCGGATAGACTGGCATCCGTGGTGAGAATCACCCAGGACGGGGCCAGGAAGGAGCGCCCTTGGGACAGGGAGAGGGGCCGAAGCCACCACTGAAGAGAGCTCCTGGTCCGTGGCGACAGAGCCACTAACCTGTGTAAGGAGGAAGGCCGCTTGTCCCAACAGCGGAGAATGTCCAGCTGCAGAGGACGCAGATGGAACTGGGCAAAGGGAACCGCCTCCATGGAGGCCACCATTTGACCCAGCACCTGCATCAGACGCCTGAGGGTATAACGGCGGGGCCTCAGGAGAGAGCGCACCGCTAGCCGGAGAGACTGCTGTTTGTCTAAGGGCAACTTCACAAGTGCCGGCAAAGTCTCGAACTGCATCCCTAGGTACGGGAGACTCTGGGTCGGAGTCAGAGTGGATTTGGGAAGATTGACAATCCACCCGAATTGGGCTAGGGTGGCGAGAGTGAGCGAAACACTCCGCTGACAGTCTGCGCTGGATGCACCCTTGACCAGAAGGTCGTCCAGATAAGGAAGCACTGCTAACCCCTGGAGGTGCAGGACCGCAATCACTGCCGCCATGACCTTGGTGAATACCCGAGGGGCCGTGGCTAACCCGAAGGGGAGAGCCACGAATTGGAAATGATCCTCTCCTATCGCAAAACGTAACCAACGCTGATGGGACACTGCGATTGACACATGTAGATAGGCATCTCTGATGTCGATGGACGCCAGGAACTCCCCTTGGGTCATAGAGGCAATGACTGATTGCAGAGACTCCATGCGAAAATGCCGCACCCGGACATGCTTGTTGAGAAGCTTGAGATCCAGGATGGGCCGGAAGGTACCGTCCTTTTTCGGAACTAGGAAGAGATTTGAGTAAAAACCTCTGAACCGTTCCTGAGCGGGAACTGGGACAATCACTCCGTTTGCCTGCAAGGACGCCACGGCCTGCGAGAAGGCGGCGGCCTTGGAGCAGGGGGGAGTTGAGAGAAAAAATCTGTTTGGAGGGCTGGAAGAGAATTCTATCCTGTAGCCGTGAGATATGATGTCTCTCACCCACTGATCGGAGACTTGCTTTAACCAAGCGTCGCCAAAGTGGGCGAGCCTGCCACCGACTAAGGACGTGGCTGGAGCGGGCCGAGAGTCATGAGGAAGCTGCCTTAGTGGCAGAACCTCCTGCGTATGCGCTTTTGGGCGCCAGTTGGATTTCTGATCCTTGGCTGAGTTAGCGGACGAGGCGGAAGGCTTAGAGGATGACCAGTTGGAGGAACGAAAGGAACGAAACCTCGATTGATTCCTACCCTGGGCGGGTTTCCTGGTCTTGGTTTGTGGCATGGAAGTACTCTTCCCGCCAGTAGCTTCTTTAATGATTTCATCCAGCTGTTCACCAAACAGCCGTGAACCAGCAAAAGGGAGCCCAGCAAGAAACTTCTTGGAAGAAGCATCTGCCTTCCACTCTTGAAGCCACAAAATCCTGCAGATAACAAGAGAATTAGCTGAAGCCACCGCAGTGCGGTAAGCAGCCTCTAGCATGGCAGACATGGCATAGGACGAAAAAGCTGAAGCCTGAGCAGTTAAGGTAACCATCTCAGGCATAGATTCCTTGGTGAGGGAATGCATCTCCTCTAGAGAAGCAGAGATGGCTTTGAGAGCCCACACTGCTGCAAAAGTCAGGGAAAACGCGGCCCCCGCAGCTTCATACACAGATTTGGCCAGAAGGTCAATCTGACGGTCAGTGGAATCCTTAAGTGAGGTGCCGTCAGCCACCGACACAACGGTCCGGGCTGAGAGCCTAGACACTGGAGGGTCTACCTTTGGGGAGTGAGACCACTCCTTGACCATCTCAGGTGGAAATGGAAACCGGTCATCAGAACCACGCTTTGGAAAGCGTTTGTCAGGGCAGGCCCTGGGTTTGGTCACAGCGGTCTGAAAACTGGAGTGGTTAAAGAACACACTCTTCACTCTCTTAGGCGAGGTAAACTGATGTTTTTCTGCCAAAGAGAGTTGCTCCTCTGATACTGGCGGATTGAGATCCAGCACAGAATTAATAGAAGCAATCAAATCACTAAGATCTGAGTCACCCTCAGAGAAATTGATGAGATACATAGCCTCCGAGCCCCCAGTGAGGGCATCCTCCTCATCTAGAGAGTCAGCTCTTGAGACAGAGCCGTGGGATGGGGAGGGGGAGGAAACCCTGCGCCTTCTCTTAGAAGGACGGGGTCTGGGATCAGATGATGAATCCTCCGTGAGCTCCGATGGACGGAGGTCAGAGGATAGGAGTCCTCTGTCAAGAGTATTAGAGGCATATTCATCAAAGTCCTGGACAAAAGCCCCATGGACTCAGCAAATGATTGGGATATGGACCTAGAAAAGGACTCTACCCAGGCCGGGGGTTCAATCACAGGTGCAGCAGCAGCCTGAGAGACCACTGGGGGTGAGACTCCAGGCTGTGGCACCGCCAAGTTAGAGCAGACATCACAATGTGGATAGGTGCTCAGCTCAGGCAGCAGGAGCTTACATGCAGTGCATGCAGAATAAGGCTTTGGAGCTTTGCTCCTTGTGTGAGACATGCTGCTGGAGTGGGGGCTTTGCAGAAAATGAACCCCAGGGAGAATATACAGAGGTCCACAACCGGAGACCGGCTGTGGCTTACCAGACCGCTGAGCGCGGTGTTGTGTGCCCTCCAGATCCCGAAGCCCGGTCCCCCAGTCGTAGCAGCTCAGCAGAGATGCAGAATGCAGGATGTCCCAGAGCAGAGTGAACTCTGCCTGAGAAGAGGGCGTTCCTATAAAAGAGCGGGAACTGGAGGGCTATAGAGACCTGCAGGGAAGTAGGGACGCCCCAGCAGTGGGGAGTGTCCCTCCCCTGTGTAGAATGGCCGCCGGGAGGAGCCGAACCTGTCCCTCTGCATGAGTGACATGCGAGGGTAGGAAAATGAAACTAGGCCTCCGGCGAAGCCAGGGCCTAAATTTAAGCGGCGAGGCCGACAAGCAGGCACCATCGGCGCGGTTCTCAGGCAAAAGCTAGAGAACCCGCCGGAAAAGTTAAAACAATCACATACAGCATACTCTCCCCTTACAATAAAGAACCGGGACCCCCAACATAAACGTCTCAGGTACTTAGCTGCTGAGACGCAGGGCCATGTCCCTGGGGATGAGTGCTCCGGTCCAACAGAATCCTCAAGGGGCTGTGGATGGAGACCGGACTCCTGCCAGGCATGTAGACCGTGCTGGCTCCCACTTCAAGCCAGAGCCCAGAAGGGATGGTGAAGGAGCGCGGCATGTAAGGCTGCAGCCTTGTAAATCAACCTTAACAACACCGCCGACACAGTAGGGTGAGAAGGGACATGCCGGGAGTCCAGACATGGACCCGCTTTTCTTCAAACTCTTTCCAAAAGTCAAACAAATCAGATGAGAATGCATGTGTGGATGTATGCCTCCTGACACAAAGCAATAAACTGGCTAGGACTGGCTACCAGGGAATGTATAAGCTCAGAGGGAGGAGCTACACTTTTGAGTGTAGTACTTTGTGTGTCCTCCGGAGGCAGAAGCTAAACACCCATGGTCTGGGTCTCGCAAAGGAACGATAAAGAAATAAACAGTACAAAAATTCACACTGGAGGTGAAGGATCTTACAAGGATATCAGTCACGTGGTAAGTCTGGCGGAAAAAGGAAAGTATGGGGAATAAAAAGACTTTATACCTTGCAATAAATTACTTATTAGGAAAATCAGTTTAAGATGCATGTAGTAGAGGTGTGTATTCAGCAGAGGTGTGTGTATGCAGCAGAGGTGTGCGTGTGTGTATGTGTGTGTGTATGCAGCAGAGGTGTGTGTGTATATATGCAGCAGAGCTGTGTGTGGTGTATATGCAGCAGATGTGTGTCTATGCAGCAGAGGTGTGTATGTGTGTGTATGCAGCAGAGGTGTGTGTGTATAATATATATATATATATGCAGCAGAGCTGTGTGTATGCAGCAGAGGTGTGTGTGTGTGTATGCAGCAGATGTGTGTGTGTATGCAGCAGATGTGTGTGTGTATGCAGCAGATGTGTGTGTGTATGCAGCAGAGGTGTGTGTGTGTGTATGCAGCAGATGTGTGTGTGTGTATGTAGCAGAGGTGTGTGTGTGTGTGTTTGTTTATTCAGCAGAGGTGTGTGTGTGTGTGTATGTAGCAGAGGTGTGTGTGTATTACTGGAGTGCTATTTATAGTAAGGTGCTTCCTATAATCTGAAAAGAAAGATTGTGTACTCACCGTAAAATCTTTTTCTCTGAGCCTTCATTGGGGGACACAGGACCATGGGTGTATGCTGCTGTTGCCAGGAGGTTGATATTAGGCAAACTAAAGAAAAAAAGTTAGCTCCTCCTCAGTGTACATCCTGTGACTGACCGGGAACTAAGACAGTTTAGTGTAAAAGTAAAAAGTAGGAGGAGGAGCTGTAGCTGTAGATTACGTAAGGGATGAGAAAAATTCTAATCCAAACAGGATGGGTGCTGTCCCCCCCAATGAAGGCTCAGAGAAAAAGATTTTATGGTGAAAACACAAAAATCTTCCTTTCTCTCTCGCCTTATTGGGGGACACAGGACCATGGGATGTCCAAAAGCAGTCCCTGGGTGGGAACAAAACCATTAACAACTGGTAAGGTCAGACAAACCAACTGACCATTAACTATAAAAGGTAGTAATTGAAAACAGGGGTCCCTCCGAGTCAGAGGTGAGTCACTGCCACCTGCAAAACCGGTCTCCCCAGGCCAGCATCCATAGACGCCTGCATATGTACTCTGTAGAACCTGTTGAACGTGTGGACGCTGGACCAGATAGTGGCTTGGCAAAGTTGAGCCGCCGAAGCTTGATGGCGAACAGCCCAAGAAGCTCCCACCACTCGGGTGGAATGAGCCTTCACCCCTCCCGGGAGGCTGACGCCTTTGACCCTGTACGCCTCTCGGATAGCTGATCTAATCCAACGGCCAATCGTGGATTTCGAGGCTGAAGCACCCTTCTTGTGCCCCTCTGAAAGTACAAAGCGTGCGTCTGATTTGCGAAACGGCGCGATCCGAGAGATATAGATACTCAGAGCTCTGACAAGATCAAGATTATGCAGGGACTTCTCAAATGAATGAACCGGAGCAGGGCAGAATGAAGGCAGGACGATTTCTTCAATTAGATGATTTGGAGAAACAACCTTTGGGAGGAAGGACGGTGAGGGCCGGAGAACAACCTTGTCCTGGTAAGAAAACAGGTGGGGAACCCGACAGGAGAGGGTCGCCAATTCCGAAACGCGCCTCACTGACGTGATAGCCACTAAAAACGCAACTTTACAGGAAAGTGAAGAGAGCGAGATTTCTCGCAGTGGTTCAAAAGGCTGGAGGACTCCTAAAACCAGATTAAGGTCCCATGGATGCAGAGGCTGACGATAGGGGGGGAACCAGATGGGCTACCCCCTGAAGAAAGGTATGAATCTGCAATCGAGCAGCTAGCTGCTTCGGGAAAAAAAACGAAAGGGCGGAGACCTGTCCCTTGAGGGTACTGAGGGCTAGGCCCGAATCAAGTCACACCTGCAAAAAGGTCAGGGTATTGGACAAGAAAAAGGTAAGCGGCGACATTCCATGTTGTTCGAATCACGAAAGAAATGATCTCTAGGTTCTATAATAAATGCGAGTCAAGGAGGGCTTTCTAGGATTTATTGTAGTGGAAATGACCTGGTTGAATCCAGGATTCAAGAGCCACGCCGTCAAACGCAGCCGTGCAGAATTCTGGTGGCAAATCAGCCCCTGCGACAGAAGATCTGGGCGGTTGGGAAGCCGCCAGGGAGTGTCACCTAGTTAATGTACGCATTACGAGTACCAGGTCCTCCTGGGCCAATCTGGAGCTACTAGTATCACAGAGACTCCCAACGCCTTGATCTTCTTGATCAGTCTTGGAATGAGGGGGAGCGGAGGGAATATGTAAGGGAGACGAAACAGCGACCACAGCAGGACCAGGGCGTCAGAGCCTATTGCGTATGGGTCGCGGGATCGGGCCATGAATGGGAAGACCTTGGCGTTCGAGAGATATCATGAGGTCCACGTCCAGAGGACCCCACCTGTGACAGGTCTGATGGAACACTTTGTCGTGGAGGGACCATTCTCCCGCAGCCAAACCTTGTCGGCTTAGGAAGTCTGCTGCCCAGTTCGCTACTCCTGGGATGTGAACCTTGGAGATAGCAGAGGTGTGATTCTCTGCCCAACGAAGGATCTTGGTGACTTCCTTAATAATTGCTAAGATGCTGGTCCCTGCTTCATGATTTATGTATGCCACTGCAGTGGCGTTGTTGGATTGAATCCGAACAGGGAAACCCGACCAGAGAGAAAAATGACCCTTAACTCCAGAACTTTGATCGGGAGAGTGCGTTCTGCGAGAGACCAGCGACCCTGAACCATTTGTTGATGGAACATGGCTCCCCAATCTATCAAGCTGGCCTCTGTCGTGACTACTTTCCAGTGAATCAGGAGGAAGGATCTCCCTTGGGAGAGCGAAGAGTGATGGGTCCACCAGAGTAGGGAGTGAATCACCCTCTGGGAAAGACAAACTGGGCGATCCAGGGATGCTAGTTTCCTGTCCACGCCGAAAGGAGAGCCAGCTGAAGAGGACGAAGGTGAAACTGAGCAAACGGGACGCCGCCACCATCTTCCCTAAAATTCTCATCCAGAACCACAAAGGTAGGCGGCACTTGCGCCGGAGGGCCTGAGTGCCCTGTCTCAGGGAAGTCCATTTCTCTACTGGTAGAAACATCCGGGCTCGAGAAGTGTCTAGGACCATGCCCAAAAAGACAAGATGTTGAGATGGAACTAGAGAGGACTTTTGGTGGTTGACGAGCCAGCCCAACCTCGAGAGAGTGTCCAAGCAGATTTGCACACTCTCTGAGCAGGCAAGAAATGACTGTCCCTTTATGAGGAAGTCGTCCAGATACGGAATGACTACAATACCTCTGGGACGAAGCACGGTCATGACAGCTGCCATGACCTTGGTAAAAGACTTGAGGTGCCGTGGCTAGGCCAAAGGGGAGAGCCGTAAATTGGAAGTGCTCCTCCCCAATTGCGAACCGAAGGAACCTCTGGTGAGCTTTGCAGATTGGAATGTGCAAGTAGGCATATTGTATATCGATGGAGGCCAGGAATTCTCCCGGTTCCATGGATGCAACCACAGATCTTAGGGATTCCATGCGGAAGGGGTGAGTCTGCACTGCCCTGTTTAGCCTCTTGAGGTCTAAAATAGGACGGGCCGAGCCGTCCGTTTTGGGAACCACGAAAAAAGTTCAAGTACAAACCTGTGTAACGTTGTTCGGTGGGAACTGGTACGATGACACCAGCGTAGCCAAGTACCGCGATAGCCTGAGACAAGGCCCGATTCTGGGCTGCGGATTTGGGAATGCGTGATTGCAGGATACGTCTCTTAGAGAGAAAGGTTAACTCGATTTTGTACCCGGTAGATACGCGTTCTCGCACCCAAGCATCATCTATGTAGGAAAGCCAGACGTCCTGGAAGAGGAGCATTCGACCTCCTACGGTGGTCGGGGGATGACTGGCGTCATGCTGAGAAGGAATGGTGAGACCGGACCTGGGCTGCCTAGGATGGGAGCGCCAGGTCATGTTAGTCTTGGAGGGTCCAGGCTTTTGCTCGCTGCGCCAGGAGGATCGTTCAGATTTTGCGAGTGGCTGACAGGTAAAGTTCCGAAAGGGCCGAAAACGCCAGGGGAATCTTTTGCGAGGTTCGCGCTTTGGGCGCTGTTGTGGTTGAGAGGTGCACTTACATCCTGTTGCATCAGCAATTATTCTCTCAAGTGTTTCGCCGAAAAGGCGAAACCCCTGAAAGGGTAACCCAGTTACCCGGTCATTATCTGCACACCAGGCTGCAAGCCAGAGAATCCGACAGATTACCACCGAATTGCTGGCCGCCATGGCGGCATAATTTGCAGAGTCTAGTGAAGCGTATATAAAGTATTTGGCAGCCATGGATATTTGGTTGGTCAGCTCAACCAATTCGGCAGGCAGATCCTCTGCACGGAGGACTCTCCGTAAACTCTTACTCCAGACGGCAAGAGCCTTGGCAACCCACACTGCGGCAAATGAGGGGCAGAGGGAGGAACCTGCCGTCTCAAAAATAGACCGAGCTATAGCCTCAATGGTGCGGTCGGTGGGTTCTTTGAGAGAGGCACTGTCAGGCAGTTAGGACATTCCACAGTCTGACTGCTCTACCACAAGAGGTAGTAATGGCAGATAGTATAACAGCTTTTAAAAAAGGGCTGGATGATTTCCTCAGTACACACAACATTGTTGGTTATAAGTGACTTGGGGACAAAATGTAGAATTGGTGGAGGAAGGTTGAACTAGATGGACCTTTTTTCAACCTATGTAACTCTAACTATGAATGGAGAGTACCATGTGCTTGGCCAGTCGAGACACAGGATGATCGACAGCAGGGGACTCTGCCCAATCCTTCACTATTTCCAGAGAGAACGGATAGAAAAAAGAATTTTGTTACTTACCGTAAATTCTTTTTCTTATAGTTCCGTATTGGGAGACCCAGACCATGGGTGTTTAGCTTCTGCCTCCGGAGGACACACAAAGTACTACACTAAAAAGTGTAGCTCCTCCCTCTGAGCTTATACACCCCCTGGTAGCCAGTCCTAGCCAGTTTAGTGCAAAAGCTGAAGGAGAATAGCCACCCACAAGTAGAACCGAGTAAGAACCGGAACAACCGGAGACTCTGTCCACGACAACAGCCGGTGATAACACATGGAACAAGAAAATTGCCAACAGGCAACAGGGAGGGAGCTGGGTCTCCCAATACGGAACTATAAGAAAAAGAATTTACGGTAAGTAACAAAATTCTCTTTTTCTTTATCGTTCCTTTGGGAGACCCAGACCATGGGGTGTTCCAAAGCTGTCCCTGGGTGGGAATAAACAGAAAAAACTAAGAAGTAGGCGGAGCCTAACTTCACAAGTGGGCGACAGCCGCCTGAAGGATGCGTCTGCCCAAGCTCGCATCTGCCGAAGCATGAGCATGCACTTGGTAGTGCTTCGAAAAGGTATGCAGGCTAGTCCAAGTGGCAGCCTGACAGACTTGTTGAGCCGTAGCCTGGTGCCTAAAAGCCCAAGAGGCACCGACAGCTCTGGTCGAGTGTGCTTTGATCCCCGGCGGGGGAGGCACCTGAGTACTCTGGTAGGCGTCCGAAATGGTCGATCTAATCCAACGGGCCAAGGTCGGCTTAGAAGCAGAGAGACCCTTGCGCCGCCCTGTGGTTAGCACAAAAGAAGGGAATTTTGTTTACTTACCGTAAATTCCTTTTCTTCTAGCTCCTATTGGGAGACCCAGACAATTGGGTGTATAGCTTCTGCCTCCGGAGGCCACACAATGTATTACACTTTAAAAAGTGTAACCCCTCCCCTCTGCCTATACACCCTCCCGTGGATCACGGGCTCCTCAGTTTTGGTGCAAAAGCAGGAAGGAGAAAACTTATAAATTGGTCTAGGGTAAATTCAATCCGAAGGATGTTCGGAAAACTGAAAACCATGAACCAAAAGAACAATTCAACATGAAACAACATGTGTACACAAAAGAACAACCAGCCCGAAGGGTACAGGGGCGGGTGCTGAGTCTCCCAATAGGAGCTAGAAGAAAAGGAATTTACGGTAAGTAAACAAAATTCCCTTCTTTGTCGCTCCATTGGGAGACCCAGACAATTGGGACGTCCAAAAGCAGTCCCTGGGTGGGTAAAAGAATACCTCAATAAAAAGAGCCGAAACGGCCCCCTCTTACAGGTGGGCAACCGCCGCCTGAAGGACTCGCCTACCTAGACTGGCGGCTGCCGAAGCATAGGTATGCACTTGATAGTGCTTCGTGAAAGTGTGCAGACTAGACCACGTAGCTGCCTGACACACCTGCTGAGCCGTCGCCCGGTGCCGCAATGCCCAGGACGCACCCACGGCTCTGGTAGAGTGGACTTTCAGCCCTGAAGGAAGCGGAAGCCCAGAAGAACGGTAGGCTTCGAGAATCGGTTCCTTGATCCACCGAGCCAAGGTTGACTTGGAAGCCTGCGAACCCTTGCGCTGGCCAGCGACAAGGACAAAGAGCGCATCTGAACGACGCAGGGGCGCCGTGCGAGACACGTAGAGTCGGAGTGCTCTCACCAGATCCAAAGAGTGCAAATCCTTTTCACATTGGTGAATTGGATTAGGGCAAAATGAAGGCAAGGAGATATCCTGATTGAGATGAAAAGGAGATACCACCTTAGGGAGAAAATCCGGGACCGGACGCAGAACCACCTTATCCTGGTGAAACACCAGGAAGGGGGCTTTGCATGACAGCGCTGCCAGTTCAGACACTCTCCGGAGTGATGTAACTGCCACTAGAAAGGCCACCTTCTGCGAAAGACGTGATAAAAATACATCCCGCAGCGGCTCGAAAGGTGGTTTCTGAAGAGCCGTTAGTACCCTGTTAAGATCCCAGGGTTCCAGTGGGCGCTTGTAAGGTGGGACTATGTGGCAAACTCCCTGCAGGAACGTGCGGACCTGCGGAAGCCTGGCTAGGCGCTTTTGAAAAAATACGGAGAGCGCCGATACTTGGCCCTTGAGAGAGCCGAGTGACAAACCCTTGTCCATTCCGGATTGAAGGAAGGAAAGAAAAGTGGGTAAGGCAAACGGCCATGGAAGAAAACCGTTATCAGAGCACCAGGATAAGAAGATTTGCCAAGACCTGTAATAGATCTTGGCGGACGTTGACTTCCTGGCCTGTCTCATGGTGGCAATGACATCCTGAGATAACCCCGAAGACGCTAGGAGCCAGGACTCAATGGCCACACAGTCAGGTTGAGGGCCACGGAATTCAGATGGAAAAACGGGCCTTGAGACAACAAGTCTGGGCGGTCTGGAAGCGCCCACGGTTGACCCACCGTGAGATGCCACAGATCCGGGTACCACGACCGCCTCGGCCAGTCTGGAGCGACGAGAATGGCGCGACGGCAGTCGGACCTGATCTTGCGTAACACTCTGGGCAGCATCGCCAGAGGAGGAAACACATAAGGCAGTCGAAACTGCGACCAATCCTGAACTAACGCGTCCGCCGCCAGAGCTCTGTGATCCTGAGACCGTGCCATGAATGCCGGGACTTTGTTGTTGTGCCGTGACGCCATGAGATCGACGTCCGGCGTTCCCCAGCGGTGACAGATCTCTCGAAACACTTCTGGGTGCAGAGACCATTCCCCCGCATCCATGCCCTGACGACTGAGAAAATCTGCTTCCCAGTTTTCTACGCCCGGGATGTGAACTGCGGAGATGGTGGAGGCTGTGGCTTCCACCCACTGCAGAATCCGCCGGACTTCCTGGAAGGCTTGACGACTGCGAGTGCCGCCTTGGTGGTTGATGTATGCGACGGCAGTGGCGTTGTCCGACTGGATACGGATCTGCCTGCCCTCCAGCCACTGATGGAAAGCCAATAGGGCTAGATACACTGCCCTTATCTCCAGAACATTGATCTGAAGGGAAGACTCGATCGGAGTCCAGGTTCCCTGAGCCCTGTGGTGGAGAAAAACCGCTCCCCACCCTGACAGGCTCGCGTCCGTGGTGACCACAGCCCAAGTTGGGGGTAGGAAGGATTTTCCCTGCGATAGAGAATTGGGAAGGAGCCACCACTGAAGTGACGTCTTGGTTGCAAGGGAAAGAGAGACGTTCCTGTCGAGGGAAGCCGACCTCCTGTCCCATTTGCGGAGAATGTCCCATTGGAGTGGCCGCAGATGGAATTGCGCAAACGGCACTGCCTCCATTGCTGCCACCATCTTCCCCAGGAAGTGCATGAGGCGCCTTAAGGGGTGTGACTGACCCCGAAGAAGTGATTGAACCCCTGCCTGCAGAGAAAGCTGTTTGTCCCGCGGTAGCTTGATTACCGCTGACTGTGTATGAAACTCCATCCCGAGGTAAGTCAGTGATTGGGTCGGTGTCAACTTGGATTTCGGGAAGTTGATGATCCACCCGAACTGCTGGAGAGTCGCCAGAGCGACGGTAAGGCTGTGTTGACACGCCACCCGAGAAGGGGCCCTGACTAGGAGATCGTCTAAGTAGGGAATCACCGAGTGGCCCTGAGAGTGTAGGACCGCCACAACGGATGCCATGACTTTGGTGAAAACCCGTGGGGCTGTTGCCAAGCCGAAAGGCAATGCCACGAACTGAAGGTGTTCGTCCCCGATGGCAAAACGCAAGAAGCGTTGATGTTCGGGAGCGATCGGCACGTGGAGATAAGCATCCTTGATGTCGATCGATGCTAGGAAGTCTCCTTGTGACATCGAGGCAATGACCGAGCGGAGAGATTCCATCTGAAACCGTCTGGTTCTCACATATCTGTTGAGTAGCTTGAGGTCCAGAACGGGACGGAATGATCCGTCCTTTTTTGGCACCACGAACAAGTTGGAGTAAAAGCCGCGACCACGTTCCTGAAGGGGAACGGGGATCACAACTCCTTCTGTCTTCAGAGCGTCCACTGCCTGAAAAAGCGCATCGGCCTGGGCGGGGGGCGGGGAGGTTCTGAAGAAACGAGCCGCAGGACGAGAGCTGAACTCTATCCTGTAACCGTGAGACAGAATGTCTCTCACCCATCGGTCTTGAACATGTGGCCACCAGGCGTCTCCAAAGTGGGAGAGCCTGCCACCGACCGAGGATGCGGCTAGGGGAGGCCGAGAGTCATGAGGAGGCCGTCTTGGAGGCAGTGCCTCCTGCGGCCTTTTGGGGGCGTGACTTGGACCGCCACGCATAGGAGTTCCTCTGGCCTTTTTCCGGCCTGCTGGACGAAGAGGATTGGGGCTTGGCGGAGGGCCGAAAGGACCGAAACCTCGATTGTATTTTCCGTTGCTGAGGTCTCTTAGGTTTGGACTGGGGTAAGGAGGAGTCCTTTCCCTTGGATTCTTTAATAATCTCATCCAATCGTTCGCCAAACAAGCGGTCGCCAGAAAACGGCAAACCGGTTAAGAACCTCTTGGAGGCAGAGTCTGCCTTCCATTCGCGCAGCCACATGGCCCTACGGACTGCCACAGAGTTAGCGGATGCCACAGCTGTACGGCTAGCAGAGTCTAGGACTGCGTTCATGGCGTAGGAAGAAAAAGCTGACGCTTGAGAAGTCAAAGACGCAACTTGCGGAGCAGAATTGCGTGTGACAGCATTAATCTCAGCCAGACAAGCTGAGATAGCTTGGAGTGCCCACACGGCTGCAAAGGCCGGGGCAAAAGACGCGCCCGTGGCCTCATAGATGGACTTCACCAGGAGCTCTGCCTGTCCGTGGCATCTTTTAGCGATGAGCCATCTGCCACCGATACCACGGATCTAGCCGCCAATCTAGAGACTGGAGGATCCACCTTGGGACATTGAGCCCAACCCTTAATGACTTCCGAGGGGAAGGGGTAATGCGTGTCAGTGAGGCGCTTAGTAAAGCGCTTGTCCGGAACCGCTCTGGGCTTCTGGACAGCGTCTCTGAAGTTAGAGTGATCGAAAAACGCACTACGTGTACGTTTGGGAAACCTAAACTGGTGTTTCTCCTGCTGAGACGCCGACTCCTCTACAGGAGGAGGCGGGGGAGAGAGATCCAACACCTGGTTGATGGACGAGATAAGATCATTCACTAAGGCGTCCCCTTCAGGTGTATCAAGGTTAAGGGCGACGTCAGGGTCAGAGCCCTGAGCTGCGACGTCCGCCTCGTCCTCCAGAGAGTCCTCGAGCTGGGAACCCGAGCAGCGTGAAGAAGTCGGGGAAGATTCCCAGCGAGCTTGTTTAGCCTGTCTAGGACTGTGGTCCGGGCAGGAGTCCTCCACGTGAGACCTAGGGCCCAACCTGGGAGCGCGCTGCGGGGCGGACCGAGAGGGGCCCGGAGGCGCCGATCCAACAGGGGCCGGGGCCTGTGTAAGGACCGGTCTGGACTGCAAAGCTTCTAGCAGCTTGGCAGACCATTTGTCCTTAGACTGAGCCATGGATTGTGTCAGAGACTCAGAGAGTTTCTCAGCAAAAGAGGCGAACTCTGTCCCTGCCGCCTGGCCAGGGGGAGCAGGGGGGTCTACCTGAGAAGAGGGGCCCACTAGTGACCGAGGCTCCGGCTGAGCAAGCGAAACAGGGGTCGAGCATTGCTCACAGTGAGGGTAGGTGGCACCCGCAGGTAACATAGCCCCACAAGAGGTACAGGCCGCAAAAAAAACCCTGTGCCTTAACAGCTTTGCTCCTTGTGGACGACATGCTGTTATCTCCTATGAGAATGATCACTGAGGGTATATGGGCAATAAAGGGTAAACAGCCCGACCGAACAGAAATATATATATATATAAATACGTATCTATTCCGGCACCCTAGGGGAACCAGCACCGGGTGACCGGTGTGGCTTACCGACCGCTAACAAGCGGAGTGTGTGTGTCCTCCAGATTCCCTGCCTTAGGTCCCCCGGAGCTGCAGAGTTCTTCACAGAGAATCCTCCACCGGCAGAATGCCAAAAAATGGCTGCCGGAGCTCTCAGGGGAGGAGTGGAGCCGTGGGCGGCGCCAGGAAAGTGCGGAAATCTGGGGTCCCAACAGTGATCCGTGAGGGGGGAGGAAACATGCAGGATGCTCCAGCCCTCACATCCGACGTCAGGTCGGCAGTCCCGCCCTTACCCCTGACAGGCAGGCCCGGGGGCGGGATTTTTGCGACTAGGCCGCGATGAAGCCGGGGACTAAATTTGAGACCGCGCCCGACAAGCAGGCACGGTCGGCGCGGAAGTCCTCCGGCCTTCACAATTCAGCAGCTGCCGCAGCATCCGGGAAGAAGGTGCGCTCCTGCACAGTCCCCTATGGGGATACAGAGTACCTTTGAGATGCAGGGCCCGGTCCCTGAGGTTGACTAGACTCCGGTCCGGCAGATTCCCACAGGGGCTGCGGAGGGAGCACGGTCCCAGTAAATGGATGACCGCTCAGGATCCCACTTCTCCCAGAGCCGCTAAGGGATGGTGAAGGAGACGGCATGAGGCTCCGTTCTTTGTACCCGCAATGGGTACCTCAACCTTAACAACACCGCCGACGTAGTGGGGTGAGAAGGGAACATGCCGGGGGCCCCGTGGGGGCCCTCTTTTCTTCCAACCGACATAACTAATATGAGAATGCATGAGTGGATGTGTGCCTCCTTCCACACAAAGCATAAAACTGAGGAGCCCGTGATCCACGGGAGGGTGTATAGGCAGAGGGGAGGGGTTACACTTTTTAAAGTGTAATACTTTGTGTGGCCTCCGGAGGCAGAAGCTATACACCCAATTGTCTGGGTCTCCCAATGGAGCGACAAAGAAAGAGAGGTGCACCGCCTAAGCGCAGCGGTGCGAGCCACATAAATCCGGAGAGCACGCACCAGATCCAGAGTATGCAGCGCTTTCTCAAAGCGATGAACAGGGGCCGGACAGAAGGAAGGCAAGGAAATATCCTGGTTAAGGTGGAAGGGAGAGACCACCTTAGGAAGAAAGTCCGGGGTCGGACGGAGAACTACCTTGTCTTGGTGAAAAACCAAAAAAGGTGACTCCGAGGAGAGTGCAGCCAAATCAGAGACTCTCCTGAGAGAAGTTATGGCAACTAGAAAGGCCACCTTTTGAGAAAGACGATACAAAGAAACCTCCCTAAGAGGCTCAAAGGGGGTTTCTGCAATACCGTGAGGACCAAGTTAAGGTCCCAGGGATCCAAGGGCCGCCGATAAGGCGGAATGATGTGAGACGCACCTTGCATGAAGGTGCGGATCTGAGCCAGCCGGGCGAGACGCCGCTGGAACAGCACTGATAGAGCTGAGACTTGTCCCTTGAGAGAGTTGAGGGACAGTCCTAGCTGCAGACCGGACTGTAAAAAAGACAGAAGGGTCGGCAACGAAAATGGCCAAGGAGAATGGCCGGAAGAGCGATACCAGGACAGGAAAATTTTCCAAGTCCTGTGATAGATCTTGACGGAGGAAGACTTACGGGCCCGAGTCATAGTGGAGATGACTTCAGGAGGAATACCAGAAGCCGTCAAAATCCAGGACTCAAAAGCCACGCCGTCAATTTGAGTGCCGCAGAATTTGGGCGGAAAAACGGACCTTGCGAGAGCAGGTCTGGACGGTCCGGAAGATGCCACGGCATCTCCACGGACAGTTGGAGCAGGTCCGGATACCAAGCTCGCCTGGGCCAGTCCGGTGCAATGAGGATGACTCGACGGCCCTCCATTCTGATCTTGCGCAGGACTCTGGGCAAGAGAGCTAGAGGGGGAAACACATAGGACAGACGAAACTGGGACCAGTCTTGAACCAGAGCGTCCGCGGCGAAGGCCTGAGGATCGTGGGAGCGAGCCACGTAAACCGGAACCTTGTTGTTGTGACGGGATGCCATTAGGTCCACGTCCGGAGTGCCCCACTTGCGGCAGATTGACTGAAACACTGCGGGTGCAGAGACCACTCGCCACCGTTCACGGATTGACGGCTGAGATAATCTGCCTCCCAGTTTTCTATGCCAGGGATGTGGACTGCGGATATGGTGGACTTGGAGCCCTCCGCCCATTGAAGAATGCGTTGGACCTCCAACATTGCCAGGCGGCTGAGTGTCCCGCCTTGGTGATTGATGTAGGCAACCGCTGTCGCGTTGTCTGACTGGACTCGAATGTGCCTGCCCGCCAACAGGTGGTGAAAGGCTAGGAGAGCTAGAAGCACAGCTCTGGTTTCCAGCACATTGATTGAAAGGGCTGACTCGGACAGAGTCCAAGTGCCCTGAGCTCTGTGGTGGAGATGTACCGCTCCCCAGCCGGATAGGCTGGCATCCGTGGTGAGAATCACCCAGGACGGAGCCAGGAAGGAGCGCCCTTGAGACAGGGAGAGGGGTCGAAGCCACCACTGAAGAGAGCTCCTGGTCCGTGGCGACAGAGCCAGTAACCTCTGTAAGGAGGAAGGCCGCTTGTCCCAACAGCGGAGAATGTCCAGCTGCAGAGGACGCAGATGGAACTGGGCAAAGGGAACCGCCTCCATGGAAGCCACCATTTGACCCAGCACCTGCATCAGGCGCCTGAGGGAATAACGGCGGGGCCTCAGGAGAGAGCGCACCGCTAGCCGGAGAGACTGCTGTTTGATTAAGGGCAATTTCACAAGTGCCGGCAAAGTCTGGAACTGCATCCCTAGGTACGTGAGACTCTGGGTCGGAGTCAGAGTGGATTTGGGATGATTGACAATCCACCCGAATTGGGCTAGGGTGGCGAGAGTGAGCGAAACACTCCGCTGACAGTCTGCGCTAGATGGACCCTTGACCAGAAGGTTGTCCAGATAAGGAAGCACTGCTAACCCCTGGAGGTTCAGGACCGCAATCACTGCCGCCATGACCTTGGTGAATACCCGAGGGGCCGTGGCTAACCCGAAGTGGAGAGCCACGAATTGGAAATGATCCTCTCCTATCGCAAAACGTAACCAACGCTGATGTGACACTGCGATTGGCACATGTAGATAGGCATCTCTGATGTCGATGGACGCCAGGAACTCCCCTTGGGTCATAGAGGCAATGACTGATCGCAGAGACTCCATGCGAAAATGCCGCACCCGGACAAGCTTGTTGAGAAGCTTGAGATCCAGGATGGGCCGGAAGGTACCGTCCTTTTTTGGAACTAGGAAGAGATTTGAGTAAAAACCTCTGAACCGTCCCTGAGCGGGAACTGGGACAATCACTCCGTTTGCCTGCAAGGACGCCACGGCCGGCGAGAAGGCGGCGGCCTTGGAGCAGGGGGGAGTTGAGAGAAAAAATCTGTTTGGAGGGCTGGAAGAGAATTCTATCCTGTAGCCGTGAGATATGATGTCTCTCATCCACTGATCGGAGACCTGCTTTAACCAAGCGTCGCCAAAGTGGGCGAGCCTGCCACCGACTAAGGACGTGGCTGGAGCGGGCCGAGAGTCATGAGGAAGCTGCCTTAGTGGCAGAACCTCCTGCGGTCTTCTGCGGACGCGCTTTTGGGCGCCAGTTGGATTTCTGATCCTTGGCTGAGTTAGCGGACGAGGCGGAAGGCTTAGAGGATGACCAGTTGGAGGAACGAAAGGAACGAAACCTCGATTGATTCCTACCCTGGGCAAGTTTCCTGGTCTTAGTTTGTGGCATGGAAGTACTCCTCCCGCCAGTAGCTTCTTTAATGATTTCATCCAGCTGTTCACCAAACAGCCGTGAACCAGCAAAAGGGAGCCCAGCAAGAAACTTCTTGGACGAAGCATCTGCCTTCCACTCTCGAAGCCACAAAATCCTGCGGATAACAAGAGAATTAGCTGAAGCCACCGCAGTGCGGTGAGCAGCCTCTAGCATGGCAGACATGGCATAAGATGAAAAGGCTGAAGCCTGAGCAGTTAAGGTAACCATCTCAGGCATAGATTCCCTGGTGAGGGAATGCATCTCCTCTAGAGAAGCAGAGATGGCTTTGAGAGCCCACACTGCTGCAAAAATCGGGGAAAACACGGCCCCCGCAGCTTCGTACACAGATTTGGCCAGAAGGTCAATCTGACGGTCAGTGGAATCCTTAAGTGAGGTGCCGTCAGCCACCGACACAACGGTCCGGGCTGATAGCCTAGACACCGGAGGGTCTACCTTTGGGGAGTGAGACCACTCCTTGACCACCTCAGGTGGAAATGGAAACCGGTCATGAGAACCACGCTTTGGAAAGCGTTTGTCAGGGCAGGCCCTGGGTTTGGTCACAGCGGTCTGAAAACTGGAGTGGTTAAAGAACACACTCTTCACTCTCTTAGGCGAGGTAAACTGATGTTTTTCTGCCAAAGAGAGTTGCTCCTCTGATACTGGCGGATTGAGATCCAGCACAGAATTAATAGAAGCAATCAAATCACTAAGATCTGAGTCACCCTCAGAGAAATCGATGGGATACATAGCCTCCGAGCCCCCAGTGAGAGCATCCTCCTCATCTTGAGAGTCAGCTCTTGAGACAGAGCCGTGGGATGGGGAGGGGGAGGAAACCCTGCGCCTTCTCTTAGAAGGACAAGGTCTGGGATCAGATGATGAATCCTCCGTGAGCTCTGATGGACGGAGGTCAGAGGATAGGAGTCCTCTGTCAAGAGTATTAGAGGCACCCTGAGAGGGGGCCTGATGCATATTCATCAAAGTCCTGGACAAAAGTCCCATGGACTCAGCAAATGACTGGGATATGGACCTAGAAAAGGACTCTACCCAGGCCGGGGGTTCAATCACAGGTGCAGCAGCAGCCTGAGAGACCACAGGGGGTGAGACTCCAGGCTGTGGCACCAAGTTAGAGCAACCATCACAGTGTCGATAAATGCTCGGCTCAGGCAGCAGGAGCTTACATGCAGTGCATGCAGAATAAAGCTTCGGAGCCTTGCTCCTTGTGTGAGACATGCTGCTGGAGTGGGGGCTTTGCAGAGAATGAACTCCAGGGAGAATATACAGAGGTCCACAACCGGAGACCGGCTGTGGCTTACAAGACCGCTGAGCGCGGTGTTGTGTGCCCTCCAGATCCCGAAACCCGGTCCCCCAGAGCGCAGCACCTCAGCAGAGATGCAGAATGCAGGATGTCCCAGAGCAGAGTGAACTCTGCCTGAGAAATGGAGGGGGCGGGACTAGGGGCGTTCCTATAAAAGAGCGGGAACTGGAGGGCTATAGAGACCTGCCGGGAAGGAGGGACGCCCCAGCAGTGGGGAGTGTTCCTCCCCTGTGTAGAACGGCCGCCGGGAGGAGCCGAACCTGTCCCTCTGCATGAGTGACATGCGAGGGCAGGAAAACTAAACTAGGCCTCCGGCGAAGCCGGGGCCTAAATTTAAGCGGCGAGGCCGACAAGCAGGCACCATCGGCGCGGTTCTCAGGCAAAAGCTGGAGAACCCGCCGGAAAAGTTAAAAACAATCACATACAGCATACTCTCCCCTTACAATAAAGAACCGGGACCCCCAACATAAACGTCTCAGGTACTTAGCTGCTGAGACGCAGGGCCATGTCCCTGGGGATGAGTGGTTCGGTCCAACAGAATCCTCAAGGGGCTGTGGATGGAGACCTGACTCCTGCCAGGCATGGAGACCGTGCTGGCTCCCACTTCAAGCCAGAGCCCAGAAGGGATGGTGAAGGAGCGCGGCATGTAAGGCTTCAGCCTTGTAAATCAACCTTAACAACACCGCCGACACAGTGGGGTGAGAAGGGACATGCCGGGAGTCCAGACATGGACCCGCTTTTCTTCAAACTCTTTCCAAAAGTCAAACAATCAGATGAGAATGCATGTGTGGATGTATGACCTCCTGAACACAAAGCGATAAACTGGCTAGGACTGGCTACCAGGGGGTGTATAAGCTCAGAGGGAGGAGCTACACTTTTAAGTGTAGTACTTTGTGTGTCCTCCGGAGGCAGAAGCTAAACACCCATGGTCTGGGTCTCCCAAAGGAACGATAAAGAAAGGGAGAGACGTCATTTTCCAGAAAATCGTTTTTTCTGGGTGAGCTCTCTGCTTGACCAGAATGGCGGTAAAGTTAGAATTATTAGAAAAATATCTTGGGACTCACTTAGGATTTTTAAGCAAACTGTTTTTGAAACCGCCGCAGGCGTATCTTCTTCTACCGATAGAGTCTGGTGAACATCCGAGACTAAACTGTCAACCATCTCCCGGATATCGGATGCCTGCTCCGCGTCCAGGTCCAAGTCGGAGTTCGACTCTGGAGACATATCATTGTAGGCAGACTCTGACGCAGAATCGGACTCGGGAGTCATCGTGTGATGTGGATGGGCTGCATGTGTAGACCCGTTTAGAGGATTTCTTCTGGATCCTGGTGGGGACCCTATCCTGAGCCTGGGGTGCAGGGTCGTTCTGGTCCTCCGAGGTAGCCTGAGGAGCAGGGTCGTCCTGGTTCCCCGAGGGAGGTTGGAGAGCTGGTAGGTGCTGTAAGAACGAAACCAGGGACTGGGAGACTTTGGTTAGGTCAGCTACCGATTGTGAGAGAAAGGAAGCCCACTTGTGGGGGACGCAAGAGTCCTCATCCACGGGGGAATCCTGGGATGTCACCACGACTGGGGCATCGCAGTCCTGACACAGGTGGGGGGATGGGGGATTCTGATTGCAGGACGTGCAACCTAAGTAACGCACTATAAGGGGAGTGTGGGTCTCCCGGGCTTTTGAATTAGACATAATGCAAAGCGATGCAGTAATCTGCTAGCTCTCTTTAACTTCTATGGAAGTTATAGAGTCTCCTAGTGCGGACAAGGGCTACCCTTCAGTATTATTCCAGTAAATAGTTCGAACCCGCAGCACCAAGCCTCCTGAGCAAGTAGAGCTTACCCAGTCCAGACCCTGAAGCAGAAAGCTGCTGGCTGTGTCCCCCGGGCAGAATGTCGCTTCCCCTAGGATGGCGCTACTGTCGTGGGCGTATCAGCAGCCTGAGGGTTTCAGAGCCGGAAAACAGCCTGTGCTGATATCCTCCTGCAGAGCTGTGAGGAGCAGATAGAGCCCTCACCTTTGTGGGGGCGGGATATCTGCCTGTATGCACGAGGCTCCCAGCGTTATGCAGAGATGGAGCGGCCCCCACCTTGCGGGGGCGGGGCTTCATACAGAGCAGCTGAAGCAGAGAGACCCTCTCCCCGCCGCTCCAAGCTGAACAGGACTTGCCTGGAGATGATGTTCCCTACCTTCGTCCAGAGCATCCGTTGGAAGCCGCGCCAGCTGGGTAAGAACCTGGAGGTACGCAGACTTCAGCTCAGCTGCATCGCATCATGCAGCAAATAGGCAGACGGCAGGCTTGATCCGGGTCTTGGAACTGCCGAATGTCGCCACTCTCGGTGCCGCTTGTCTAGAATCGTGACAAGGGGGAGCCTGGGAGGACGTAAATATGGGGGGCTCTGAGCACCAGGGTGACGCAGAGAGTCATCGTCCGGTAATTTAGGAAGAGGGGAGACCTGGCGGCGGAGCCACCCTGTGACCCTCTTTAGTGGGAGAGCAGGAGTGTGGCACACCCTGTCGCCCATCTGTGAGAATAGAACAGAAAAGAGGTTAGTGGGCTAAAAAACGCGCCCGAACTGGGAAAAAAACGTAAAAGTCAAAAGGGCCTGAAAAGAGGCCCATGTCCACCTCCTAGGACACTAAGCAAAAAACTGGCTTACTTCCTGGTCAGTCACAGGGTATATACTGCGGAGGAGGAGCTAACTTTTTTTCTTAAGTTTGCCTAGTGTCAACCTCCTGGTATCAGCAGCATATACCCATGGTCCTGTGTCCCCCAATAAGGTGAGAGAGAAATAAGGGTTGCATCCTGATTGTAAAAGACAACCAATCAGACTTTTAAGGCATTTTTATACTCTATTTAGAATGTATTTGACAATATCATCTAGTAAACAAAATGTGCTAATGTTCCTTTGCGTGCTCCTGAGAGATACCCTATAAAGCATTAAGGAGAAGAAATAGATATACCCAAGTGCAGCTGAGATGTATTCTGACACACTTTGGATGACAGGAGCACTCAATTCTTTCATGGCATCCTCCAAAACATCGTCCAGGACATAAGCCACATCCTGCATAAAACAAAAGAATCTCTGTTTAGGTGTATAAGCACATAGTCAAAATGAATATTTATTGGTTCCAAGCAAATGGAGCTGCACACGGATGCAGTAATGTCGGTAATTGGTGGTTGCGAAAGGCCCAAGAAATCTCAGATTTGTGTGAATGTGGTGTTAAATAAATATTTGGAGCCATCAAATTTCTTTTGAAAGAAGGGTTGCCTATACAAGACCACATTTTTCTGACTTCCTAATCCGCCATGTTACAAATGTGAAATTATCTTAACACCAGTATAGGATGGTATTTTGCAGTACCTCTTCACTGAATTTTGGCTTGGGAGGAGATGGTGGTGGCTCAGGGGGCAGGATGGGCTGAAACACAGCTTGAGCAGGCACAGAACTGGACTCCTTGGCATCAGGCATTGGAAGTACAGCAGGACGTTTCGTTTCTTCAAGAGCAGGTTTTTCTGTTGATATACAAGCAAGTTAATGAAGATCGAAACTAAAATCAGGAGTCACGGAAAATCTACATATAAAAATCCAATTAATTTGTATGTTATTAGATGTGCCATAAAGTCCCTTTCTAGAGGAGACTGCACCAATAGGCACTACCACTAGGAGGTCAACACTAGGTAGAAAAAAGCTTTGGCCTTTGCCTGGAGGGCTATGCCCTCTCCTCAGGCACAAGGCAGCCAAAAGCAATAAGAAATGAAAGAAAAAAAATAAACAAATCTAAACAACCAGGAACCAGAACTCAGGAAAGAGAACAATGCCCATAGGCAACTAGAACGGACAATGGAAAAGTGGAAATAAAAATAGTGTGGGATCTGTGTCCTGCAATGTAAGTAACAAGAAAATCATTTACAAAAACTGGATTTTCTCGCTAATAGCACTGGAGGATACCGCACCATGGGGCATCATAGATCAAATGTCCCAGAAAGTGAGTATTACCAAAAAACTTGACCGTGCAGATCACCAAGGGCATGGTGGCTCGCAACACTGGGTGATCACTAACACTTAGGGAACCTGTCATCAGAAATTTAGCTTGAAACCTAAAAGCTTCCCCCTCTGCAGCTCCTGGGCTGCATTCTAGCAAGGTTCCTGTTGTTTATGTGCCCCCTTTCTGACCAAAATAAAGACTTTATAAAGTGGTACCTTTTTGTATTCAAATCGTGATAATGGTACACGGGGGAGGGCTCTCTGGTGGCCATTAGTCTGCCTCAAAGTCGCTTTAGGCCGTCCTCATCGCTCCATTCCATACTTCAGGACGCCGCCCACTGCGCCCGAGGTGCCGCGCATGCGAGGACCGCTGGTGACGTGTGCGCAGGCACGAGGTTATGGGCGGCGCTGTGATTGCATTGCAAGTGCCCACCCATTATCTCGTGGCCACGCTCTCCCCTCTGCCTCCAGCGTTCTGCGCAAGCGCTGGCCAGATGACCCGACGTTGGAAAGTTCTGCGCAGAACGCTGGAGGCAGAGGGGAAAGGGCGGGCACCCTGAAGTATGGAATGGAGCGATGGGGACGGCCTAAACCGACAGGAGGCAGACTAACGGCCACCAGAGAGCCCGCCCCCGTGTACCATTATCAAGATTTGAATACAAAAAGGTACCACTTTATAAAGTCTTTATTTTGGTCAGAAAGGGGGCACATAAACAACAGGAACATTGCAAGAATGCAGCCCAGGAGCTGCAGAGGGGGAAACTTTTAGGTTTCAAGCTAAATTTCTGATGACAGGTTCCCTTTAAGCAATAGAATGAACAAGTGTGAGAGCTAAAAAAAAATATAATAAAGGGAGCTCCCAGTTCCGGGAGACCGAGAGGTGTGATGGGAGAACAATGCTCCACAAACGGAGAGACTATTTTTGGAGGTTAGCCCCTATCAATGATAAAAAGACTAGCCTTGAAGCAAAGCTGGGTAAATCAACAATGGAGATCTCTGGAAAATAGGACAAGTCTAAAGGTACCGTCACACTAAGCAACTTACCAGCGATCCCAACAACGATAGGGATCGCTGGTAAGTTGCTAGGAGGTTGCTGGTGAGATGTCACACTGCGACGCTCCAGCGATCCCACCAGCAACCTGACCTGGCAGGGATCGCTGGAGCGTGGCTACACGAGTTGCTGGTGAGCTCACCAGTGACCAGCCCCCAGCGCCGCGTGGAAGATGCTGCGCTTGGTAACTAAGGTAAATATCGGGTAACCAACCCGATATTTACCTTGGTTACCACCGCACGGAGCTACACGTGCAGAGAGCAGGGAGCAGCGCACACTGAGCGCTGGCTCCCTGCTCTCCTAGTTACAGCACACATCGGGTTAATTACCCGATGTGTGCTGCAGCTACAGGTGCACAGAGCAGGGAGCAGCGCACAATGCTTAGCGCTGGCTCCCTGCTCTCCTAGTTACAGCACACATGGGGTTAATTACCCGATGTGTGCTGCATCTAAATGTGCACAGAGCAGGGAGCAGCACACAATGCTTAGTGCTGGCTCCCTGCTCTCCTAGTTACAGCACACATGGGGTTAATTACCCGATGTGTGCTGCATCTAAATGTGCACAGAGCAGGGAGCAGCACACAATGCTTAGTGCTGGCTCCCTGCTCTCCTAGTTACAGCACACATGGGGTTAATTACCCGATGTGTGCTGCAGCTAAATGTGCACAGAGCAGGAGCCGGCACTGACAGTGAGAGCGGTGGAGGCTGGTATCGAAGGTAAATATCGGGTAACCAAGGACAGGGCTTCTTGGTTACCCGATGTTTACTGTGGTTACCAGCCTCCGCAGAAGCCGGCTCCTGCTCCTGCACATTTAGTTGTTGCTGTCTCGCTGTCACACACAGCGATCTGTGCTTCACAGCGGGACAGCAACAACTAAAAAATGGCCCAGGACATTCAGCAACAACCAACGACCTCACAGCAGGGGCCAGGTTGTTGCTGGATGTCACACACAGCGACATCGCTAGCAACATCACAAAAGTTGTTCGTTACCAGCGATGTTGCTAGCGATGTTGCTTAGTGTGACGGGGCCTTAACATCCAGATTAATTCACAAAGGTGGATTGATGGGAGCAAAGATCATGAGGGTTCACCAAGAGAAGAGGAAAGTCTCCTAGTCATTCTCTGAGTATTGCCAAGAGCTAAAGTTAGAGTTTGCATTAGAAGTGGTAATTTGAAAAAAGCAGTTCCCATGAAAGAGACACGATGTAGAGTCTCACCTACTGGCTTAAATGAGACGGCGAGCTTCAAGCCCCATTTATAAATATGAAAAAATTTGTAATCCTTTTTAATCTACTTTTTCATTTATATAATTTAATCCTGTGTGCACCACAATATGTTTATATTTGCAACATAGTAGTCTAATTTTTGTTCCATCTAATTCTAGCTCCTATGATTTGCATGAAGCAGCACTTTAAAATCTTCATTTGCTGATATACCTGATCAGTATGGCTGAATATTATATCCATATTACATCTAAAGGCCCCGTTACACGCAACGACATTACTAACGAGAGGTCGTTGGGGTCACGGAATTCGTGACGCGCATCCAGACTCGTTAGCGACGTTGTTGTGTGTGACACATACGAGTGACCGCTAACGATGCAAAATACTTACCAAATCGTTGATTGTTGACACATCGTCCATTTCCCAAATATCGTTGCTGGTGCTGGACGCAGGTTGTTCGTCGTTCCTGAGGCAGCACACATCGCTACGTGTGACACCCCAGGAACGACGAACACCACCGTACCTGCGTCCTCCGGCAATGAGGTGGGCGTGACTTTCATGCGGCTGCTCTCCGCCCTTCCGCTTCGATTGGACGCCTGCCGTGAGACGTCGCTGTGACGCCGCACGAACCGCCCCCTTAGAAAAGGGGCTGTTCGCCGGCCACAGCAACGTCGCTAGGAAGGTAAGTATGTGTGACGGGTACTAGCGATTTTGTATGCCACGGGAAGCGATTTGCCAGTGACGCACAAACGACGGGGGCGGGTGCTTTCACGAGTGACATCGCTAGCGATGTCGCTGTGTGTAAAGACCCCTTAAGGCATTGACATCTGATACAAGAAAAGAAGATGAGGGAAAAGAACCCACTGATTTACTATATCATAATGTCTTTAAAATTCTATCGAGTGATGTATTTATATATTTCCTTGTGTCTTCATTATATCTATACATTCTATTTACTATTGTGATTTTTACGGTTTCCATACAGTCATTTGGATATGCTGTATATATTTTGAACAGGTGGTGGCACATATTGGGCATGCGCAGTAGTGCCGTAATTGAAAAGTGCCCCTAAGCTCGTCTTGGCTGGATACATGTGACCGTGTGGTCATATGAGTGGAGACACACACATGTTCCTTCGTTGCCCAGGTCCCTGATGATGCCGGGATGCGGGTCTTCCATCATGTCGTGTCATCATAACGATGTTGTGCCCACACACCACCTGACCTATCGCGACTGACACACCGCATTTTATGCTAACATGCCCCTTTCGGCCATCTTTTTCTAATACATCTCTAGTTGCTCTATACTCTATAGAACCTGCATTGTGTACCAGGTGTAATGCTCACATGCACCTTAGTAATTATTTTACAGGAGATATATATATATAACACTTACTCTATACACTTATCTCCTGATGAAACTAGTATAGCGGTGAACCGCACATTGGGTTCATCTGTGCCTATCTGCATGTCACAAGGTATTTATAGGAGGCTGTACATATGGATCCTTACAACACATCATAAAATACTAATCATGTATAATCTATGCAGTATTTTTTTGACAAAAATCCTATACCTATTAAGCAGAGCTGTCATTCCATGTCTTATTCTCTGTGCATGTTGTTTTCCTAACACACTAATTGTTATTGTAGTTCTTTTACAATCATATGCGCACTGATCATTCTCCGCTAATTCATATATTATGGACATTGGCAGATAGACCTTTGTTTACCGTGTCATTGTTGCTGCACCTATTTTGGGTACTGTGCTCCTCCTCACCTATAATATTTGATAGTATGACAATCATGATCTGTACTTAACTATATAGTTCCTATTTTTCTAATCTAATTAGCAACTACAGAAAAAATAAAATCTACTGTGGTTCTCGGTTATATCGATAAGTTTGCATATTTGTGGTTTTGAGAAAATAGTAATTTAAATATTTCAGTAATTAGTTTTTATTTTAGGTTTTTAACTTGGTTATAAGAAGAAAAAAAAAGAAAACACTTTCCCGGTGGCATCCTTTTTACTTACCTGTTGGTATTGCAGGTTCATAACTGCTGATACTTCCAGTATATTTATTCTGGGCATCAAAGCTGCAAACCGGCATATGCAAAAAAAACTGTGGGAGTGGAGCTCCATTCACAATTTCCCCTATAGACATTTGTCGCTTAGAACTGATATAGGAGCTCCTCTTTGGCTGCAAAGGAACCAAAGGCTCAACAAATGCAGCACGATTCAGCTCTACAAAACTTTCAAGAAAAAAAGAAAACAAACATTAATTATCAAAGACAATTAAGACTGTATATTCCAGAGATTTCCAATCTTAAGACACACTTACCCTTCACTAACACTTAAGCCATAGGATGCAAGAAAATCTATAGCTTCCTCAGTATCATGGAAAGAGAGGAGACGAACCATGTTTTCTAGAGGAAATAGTGTGGGTCTCTGATAACTGGCTGTGTACGCTACATTCAAGGCACGCAATGCATCTCTTCGTATCTGGGAGAGACACAGATAAAGCATTAAATTGCACCCAGAAACAAATTAAAAAGTTTAAGCTTTGACCAGAGTAATCTATTACCTGGGGGAAATAACAATGTAATATGCAGCTGTTAAGGTAAGATGCAGAACGGACAAGCTTGAAGAATCGGACAAAGTTAGTGCTATTTAGCGCTGCGAACACTTGGACGGCATACTTCACTTCTTCTGCGTTGCGAACAGACTCTGGAAACTGTTGCACTTCTCTGAAGAAAAAAGAAAAAATGTATTCAATTTAGGCAATTTCAAAAAGAAGATTTTTGTGTACTCACCGTAAAATATTTTTCTCTGAACCTTCATTGGGGGACACAGGACCATGGGTGTATGCTGCTGTTGCCAGGAGGTTGACACTAGACACCATGCAAACTAATAAGAAAAAAAAGTTAGCTCCTCCTCCGCAGTGTACACCCTGTGACTGACCAGGAACCAAGCCAGTTTAGTGCATAAGCAGTAGGAGAAGCTGTAGCTATAGTTATTCAAGAAATAAGAAATTACCATTCCAAAACAAGGCAAGTGCTGTGTTCCCCAATGAAGGCTCAGAGAAAAAGATTTTACGGTGAGTACACAAAAATCTTCCTTCCTTTCTCTCTTGACTTATTGAGAGACACAGGACCATGGGACTTCACAAAGCAGTCCCTGGGAGGGAAAAAACCCTTAACAACTGGTAAAGTCAGAACAACAGACTGACCGTTAACTATAAAAGGTAGTAAAGAACTGAGACGATTCCTTCCAAGTCAGAGGTGAGTCACCGCCGCTTGCAGAACCTGTCTTCCCCAGGGCAGCATCCGCAGAGGCCTGCGTATGCACCCTGTAGAACCTGGTAAACGTGTGGACGCTGGACCAGGTAGCGGCTTTGGAAAGTTGAACAGCCGAGGCTTGATGGCGAAAAGCCAAGGAAGCTCCCACCACTCGGGTGGAATGAGCCTTCACCCTTCCCGGGAGGTTGGCGCCCCTGACCCTGTAGGCCTCTTGGATAGCTGATCTAATCCAAAGGCCAATTGTGGATTTTGAGGCTGAGGCACCTTTCCTCTGCCCCTCCACTGAGGACAAAGAGTGTCTGATTTGCAAAACAGCGCAGTCCGAGAAACAAATCCTCAGAGCCCTGACAAGATCCAAGTTATGCAGAGCCTTTTCAAATGAATGGACCAGAGCCGGACAGAATGAGGGCAGGGCGATTTCTTCATTAAGGTGAAAGGGAGAAACTACCTTTGAGAGGAAAACAGTGAAGGCTGGAGTACTAGCTTGTCCTGGTGGGAAACCAGGTAGGGAGCCTGATGTGACAGGGCTCCCAATTCCGAAACTCGCCTGACAGACGTGATAGCCATTAGAAACACAACTTTCCAGGAGAGTAATAGGAGAGAGATTTCGAGCAGAGGTTCAAAAGGCGATTGCTGGAGGATCCCTAAAACCAAATTAAGGTCCCACGGATGCAGAGGCTGATGATCGGGAGGAACTAGATGGGCTACACCCCCTTTAAGTTGTAAGCGGCGACTTTCCACTTTGTTCACACCATGAAAGAAAAGATCTTCAGGTTCTATGATAAATGCGAGCCGAGGAGAGCTTTCTGAGATTTATCATAGTGGAAAAGACCTTGGGGGAGTAGACCAGCTCTGGCTAGAATCCAGGATTCAAGAGCCACGTCGTCTAACGCAGCCTTGCGGAGTTCTGGTGGCAAATCGGCTCCTGTGACAGAAGATCTGGGCAGTCAGGAAGCCGTCAGAGTGTCGCCTGGTAATTGGACGAGCTCCGAGTACAAGGCCCTCCTGGGCCAATCTGGTGCCACCAATATCACAGAGACTCCCTCCGCCTTGACCTTCTTGATCACCCTCGGAATGAGGGGAAGCGGAGGGAATATGTAAGGGAGACGAAACTGCGACCACGGCAGGACCAGGGCGTCGGAGTGCATTGCGTGTGGGTTGCGAGATCGGGCTAGGAAGGGGAGGACCTTGGTGTTTTGGCGAGATGCCATGAGGTCCACGTCTGAAGGACCCCACCTGTGACAGATCTGTTGGAACACCTCGTCGTGGAGGGACCACTCTTCCGCTGCTAGACCTTGTCAGCTTAGGAAGTCCGCGGCCCAGTTCTCTACTCCTGGGATGTGAACCGTGGAGATGGCAGAGGCATGAGTCTCTGCCCAACGAAGGATCTTTTGAATTCTTCATCGCTGCTAAGCTGCGGGTCCCTCCTTGATAACTTATGTATGCTACAGCAGTGGCATTGTCGGATTGAATCCGAACAGGGAGACCCGAGAGGAACCCTGAAGGGCCAGAAGGATGGTCCTTGACTGTAAAATGTTGATCGGTAGGGTGCGTTCCAGGAGAGACCAGCGACCCTGAACCGTGTGATGATGGAATATAGCTCCCCAATCTATCAGGCTGGCCTCTGTCGTGACTACTTGCCAGTGAATCGGGAGGAAGTATCTCCCTTGGGAGAGCGAAGAGTGATGGTCCCACCAGAGTAGGGGGTGAATCAGCCTCTGGGAAAGAATAACAGGTCGGTCTAGGGAAGCCAGTTTCCTGTCCCACGCTGAAGGGAGAACCAGCTGAAGAGGACGAAGGTGAAACTGAGCGAACGGGATGGCTTCCATCTCCGCCACCATCTTCCCCAAAGTTCTCATCCAGAACTGCAGAGGTAGCCTGCGATTGCGCCGGAGGAACTGAATGCCCTGCCTCAGAGAGGTCCGTTTCTCTACTGGTAGAAACACCCAAGCTCGAGAAGTGTCTAGGACCATGTCCAAAAAGACGAGACGTTGAGATGGGACTAAAGACTACTTTTGGCGGTTGACGAGCCAGCCCAACCTCGAGAGAGTGTCCAAGCAGATTTGCACACTCTCTGAGAAGGCAGGAAATGACTGTTTGTTTATGAGGAGGTCATCCAGATACGGGATGACTACAATGCCTCTGGGGCGAAGCACGGTCATGACAGCGAACAAGTAGGTGTCTTGTATATCAATGGAGGCCAGGAATTCTCCCGGTTCCATGGACACAATCACAGACCTTAGTGACTCCATGTGAAAGAGTCGAGTCCACACTGCCCTGTTTACCCTCCTCTTGAGACTTAAAATAGGACAGGCTGAGCTGTTCTATTTGGGGAACCAGGAAAAGGTTCGGGTAAAAGCCTGTGTAAAGTTGTTTGGTGGGAACTGGTATGATGACGCCTGCATCGCGAAGTGCTGCGATTGCCTGAGACAAGGCTCGATTTTGGGCCATGAATTTGGGAATGCATGATTGCAGGAAACGTCTCAGAGAAAGGTGAACTCGATTTTGTAACCGGTGGATACCAGTTCTCGCACCCAGGCGTCGTCTATGTAGGAAAGCCAGGCGTCCTGAAACAGGGAAATCTCTTGCGAGGTGTGCGCTTTGGGCGCTGTTGTGGAAGAGAGGTGCTCTTACCCCCTGTTGCACCATGCATGATCCTATCGAGTGTTTTGCCGAAAAGGCGAAACCATGAAAGGGTAATCCCGTCATGCACTCCACCCTTTTAGCCAGGGAGTCCGACGAATCACCACTGAGTTGCTGGCCACCGTGGCGGCATAATTTGCCGAGTCTAGGGTAGCGTATATAAAGGTATTTGGCGGCCATGGATATTTGGTCAATTAGCTCAATCAACTCGGAAGGCAAACCTTCTGCATGGAGGCCTCTCTGTAAACTTTTGCTCCAGACCGCAAGAGCTTTAGTAGCCCCCACTGAGGCAAATGAGGGACAGAGGGAGGAACCTGCCGCCTTAATAGACCGAGCCAGAGCCTCAACGGTGAGGTCGGTGGGTTCTTTGAGAGAGGCACTGTCTGAAATAGAGAGTACAGTGTGCTTGGCCAGTCGAGACACAGGAAGGTCAACAGGGAACTCTGCCCAATCCTTCACTAGCTCCGGTGAGAACGGATAGAGAAGGGAGAGGCACCGTTGCAAGGAAACGTTTTTTTCTGGGTGAGCTCTCTGCTTGACCAGAATGGCGGTAAAGTCAGGATTATTAGAAAAATATCTCAAGGCTTGCTGAGGTTTTTTCAAAGAAACCGTTTTTGAAGCCGTAGGCGGATCTTCCTCCACCGACAGAGTTTGGTTAACAGCCGAGATACGATTAAACCGTCGATCATCTGCCGGATATTGGACGCCTGCTCCGCGTCCAATTCCAGGTCGGAGTCCAACTCTGGAGACATACCGTAGGCCAACCCTGACGCAGAGTCAGACTCTGAGTCATCTTGGGATGAGGTTGGGTAGTGTGGAACCGTTTGGAGGATTTCTTCTAGATCCTAGTGGGGACCCTATCCTGAGCCTGAGATGCCGGGTTGTTCTGGTTATCAGAAGGCGCCTGGGGAGCAGGGTCGTCCTTGTTCTCCGAGGGATGTTATAGCTGGTAGGTGCTGTAAGACCGAAACCAGAGACTGGGAGACTTGGTTAGGTCAGCTACCGATTAGGAGAGGGAGGCAGCCCACTCAGCGGGAGTGCGAGAGTCCTCATCTGCAGTGGCGGGGGGATCCTGGGATGACACTGTGACTGGGGCATCGTGGTCCTGACACAGGGGGGGATGACTGGCCTGAGGAGAATTTCTGATTGCAGGACGTGCAAGCTGAGTAACGCACTATAAGGGGAGTCTGTGTCTTCCGCACTTTTGGATTAGATATAAAGTAAAGCAATGTAGTAATCTGCTCGCTTCCCTTAACTTCTATGAAAGTTATAGGGTCCCCTAGTACAGAGAAAGTCTAAACTTTTCAGTAAATAGCTGAAGCCCCGCAGCACCGAGCCTCCTGAGCAAGGAGAGCTTACCCCGTTCAGGCCCTGGCGCAGAAGTTGCTGGCTGTGTCCCCCGAGACCGAGAGAATAGCCGATTTCCCAAGATGGCGCTGCTGTCGTGGGCATATCTGCAGCCTGAGGGTGCCAAGCGGGAAAACAGCGGATGGAGCCCCCACCATTGTGGAGGATCTATTATCGGCCTGTATTCCCAGCGTTGTGGGAGAGAGGCAGCGGCCGCCACCTTTGTGGAGGAAGGATTAACGCTCTGTATTATCAGCCTGTATTCCCAGTGTTGTGGGAGAAAGGCAGCGGCCCCCACCTTTGTTGAGGAGGAATTATCGCCCTGTATTATCAGCCTGTATTCCCAGCGTTGTGGGAGAGAGGCAGCGGCCCCCACCATTGCGGGATGGATCTTTCTGCAGCGCGAGAACGACAGAGGAAGGGGGGGGGGCATGGCCCATGCCCGAGCAGGCCGTAGCCGGGAGCTAAATTAGCGCCTGGCCTGCGATACGCCAGGGATAGCGCAACACTGCAGCGCAGCGGGCGCTGAAGCAGGGAGACCTTCTCCCCCGCCGCTCCAACGCTGATCTGGACCTGCCTAGAGACGATAACGCTCCCTACCTGAGTTCAGGTGGTCTGTTGGAAGCCGCGCCGGCTGGGTAAGAACCTGGAGGGAAGAAGACTTCGGGTCAGCTGCTTCACGCAGCAGGTAGGCGGACGGCAGACTTGCATCCCAAGTTCTGAAACTGCCGAACGTTACCACTCTCGGCGCCGCTTGCCTAGAAGTGTGTTGAGGGGGAGCCTGGTCAGGAAATAGAAACGGGGGGCTCTGAGCACCAGGGTGACGCAGAGCATAGATCGTACGGCCACTTAGGAAGAGAAGAGACCTGGCGGTGAAGCCACCCTGTGTCCCTCTTCCCCCATACGGGGAGAGCAGGAGTGTAGAACACCCTGTCGCCCATCTGAGAATAGAACAGATAAAGGTTAGTGGGCTAAAAAATGCGCCCGAACCGGGAGAAAAAACGGAAGGGAACGGCATCAAAACAGGCCCATGTCCACCTCCTAGGAGATTAAGCAAAATCTGGCTTGGTTTCTGGTCAGTCACAGGGTGTACACTGTGGAGGAGGAGCCAACTTTCTTTCTTAATAGTTTGCATAGTGTGAACCTCCTGGCAACAGCAGCATACACCCATGGTCCTGTGTACCCCAATAAGGCAAGAGAGAAATATTTCTAAACAAGATGTGTAGCACAAGGAAGAATAAAAAAACAAATCCTAGATAAAATTAGGTAATCATTTATGGAACACTCACAATACAGCAATCAGAGGCAGTTTTACCTCTACACCATACACCAGTGAAGTGCAAGGGAACCAAAGACGGCTGGGTCCAGCAATCCAGGTAATGTCAAACCATTGATTACAAGCTCTATGGAAAGAGCTTATAAGCACCATATTCTTTGCCTAGGAAACCGTCCATCTGACAGGCTGCATCGGTGGTCGGTAATCTAGGCAACAAGCTTTACACAACAGAATTAAAAATCTCTCTTTGTTCTTGGGAATGGATGGGATTTTTAATAAGAAGCAAAATAGTAAAGGTTGTGGTTTTTACAAGTACTTTCCAAGTATAACCATTGAAGATGTTGAGAGAAGCCTTTGTGTGGACTCTAATGGGATCTTTACACTAATTCAAAAAAGTCGCACTAGATATATTACAGCAGGGTTGAAAAACAATAATCCTCCTTTTTAGCCAAGGAAGAGTATGTGGCTGTTTTGCTTCACACAGAATTAATGATTTGAATGAAACAGTGAAGTTGTAGTAGAAAGGTCTGTAATAAAAATTACATTTATCGATCCGCTCTGTGCGTTCCAGTGAGCTTCAACTTTTCTGCAGACCCATCTACAGCTCCACCATCCAGTACATTTTAATGTAAATGATATTGTTCAGTTTTGCACATCACAATGAGCCTTCACACCAGACTGAGTGGCCCTAAGGGCTATGCTCTACCTACTGCATTCCTATGGCTTACAGCAACCAGAATGATGACAGCAAATCCGCAATCCCCGTACATTCGGCTGATAGATCAGGTCCAGAGACCTGGCAGTTGTGCCGGTATTGTGATCCAAACATGGTGCGTGTTTGATAGATGTGTGTAATCCTACTAATAGTGACCGCTGAAACCCTTTGGAAATTCCCCAAATCCATCAATAACAGCGGCAGACTCCTGCAACTCCCCAATAAGAACAGTACTGGCAGCCCACCCTTACACCCCCTATATTTCTATAACAAAGACAGTTGCAGACTCCTGAAAACACCCCCTGCCCAATATTTTCATAATAGCAGTGAAACACCTCGGTTACTTACCGGTAGCCGGTTTTTCCAGAACCCATGACAGCACCACGTGAGAGAGGGATCCGCCCAGCGAGGACAGGAAACCATTCTGAATAAAAGGGCGGTACCTCTCCCCTTCGTCAGTTGATTACCGAGAATGAGAGGACCTCCAACAATCGTTAGAACTTACTCCATCACCACTAAACACACATAAGCACCCCCAGAAGTGCACACCAAGGATGAGAAAGGGAGGGATTATATGGGTGCTGTCATGGGTTCTGGAAAAAACGGCTACCGGTAAGTAACCGTGGTGTTTTCCCCTCACCCTTGACAGCACCACATAAGAGATTTCCAGAGAAAACCTAATTAGGGAGGGACCACCGTATCAAGCACCCGTCTACCAAACGAAAGAGCAGCCGAGGAGGATAGGTCCAACCGATAGTGCCGGAAAAAAGTAGACTGTTAGGACCAGGTAGCAGCCCTACAAATTTGTTCAATAGATACCTGCGCACGTTCAGCCTAGGCCGCCGGTTTTCAGAATGGGGGTCCCCCATCAAGGACAGGAAACCAACTGACGAAGGGGAGAGGTACCGCCCTTTTATTCAGAATGGTTTCCTGTCCTCGCTGGGCGGATCCCTCTCTCACGTGGTGCTGTCATGGGTGAGTGAAAAATTGTTCTCTGTATAAAGGCAGCAAAGGAAAGCTTTCCTCATGCTGAAATAGACGGTAGATGAAATAACTCCTATTTCAAATTCCAGCCCGGCCGCTGCTTTACAGGTTGGGTGGTAACCCACACTCCAGTCAGTTGCACACGTCTTGTGTATAGTAATACGCATGTGGCTTTTTTTTTTTTTTTTGAAGGGTTTGTCCATATAATATATATTCTTATATATATATATTCTTATATATATATATATATATATATATATATATATATATATATATATATAAAAAATCATATGGCCTTTATAAACATCCATTTTAAGCCCTAACACTTTCATAATTTGCTGTATTGTAAAATTCTCTTCCGTTCTCTTTATCCGGTCTTTTTTTTTTTTTTCTTTACTTCCAGTGATGTTCCATTTAAGGAGAATCTCAAAAGGACGCCACAGAAGGATGGCCCTGCGGTAACTTCCCCACAGCTTCTCTCCCACCCAAGATAGGACATCATAAGGAGGAGGTGATGCTGCCATCAGTTACCATCACTTCTGTCAGTCTTCCCCTGATGATGTCCAATTCTGATGATGCAGAAGTGACAACAGTTTCAGTAGCCACCACACTTCTATCCCGGTCACCCTCATCTTCATTCATCGGAACCACAATCCCTGCTTCTAACACTGCAGTTTCTTTCCATAAACTAAGACGCCATCATAGGGCAGTGATAGAAGAAAGATGAGTGACAGCAGTGCCGTCCCACAGCTTTTATTACTGCCCTAAAACGAATAGTCATCATGAGGGATTTGCTTATGTCACTCACCCTGCTTCTATCAACACCCCTTCATGCCTCATTTCAGGGAAAAAGTTAGTGTCAAAAGCAGGGTGTCACGATGTGACTCTAGGAAAACGAGTCACACTAGGCTATCCCTAACTTTAGGATTACCCCTAATGGTGAAGCTGACCAAGTGTCGTGCCTGGCTATGCTCCTGACCCGAACTAATCTGATTTCCCCCCTCCCACCAGGGAAGGAAGGGGCAAGAGGCAGATAAAACACATACAAAAGGCAGACAGGGGAAAACCAAAAAACTCTGACATACTGAAAATTCAAGGAACAAACAAACAATAAGAGACTCAGGAGAAAAGCAAGGGCAGGAAGGTAGCAACAAAAAGAAGACAAGGGATACCTTCACAACTGCACTCAGAAACAAATACTACAGCCACCAGTTAGTCTGGATCACAAAACCTCCCCAGACCAGCTTAGAGAAACTACAGTGGGCATAAATGGTAAGATCTAGCCAGCATATATAGGAGGGGAGCAGATGTGATAGTTTCCTTTGATCACATGTTGTGTGGGAGCCAAACAAACAGACCAGCTGAGATTAACTCTTGCTAGCCTGCCTATGAACTACCAATCTGTTGGTCGAAGCCAGAGTCACCCTGCACTCATCAAAGACATCAGAGAAGTTATCAGGCGGAGTGTCAGAATCTGTAGTCTGAACAGATCCCGCCGCCATGATGGTTGGTGATGTATGTAAAAACCTCCATGTCATACAGGGCCTGAGGAGGTGGCGAGCAAAGATGGCGGGGGCAGAAGTGTGGTGTTGGCCACTGAAAATGCGGGAAGCAGCAGTTAAAAACTAAGGTCACGTTTTCCATCACCCCTCCTAAAACAGACCATCATCAGGAAGCGGCAATGATAGTAGCTGTAGTAAGAGACCTCAGCGCTGCCTCTAAATGACGTCCTTTTCCAGGAGGGGTGATAGAAGCTGCAGAGAAGTGACTTCAGGGCCAGCCTCCTATAGCGTCCTATTTGAGACATCAGGACAATGACCCAAAGCACACCTACAAATTATGCATGAACTATTTAGGGAAGAAGCAGGCAGCTGGTATTCTATCTGTAATGGAGTGGCCAGCCCAGATCTCAACCCTATTGAGCTGTTGTGGGTGCAGCTTGAAGGTATGGTGTGCAAAAAGTGCCCATCAAGCCAATCCAACTTGTGGAAGCGGCTTCTGGAAGCATGGGGTGAAATATTTCCAGATTACCTCCGCAAATTAACAGCTAGAATGCCAAAGGTCTGCAAAGCTGGAATTGCTGCAAAGGAGCATTCTGTGACGAAAGCAAAGTTTGAAGGAGAAAATTATTATTTCAAGTAAAAATCATTATTTCTAACCTCGTCAATGTCTGGACTATATTTTGTATTCATTATGCAACTCATTTGATAAATAAAAGTATGATTTTTCATGAGAAAAGACAAAATTGTCTTGGTGACCCCAAACCTTTGAACTGTAGTGTGTACATATATAGTACAGGCACCATTGACACTTCTATGGGCATTATTGTGACTTGTATGTACTTTTTCTATCGCTTTGGGAAACACAGGAGACCACGTGTGTATGCTGCTGACACTCGGAAAAAAAAGTTGACTCCTTTTCAGCATAGTTACCCACCAACCGGAGCCAAGGTGGTCAGGTTTGGCTTCCTGAAAGTAGGAGGTGGACATGGCGTCTGGGTTCCGACCCGTCTCTACCTTCAATCTTTCCAATTTTTCTTTCAGATTCTGCTTGTGAGGCAAACAGTGTAATTACCCACTTATCCCATCTAAAGTCTAAGAGAACAGGGTGAAACCTGTCACACAGTACCCTTTCTGGTTTGCAGGGCAAGACTCCAACCTCCAACACAGAAGAGGTGAGCAGGCAGACAGTCCTTGCCCCTTCCCCTCCAGCGCGATTGTCCACCACAGCGAGATGGTGCCAGGAGCAGACGGTCCACACTCCCAGGACCTCTATCCAGTCACTCAATGCATGAAAAGAAAGCAAGATTTTACCTGAGAATATCTCCCTTGTTGAGGTTGAGTAAAACACTGTAGCCCCTAAACTCAGGTTCACAAGGACAGGTCTCGCCATGATTTTGTAGGTCCTGGTACATTTCCTTTAGGCTCTGCAAACACTTTGTCAAATTCTCATTATTTATTTTGGGATCAAATGAGGACATCGGCTCCTCACAAAGCTCATATGCACAGTGAATGTGAAACCGCATACACTTCTCCATCAAAGACACAGTAAATTTATCACACAAGTGCTGCTGTGTAATATCCTAAAAAGAAAAGAAAAATAAGAAAAATTCTACACACCTAATATAAAACATGAGTCATTGCTAACCCTCGTTGCCCTGCTTTACCGTCCCATATCCTCCCCTTTAAGACTGGAGGGGAAAATAACATTTTTCACCTTTTTGCCTCAATCTGTCATTCCTTGTACAATTTCTCTGTATTTATATACTTCTCTATATTTTTACTTTCTTAAGGTCATTAATTAATTCATCTGCTTCTGGCACTTCACTGACTACCCACTTCTTAAAGGGATTGTCCAGATTTGAGATGAAAGTCTGCAGTCACTCTGGAGTTCTGAATCTTAACAGAGCATGAACCGTAAATCGGTCAGGATTCCCCGATGCCAATAGCAAAAGTGGGTGGTCACATGACCACAAATATAAGATTTACATACTTACGGCCACACTCATACTAGACATGAGCGGCCTTGCTCAATACAAGTGAATTGAGTGAGGTCGAGTAAGTCTAGTCGGCACGTGAATGCATGTATGCAAACTGAATACTAGTGGTCATATAAATACTTGCTCTCATCACCGGAGAATCCGGAGCGTGCATGCACTGTAAGGACTCAGAAGTTTAGTCACTAAAAGTGACTGCAGGCTTTCATCTAAAACCGTGACAAACCCTTTAACAAACTGAAGCCTTGCTTGAATAATGGTGGTGTCACACACAGCGACGACGACAACGACATCGCTGCTAAGTCGCCATTTTCTGTGACGTAGCAACAACTTCAACAGCGACGTCGCTGTGTGTGACACATTACAACGATCAGACCCCTGCTGCGAGATCGCTGCTCGCTCTTGAATATTTCAGGTCATTTTTTGATCGATTCTATCCCGCTGCGCCAAATGCATCCTTGTGTTTAACACAGCAGCAGCGACGGTCGCGACGACTTTGAAGGCAGTGACGTAGGACTGAAGGCAGGACACGGGCGTGTTTTTGCGGTGTATTTTACAACGCCCCCACGACTCCGATTGGTGGTCATAACAGCGTTCCGATTGGGTAACTTGCCGAAGGCGTTACAGTGATTTCATTTTTTAAGTTCCATTCTTTGTTCCACGTAGTAGAGTCTCTGTCTGGTGTTGCTAGTGTGTCGTTCTTTGTGTCTTCCTTTGTTTGGCATGGTCACCCAATCAGGCGCCGCTGTAGTGATCACCAATCGGAACAGAGGGGCGTGAAAAAGGCAACGCAAAAGCGCTGTAGCGATCACCAATCGGAACAGAGGGGCGTGAAAAGAGGCAACGCAAAACATGTCTAGGAGTAAACACCCCGCCTCTATCAAGGTCTGAGTCGTCGCACAGCGACGCGTGTGACACGTTCCAACGACCGTCGAGGTCGCTATGATCGCTGCTCCGTCTCTGCTGAAAATTACATGTTTGACAGCTAACTAGCGATCATGTAAGGTCGCTGTTACGTCACAGGAAATGGTGACGTAACAGCGACGTTGTTGTCGTTGTGTATGAACCCAGCTTAAGGGATCTATTAACACCATTTCTTTTTCTCTTTGTTTTCTCTAATCCAGTTATCACAAAAAAATAACAATTCTAGCAGCAAAGGGATCACATTATTCTGATTTATTTTTTTATTCCTAAACTACAGTAATATCTCTAAAATTAAACTTAGTTAACAATTTGACATTAGTCTGGTTAAAAAGTCATCCGGATTAGCCAAGAAAAACTATTTGATAAATACATAGCTTTCAGTAAAGCTTCTCACCTTCCGTATTCCACGTGTTCGGTTCCAAACAAAATCATACCAATCTCGGTAATTATCCTCTCCCTGATCCATGATATTGGTCACCATATAATCCATAGTCATACACAGCACTGGTAACGGGCGCAATTCATGTGCTAGGGGCTCCTCTTGATCTGCAGAAGATCGACTGTATTCTTTTATGGCAGCCGCATGGTCCAACTTTGAAAGGAAGGAATTATGCAAGTTATTTTCCATCCATAATGTAGACCATTAATAGTAAACAGAACATTAAAAATTATACCAATAACTGACCTTTTTTGGGTGATAAACATGACATGCTCAAAACATTTGGAGGAAGGAAGAGGAAGGATACAGTTGTAAAAGTGCTGTAGAATATGTTGGTGCTACTGAAGTAAAAGTTAATTTAATAATTACCTTGTCTGTTCCTGGAAGGAACTCATAGATGCTAAGTTGATTGCGAGTATCCCGCATGTATCTCTCCTTTTCAGGGCACATGTCAGGACAGGTTCCCACAAAAACTTTGGCTTGATCTAACCCAGTTCGTTTAACTCGAGCTACAAAAATAGGAGAAACGTGATTAGAAAATGTGCATTTCTTTTATGGTTACAAAAAAAAACTTCTTTAGTTACTCAAATAATTGCAAAACTTTCACAGATCCTTTCAATACCTTGTCTAAATATCTTGTCCCTCTGGTCTAGGAGACGATATTTCTCCTCGGAGGTCTCTGCTGCCATTCCCACAAGATGCAGAAGTGAAGGAGGCAAAGACACCGCAGAGTCAGAAGGTGGTGATGGGATATCAGTATTTTGAACACTAAACTGAAGATTCTTGGGAAATGTAGCCTTTTTAAGAGAAGATCTGAAATACAGCCAAAAAATAGTTTAAAATAAGGGTGAAAAAAAAGGTTGTAATTGTATGATTCTGAGTGTTTTAGAATTACCCCTTTAGTCCTTGGAGAAGAGGTTTGCATACAGGCGAAACGGCTGGAATACCTTTTTGCTCACTTTGTCTGACTTCTCTCTCCACCGTTTGAGCCCCTTTTTTCTTTGCAGGACCTAAAAAGAAGGGAATTTTGTTTACTTACCGTAAATTCCTTTTCTTCTAGCTCCTATTGGGAGACCCAGACAATTGGGTGTATAGCTTCTGCCTCCGGAGGCCACACAAAGTATCACACTTGAAAAAGTGTAACCCCTTCCCTCTGCCTATACACCCTCCCGTGGATCACGGGCTCCTCAGTTTTGGTGCAAAAGCAGGAAGGAGGAAACTTATAAATTGGTCTAGGGTAAATTCAATCCGAAGGATGTTCGGAGAACTGAAGACCATAACCCAAAAAAATAACCAGCCCAAAGGGCACAGGGGTGGGTGCTGGGTCTCCCAATAGGAGCTAGAAGAAAAGGAATTTACGGTAAGTAAACAAAATTCCCTTCTTCTTTGTCGCTCCATTGGGAGACCCAGACAATTGGGACGTCCAAGAGCAGTCCCTGGGTGGGTAAAAGAATACCTCAATAGAAAGAGCCGAAAAAGGCCCCCTCTTACCGGTGGGCAACCGCCGCCTGGAGGACTCGCCTACCGAGACTGGCGTCTGCCGAAGCATAGGTATGCACTTGATAGTGCTTCGTGAAAGTGTGCAGACTAGACCACGTAGCTGCCTGACACACCTGCTGAACCGTTGCCCGGTGCCGCAATGCCCAGGACGCACCTACAGCTCTGGTAGAATGGCCTTTCAGGCCTGAAGGGAGCGGAAGGCCCGAAGAACGGTAGGCCTCGAGAATCGGTTCCTTGATCCACCGAGCCAAGGTCGACTTGGAGGCCTGAGAGTCCATACGCTGGCCAGCGACAAGGACAAAAAGCGCATCTGAACGGCGCAGGGGGTGCCGTGCGAGACACGTAGAACCGGAGTGCTCTCACTAGGCCCAAAGAGTGCAAAACCTTTTCAAACTGGTGAATTGGATTAGGGCAACAGGAAGGCAAGGAGATATCCTGATTTAGATGAAAAGGAGATACCACCTTAGAGAGAAATTCCGGGACAGAACGAAGAACCACCTTATCCTGGTGGAAAAACCAGGAAAGGAGCCTTGCATGACCGTGCTGCAAGGTCAGACACTCTCTGAAGAGATGTGACTGTCCCCAGGAAGGCCACTTTCTGTGAAAGACGGGAGAGAGAGACATCCCGCAGCAGCTCAAAAGGCGGCTTTTGAAGAGCCGTCAGGACTCTGCTAAGATACCAGGGTTCCAACGGACGTTTGTAAGGTGGAACCATGTGGCAGACCCCCTGCAGGAACGTGCGGACCTGCGGAAGCCTGGCTAGACGCTTTTGAAAGAAAAAAACACGGAGAGCGTGGATACTTGGCCCTAGAGAGAGAGTCGAGGGACAAACCCTTGTCCATTCCAAATTGTAGGAATGAAAGGAATGTGGGTAAGGTAAACGGCCATGGAGGAAAGCCGTTATCAGCGTACCAGGATAGAAAGACTTGCCAAGACCTGTAATAGATCTTGGCGGACGTTGGCTTCCTGGCTTGTCTCGTGGTGGCAATGACATCCTGAAATAACCCTGAAGACTCTAGGAGTCAGGGGCCAATGGCCCCTAGTCAAGTTGAGGGCCACAGAATTTCAGATGGAAAAAACGGGCCTTGTGACAGCAAGTCTGGGCGGTCTGGAAGTGCCCACGGTTGACCCACCGTAAGATGCCCCAGATCCGGATACCACGACCGTCTCGGCCAGTCTGGGCGACGAGAATGGCGCGACGGCAGTCGGACCTGATCCTGCGTAGTACCCTGGGCAGCATCGCCAGAGGGGGAAACACATAAGGCAGTCGAAACTGCGACCAATCCTGGACAAAAGCGTCCGCTGCCAGAGGTCTGTGATCCTGAGACCGTGCCATGAAGGCCGGGACCTTGAGAGATCGACGTCCTGCGTTCCTCAGGGGCGATGGATCTCTTGAAGCACTTCTGGGTGCAGAGACCATTCCCACGCGTCCATGTCGGATGACTGAAAAACGACTGCTTCCCAGTTTTCTACGCCCGGGATGTGAACTGCGGAGATGGTGGAGCCTGTGGTTTCCACCCACTGCAGAATCCGCCGGACTTCCTGGAAGGCTTGACGACTGCGAGTGCCGCCTTGGTTCGTGAACGGCACTGCCTCCATAGCTGCAACCATCTTCCCCAGGAAGTGCATGAGGTGCCTTAAGGGGTGTGACTGACTCCGAAGAAGTGATTGCACCCCCGCCTGCAGGGAAAGCTGTTTGTCCATGGAGAGTCCCAGAGCAACGTGTTGACACGCCACCTGAGCAGGGGCCCAGAGGTTCTGAAGAAACGAGCCGCAGGACGAGAACTGAACTCTATCCTGTAACCATGAGACAGAATGTTTCTCACCCATCGGTCTTGAACTTGTGGCCACCAGGCGCCGCCAAAGCGGGAGAGCCTGCCACCGACCGGGGATGCGGCTAGGGTAGACCGAGAGCCATGAGGAGGCCGATTTGGAGGCAGTGCCCCCTGCGGCCTATTGGGGTCGTGACGTGGGCCGCCACGCATATGAGTTCCTCTGGCCTTTCTCCGGCCTGTTGGACGAAGAAGAATGTGGCTTGGCGGAGGGACGAAAGGACCGAAACCTCGATGGGATTTTTCTTTGCTGAGGTCTCTTAGGTTTGGACTGGGGTAAGGAGGAGACCTTTCCCTTGGATTCCTTAATAATAACATCCCATCGTTCGCCAAATAAACGGTCGCCAGAAAAAAGGTAAACCAGTTAAGAACCTTTTTGAAGCCGAGTCTGGTTCCCATTCGCGCAGCCACATGGCCCTGCGAACTGCCACGGAGTTAGCATATGCTACAGCCGTGCGGCTAGTGGAGTCCCGGACGGCGTTCATGTCGCAGGACGAAAAGGCTGATGCCCGAGAGTCAAAGACGGAACATGCGGAGCAAAATTCCATGTGACAGCATTAAACTCCTTCAGACAAGCCTAGATTGCTTGGAGAGCCCACACGGCTGTGAAGGCCGGGGCGAAAGACGTGCCCGTGGCCTCATAGATGGACTTCGCCAAGAGCTCTATCTGTCTGTCAGTGGCATCCTTCAGGGATGAGCCATTTGCAGACACCACGGACCTAGCAGCCAATTTGGAGACTGGAGGATCCATTTTGGGAGAATGAGCCCAACTCTTACCGACGTCAGATGGAAAGGGGTAACGCGTGTCAGTGTGACGTTTAACCCATCCCTGAAGTTAGAGTGATCAAAAAACGTATTGTACGTTTGGGGAACCAAAACTGGTGTTTCTCCTGCTGAGAAGCCGACTCCTCTACAGGAGGAGGCGGAGGAGAGCGAACCAGCACCTGGATGATGGATCGAAATAAGATCATTTACTAAGGCGTCCCCCTCAGGAGTATCAAGGTTAAGGGTGAAGTCAGGGCCAGAGCCCTGAGCTCCCCCGTCCGCCTCGTCTTCCTAAGAGTCCTCAAGCTGGGATCCTAGCAGCGTGAGGAAGTCGGGGAAGAGTCCCAGCGAGACCGCTTAGCCGGCCTTGGACTGCGGTCCGGGCAGGAGTCCTCCGCCTGAGACCTAGGGCTCAACCTGGGAGCGCGCTGCGGCGCTAACCAAGCGGGGCCTGAATGAAACAAGCTAACCGGGCCAGGGCCTGTGAAAGGTCCGGTCTGGACTGCAATGCCTCAAGGAGCTTAGAAGACCATTTGATCATATGAAAATGACTGAGGGCCAACACCGGTGACTCTGTCCCTGCAGGGGGGTCTACATGAGCCGAGGGGCCCACCAGTGCCCGAGGCTCCGGCTGAGCAAGCGAGGCAGGAGTCCAGCATTGCTCACAGTGAGGGTAGGTGGATCCCGCAGGTAACATAACCCCACAAGAGGTACAGACCGCGAGAAAAACCTGTGCCTGTTGTCTCCTAGGAGAGAGACCACTGAAGGTAAATGTGCTTGCACCCCTGAACAAAGGGTATACAGTCTGTCCGAACAGAAATATATATAATATATACATATGTATCCGGCACCCTAGGGGGACCAGCACTGAGTGCTGCGTTCACCCTGAGCTCCCCTGAGAAGCACCCACTGGCAGAATGCCAGAAAATGGCCGCCGGAGCTCTCAGGGGAGGAGTGGGGCCGAGGGCGGCACCAGCAAAGAGCGGGAGTCTGAGTTCCCCACAGTGGTCAGTGAGGGGGGAGGAAGACATGCAGGATGTTCTAGCCCTCACATCCGACGTCATGTCGGTAATCCCGCCCTTACCCCTGACAGCAGGCCCGGGGGCGGGATTTTCGCGACTAGGCCGCGGTGAAGCCAGGGACTAAATTTGAGGCCGCGCCCGACCAGCAGGCCCGGTCGGCGCGGAAGTCCACCTGCCTCCTCAGTTTTACAACTACCGCAGCTTCCGGGAAGAAGGTGCGCTCCCTGTACAGTCCCCAATGGGGACACAGAGTACCTTTAAGTAGCAGGGCCCGGTCCCTGGGGTTGAAGAGGCTCCGGTCCGGCAGGTAGCACCAGGGGCTGCGGATGGAGCACGGTCCCATTCAATGGATGACCGCTCAGGTCCCACTTCTCCCAGCCGCATAAGGGATGGTGAAGGAAACGGCCTGTGACTCCAGCCTCCGTACCCGCAATGGGTACCGTCTGGGGTCCCCACAGTGGCCAGTGAGGGGGGAGGAAGACATGCAGGATGCTCCAGCCGTCACATCCGACATCATGTCGGCAATCCCGGCCTTACCCCTGACAGGCAGGCCCAGGGGCGGGATTTTCGCGACTAGGCCGCTTTGAAGCCGGGGACTAAATTTGAGGCCGCGCCCGACAAGCAGGCCCGGTCGGCGCGGAAGTCCACCTGTCTCCTCAGTGTTACGACTACCGCGGCTTCCGGGAAGAAGGTGCGCTCCCTGTACAGTCCCCGAAGGGGACACAGAGTACCTTTAAGTAGCAGGGCCCGATCCCTAGGGTTGAAAAGGCTCCGGTCCGGCAGGTTCCACCAGGGGCTGCGGATAGAGCACGGTCCCAGCAAATGGATGACCGCTCAGGATCCCACTTCTCCCAGAGCCGCATAAGGGATGGTGAAGGAAAACGGCATGTGGCTCCAGCCTTTGTACCCGCAATGGGTACCTCAACCTTAACAACACCGCCGACATAGTGGGGTGAGAAGGGAGCATGCCGGGGACCCCGTGGGGGTCCACTTTTCTTCCAACCGACAACTAAGTTATGAGAATGCATGAGTGGATGTGTGCCTCCTTCCACACAAAGCATAAAACTGAGGAGCCCGTGATCCACGGGGGGGTGTATAGGCAGAGGGGAGGGGTTACACTTTTTAAAGTGTAATACTTTGTGTGGCCTCCGGAGGCAGAAGCTATACACCCAATTGTCTGGGTCTCCCAATGGAGCGACAAAGAAATATGAAGTATTAGGCTAGGTTCACAGGTCCTGCAACCATCCGTTATCATGGATTTATTAGCAAAAAAATTCTGCAAAAACAACTTTTTTGTCTGTTAAATAACGGATGTCGGCCGGATCAGTTTTTAACATGTGGAGTCTACGGGGGATGGTTGTAAAAGGATAAGGCACAGGCAATATAGTGGAGGTATATCGAGGTGCACTTGTTGGTTTCCAAACCGTAAGTCAATCAAACAGGTTCAAGGCACTCTCAAGGGTTAATTTTCATATAATTTATTCCAAAATAGTTTTAAACATGTGACGTTTCAGCCACTAGATGGCCTTCATCAGACAACTGGTATCATAAACTGGCCAAAATTGGAGTGTCAAGGCAACGGTGTCCACCGCTATGCTGCGTCCACAGCATAGCGGTGGACACCGTTGCCTTGACAGTCCAATTTTGGACAGTTTATGATACCAGTTGTCTGATGAAGGCCACCTAGTGGCTGAAACGTCACACGTTTAAAACTATTTTGGAATAAATTATATGAAAATTAACCCTTGAGAGTGCCTTGTACCTGTTTGATTGACTTATGCGGGATGGATCCGTTAATGGATTACTATTTATCGTCCATTTGTAATGGATCCGTTAAGAAAACAACAGACCCGTTACAAATGCAAGTACAACGGATGTCTAAATAGCAATCCATTAATGGATATGTTGTCCATAGACTCCCATGACAAAAAAAAAAACCACAACGGATCCAGCAGAAATCAGTTTCCCAACCAGATGACTACAGGACACATGAACTTAGCCTTACAGAGATTAAGAGCCCAGGCACATCATGGCTCTAACACTAGAACTGTAATATGTCACCTGTATGTCTGTATATCAATCATGTCTGCTCCATTCCACGCCATTTGATTGAGATTCTTCAATAAAAGTGTTGTTTCTCTTGCATACTAACTTAATAATTAGATTCTATACAGTGGCGCCACATGGCGGTACATACATCTAACACATAAATGAGGCGATTTAAACACTCACTAGTTTTTTTCCGTTGCCAAAAACCAACAGCGTCTTTGTATAGTTCTTTTACTGATTTCTTGGCCACAGCTGCAGAGTTCTGTAAAGACATAGACAACATCCCAAATGTGATTCTATTTTTCCCAAAAAAATCATTAAATAAGTTAATTTTTTTTCAAGCAAGTGAAAACTTCAAGTTTTTCATGCAGATACCACTTCAGGAATAAACAGATTTTTTTTTTGTTTTCAAATCCTGAAGAATTTGGTTACCATTTTGTTAATGTTACCTGAAGCAACTTTTTAACGTTTCTTGTTGCTACTCTATATAAATGTTTTGGAGGGGGTGTTTTTTTTACTTTATAAACAATAAAACATGCATTTTTTTCTGCAAAAAAAAATGCTAAAACAAGAAAAATCTCCAGGCATTTTCCAACCATTTTCAAAGGGAACCGGTCACCAGTTTTTCAGCCTATAAGCTGAGGCCACCACCACCGGTGCTCTTATATACAGTATTCTAACATATAAGAACGCAGGCCGCTGTGTAGAACATAAACACTTTATAATACTCACCTAATGGTCACGCTGCGGTGGATTTGGGTCAGATGGGTATCTCCGTTGTCCGGTGCCTCCTCTTTCGGCCATCTTTGTTGTCCTTTTTCTGTCGCCGGGGAGCATGACGCGTCATACGTCATCCACACTTGCCGGCATTGAGGTCCTGCACAGGCGCACTTTGATCTGCCCTGAGCAGGGCAGATCAAAGTATTGCAGTGCGCCTGCGCGGGACCGGCGAGTGTGTATTACGTAGGATGCGTCATGCACAGAAGCTTCAGAAGGAGGACGAAGATGGCCGAAAGAGGAGGCGCCGGCACAAGACAACAGAGACGCCCATCTGACCCAAATACACCGTAGCGCGACTGTTAGGTGAGTATTCTAAAGTGTTTTTTATGTTCTACACAGCGGCCTGGGCTCTTATATACAGCATGTTAGAATGCTGTATATAACAGCCCGGTGTTGGTGGCCATAGTTTATAGGCCGAAAAACTGGTGACAGGTTCCCTTTAAGCCTTCTTATTGACTTGTATTGTAACATTTGGAGCGTCTTCCTAGCAGAAAAAGCCCGAAGAATGGTCTGCTCACTTCTTTTACCCACTTTTTTTGAAAAAAGTTAAAAGACCCTCAAAAGCCTGAACTTATGAAAAGCAAGTCACTTTTACATCAAAAAGAATAGGAAGATTGGAGGGGTTTTTTAAGGCAATTTTCTGAGATAATCTGATCAAAACAAGGTTTAAAAAAAAAAAAAAAGAAAAAAGCCATGTTAACATACCCTTATGTATACAGATTTACAAATACATATGTTTTACCTGCCTAAGAGGACTAAACCACTAAGGTTTGGTTAGTAAGTGTACTAATAGGGCCCGATTCTCAAATTTTTCATGCCTACTGGTGTAAAGTTTTAAAAAGTTGTCATGTTTTGGCAAAAAATTTTGCAGCTTTTGGTGTTGTCATCTCACACTATTTTTCTTCAGCTAGAAACAAAGTGAATAGAGCCGGGGCATGACAACAAGCCGTGGAGTTTGCTACACCACAAAACTAACGCTAGCAGGGAGTGGGGTAGGATTTAGGGCAAGGCGTACACAAAGGTTCGCGCCACTTCTCTGACTGAACTGATCCAGGAAGAGGCATGCCCCTCAACAAGATAGGGGTGAACAATGCTGGTCTAGTGGTCTTGATAAATGAGGAGAGTCTGACTCCAGTACAGCCCCTCAGCAAGACCGGGGTGAATAGCGCTGGTCTATTGCTCTTGAATCAGGCCTATAGTTCCTAATCAAACTACAATTCTGCAAGAATGATTCTAGGAAAGCTGCAGAGCAAACAAAAGGGTCTTATCTAAGGAGACAGGGGAGAATAAACAGGATTCGCTCTCCTTGTGAGGTTGTGAAGACGCAACACTGATGAGATCTGGATGGTGTGGCAGCTGTTGCAAGGACCATTTGGTTAGGGCAAGTTCACACACTGCATTTTTTTGACGCTGCGTTTTTTGCCGCAAAAAACGCACAAAAATGCACCCGTGGCAAAAAAACGCAGCAAAAAAAAGCATGTGTTTTTAATGCGTTTCTGTGCATTTTTTGCTGCGGTTTTACTCACTGCATTTTTATGTTGTTTTTTTTTTTATGAGTGAACAATGCCATTAAAGATTGTTGAAAAAAAAATGTCTGATGTCATTTCCTTCTTCAATATGTTCTTCATTCTCCACTAGTGTATGCAGGAGAGCAGACAGCTGCAGAACTACAAGGCTCAACATGCTCCATCCAGGACCGTATGCAGGAACGAGAGGCAGGAGGAGCAGAACTACAAGGCTCAGCATACTCCATCCACCAGTGTATGCAGGAGAGCAGACAGCAGCTGCAGAACTACAAGGCTCAGCATGCTTCATCCAGGACTGCATTCTGGAGGGAGAGGCAGGGGGAGCAGAACTACAAGGCTCAGCATGCTCCATCCACTAGTGTATGCAGGAGAGCAGACAGCAGCTGCAGAACTACAAGGCTCAGCATCCTCCATCCAATACTGTATGCAGGAGTTTTTTGCCTTAAAAAAAAAATAGCGTGTGCTTCGCCATATTTTTGTATGCTAGCCAGGTACCGCAGGCAGGTACGGGCTGCCCCCAACTCCCAGCTGCCTATTTGTACCCGGCTGGGAACCAAAAATATAGGGAAGCCTTTTTTTTTTTCAATTATTTTATGAAATAATTAAACAAAAAAAAAATGACGTGGGCTTCGCCCAATTTTTGAGTCCAGCCAGGTACAACTAGGCAGCTGGGGATTGGAATCTGCAGTACAGGGTGCCCAAGTTTTCTGGGCACCCCCGGTGCGAATTGCAGTCTGCAGCCGCCCCAGAAAATGGCGCTTTCATATAAGCGCCATCTTCTGGCACTGTATCCAACTCTTCCAGCTGCCCTGATGCCGGGTGGCTTGCTGGGTAATAATGGGGTTAGGGCTAGCTGTATATTATCAACTGGCCCTAAGCCAGAAATTCATAGTGTCACGCCAATATTAGACAGGGCCACCATGAATTTCTAGTAACGATAAAAAAACACGACAGAAAAATATTTTTATTAGAAATAAAACACAACACAATTAGTGACTCCCATCTTTATTGATATAAAGAAGACCCCCCTCCGCAGTAATCCTGGGTCAGGGTCCCGCGATATCCAATCCAGATCCAATATCATCTGATCAGTTTGCTGGAAGGCAAAGCGATCAGATGATGTGTCAGGTTCAAGGATGTGAATCACATCACACATCAGCTGATTGTATAAACGGCGTTTATACAATCAGCTGATGCATCAGTAGGAAAAAAAAACAAAAAACTACACATCTCTGTGCTGACTCCCGTCCGATCGCTGCAGGACCCTGCGGTAATCAGCTGATGAAGTCTCCTGACCGCATCAGCTGTTTAAAAGCCGGCCGGGTGGTAAAAAGCTGGCCTCACCGCGAGACTTATACGATCAGCTGATGCGTCAGGTGACCGCATCCGCTGATCATCGCCAGGTCCTGCAGCTATCGGACGTGCCCGGGAGTCTGCACACAGCCGGAGCAAGGGTGGCAGTACCGGGAGAGGAGCTGGGAGCAGACATGTCGGGAGTCTGCAGACAGGTGAATATGACATTTTCTTTTTCTATCATTCACTTCTGATTTCGCAGCTCCTTCCACCTCCGGTGGCAGTACCGGGAGAATTCACGCTTCTGTGTTTACCAACAGAAGGAATCCTCTTCCTGTACATGTCACTGTACTACCCACCCCTTGCGTTTATAGCTGCGTTTTTAGTCATAGAAACGCACTAAAACGCAGCTATATTTGCGTTTTTCATTGCGTTTTTCAACATCTCATTGAATTCAATGGGAGGAAAACGCAGTGAAAAGCGCAAACAAAATTGACATGCTGCATTTTTGTGGGCACCACAAAAACGTAGCTAAAAAAAACTCAGACTTTGCTAGTGAAGCAAAGTCATGCAGTGTTCTGAACAAAAACGCACTCGAAAAACGGGCAAAAACGCCGAGAAAAATGCACTGTGTGCACATAGCCTTACATGGTGAAATCCTGATGAAGAAGTTGGATTACTTTCAAAAGCGTCGAATAAACGGCCCATAAACTGCATCTGTGTACTTGGATCCCTTCCTGCAGGAGCGCAGATTAAACTACTTTTTTTCCTCAATATCCTTTAATTGTGAAAGAATCACGGGGATGAATCTGTAGAATTTAAATGAATAAAACAGGTGCACGATACCCATCACTAACGCTTGGAAGCTGGGAGATATGTAAAAACGTGATGTCACCAACCTCACTCAGATCCCAATACAAAACCAAATTACCTCTTTAACCAATGACGCTGCAATCAATGGTATAAGCATATTATTATTTTTTTTTTTACTCACATGGTTATTAAATTGGATAGATGCCATTTTTTGCTTTATCCTGCAGTTTATACGCAGAATCTTCCCATATTTCTTAAAGAAATCCTCCATGATGTTTTTTTTATTAAATTTATTAGGCACATTCCTAATAAAAAAAGTGGTCATCTCACTGGGGGAGACTGGAACAGTGTGTTGAGCACCAGCAGAACGTTCTCCTTTGCTAGCCACAGAGCTTGAGGGGATAGCTGTTAAAAAAAAACCAAGACTTTACAAAAGAAGGAGACATATATAATGACACAGACAAATAAGGGTTTTCCCATTCTAAAATGGTGTGTGTATAGGTTTACTCTAGGAGAAAAATAAGATTAAAGTTAGTAACCCTCCGCAGGTGCAGCTTTCTGATGCTTTCCCCACTCTGCGGTAGTGACATCACAGGGCTCAGTGGTGATGCTCATGAAGACACAAGACACTGAGCCGAAGGATTGACTGCAGCCATCATGTCTGTTGTAATTGTGACGTCACCACTGCAGCCCATCAACAAAGACTGGCTGGAAAAGTGGAGGGTCAGTAACAGATTTTTATCTGAGCACTGTGTAGCCTCCAAGACAATATCAGACAACGCTACAGTTCAGGATTTATTTTTTTATAATATAATTGGTTACGGACATAATATAACAGAAAATGTACTTTTGGAAAAAAAAGCTCTCACCTTGAATTTCAGGCAGCAGCTCACCTTCTTCCAGTAAGGGTCGAATTCTTCCAGGTATCAACTCACTAGGACCAGGTGAAGAATAGTCTCTGGGAGATCCTTGCTGGTTTGGCCCCAAAAAGGAAACCATTCTGGTAGATGTTGTATGACCTGTACCTTGCAAATGGGACTTATTAAAAGTCACTTGACTTGATAAACTCGCTGGGCTAGTTTTAACAGATTCAGTTTGATTGGGAGTAGAAATTGGTCTTACAATTGGTTGAGTTTTTGATGGAGAATCGGCATCGGTCACCTTGGCCTGTGGAGTAACGTTATCTGTTTTTTTAATTTCTTTTCCCCGATGAGTTTTCATTTGACTTTTTACAACATCAAACAAGCTCCTGACATAGATGTTTGCTCCTCCTTTTAAATCCCGGTTCAATCGACCAGCCCTCTTGACAGGTGGATGTTCGCTATGGGGATCTGAAGAAGCTTCACCTGAGATGGTGACATAATTTCTATGTGGTGAACGATCATACTCCGGTTTTCTTTTTACTCCTTTTTGTCCCTCCTCTCTTCTTGGCTCTTCAACAAAACTAGTAAAACTACTATTGGCACTTGCAAATGAAGGTCTGGGTGTTCCTGCTTCACTTTTGTTTTTCTTCTCTGAAGACATAGAGAAGAAGTTGATGTTCCCAGATGTCGATGACGTTGTAGGAGCTCCAAATAGGGGTGGATCTTTTGACTCGTTTTTACTTGACATGCTAAAAGATGATGCCGATGTTTCATCTAATTTATTTGCTCCCGGTAGGATTGGTTTGAAAGTTGTATGAGCGGGAGGTTTGAAACTGTGCTCTGAATTGGAGGCTACCTGTGTAAAAGTGGAGTCCGCAGCACTAGAACTGGTACTTATTTGTGTCGTGGTACCAAATACACTTCCAGTCTGCACAGTGGAAATATTTGAGGACTGACCAAAAATTTACATTTTCTCAGTGGCTGCTGTCTTGCTAACTTGTGCAGATTGTGCAATTCCAAATGCAGAAGATGGTTGTGCACTGATAGAACCAGATTCTTGCTTACTAAATGGAGGTTGGAAGCCAGGAGACTGACCAAAAATATTACTTTGTCCACTGTTTACCTGTCCAAATGCAGACACTTGGCTACTACTATTTGGCCCAGATTGCGTAGAACCTGCCTGACTAAAACTTTGTCCAGTCACATTGTGCGCAAACATAGGTGTCTGGGTCGGGTTGGAGGGTGTCTGGCCAAACAAAAATCTATTACTAGCGGATTGTTGTCCAAATTGTGGACCTTGATTTGAGCCATCCTCAGACTGTCTAGATGCTGCTGATGACTCAGATGTTGCCTGGGAAAATATAGAAGTATTGCTTCCAAAGGGGGAGGCTGACTGGCTAGTTGTAGGCTGTGTAAAGAAAGATGCAGATTGGTTAGTAGTCGCTTGGGCAAAGAGAGATGTAGATTGACTAGATGGTACTTGGGCAAAAGGAGATGCAGATTTACTGGGAGTAATTTGTCCAAATATAGATGATTGATTGTTACTGCTTTGTCCAAACGATGGCGCAGGTGGCCCCGTAGAAGTCTGCCCAAATGCAGGTAGTGTTTGAGTATTGGTTGTCTGTCCAAAGAGGGAAGATGACTGTCCGGTAGTTGCCAGCCCAAACACAGGACCAGTTTGTCCCAAAGACTGTTGTGCAAAAGTAGTAGAAGCCTGATTATTAGCAGTCTGTCCAAAGGTAAAGCCAGACTGTCCTGTTGTAACCTGTCCAAAGGCTGGTGCAGATGGAGCAGAAGAAACCTGGCCAAATGCAGGAGCGGTTAGACCAGATGTTGTCTGTCCAAACACAGGTGGTGACTGACTAGGGGTGCTCTGCCCAAATATTGGCGTAAACTGTGCAGACGTGCCCTGCCCAAACGCAGGTGCCGACTGATTAGTGGATTGTCCAAATGAAGGAGCAGACTGCCCTGAGCTGGACTGTCCGAACAGCGGAGCTGTCTGTCCAGATGTTGCTAGTCCAAACACTGATGTATTAGCTGTGTGCCCAAAGGTAGGAGCAGACTGCCCAGCGGTGGCCTGCCCAAATATAGAATTAGACTGGCCAGAAGGAGCCTGACCAAACAGTGTCCCTGAAGAAGAACCCTGGCCAAATGTAGGGGCCGACAGTCCACCACTTGCCTGGCCAAATGCTGGAGTAGTTTGAACAGAATTAGTCTGTCCAAAGATAGAAGAAGATTGGCTTAAAGTATTCTGACCAAAAACAGACTGGTTGTTACCGAGCTGTCCAAACATAGGGGCTGACTGGCCAGTAGATGGCTGTCCAAATGCAGGGGCAGGCTGTACAGTTGCATTTTGGCCAAATAATGTTGTCTGCCCAAACATAGCTGCATTCTGATTTTGTGTATTGGGGTTTGTGGTTTGTTGTCCACCGAACACATTGCTATTGTTCATGGTTTGTGAGGAAAGAAAACTTGCGCCTTGTACACCTAAGAAACATATAGAAATGTAAGATTAAAATCTCAAGAAAGGTTGATCCTATCTAGACAGTATTGTACTGTGACAGTTCTCAATTCAGCAACATTAAAGGGAACTTATTTCTTACAAAAATACAATTTACACCAGTGCATAGAGTGGTAATCAGCAGGTAAATAGCATTGAAATCCTATCTGCCAGGTTTAGTGGGAGTGATTAAGTTCAAATGCTTTTTAGCTAAAAATTCATGCATTTAAAAATCATAAATTCCCATCTTCAAGATCCTATCCCAATATGTAGATGTAATAAAAATAATAACATTAGCAGATACCTTCAATTAGAAATGTAATATAGTTCGCCTACTATAGCTATGTCTCTTACCTCATGTGTGGGGGTGTGGGCGTCACGTTAAACTTAAGCTGGGTTTACACACTGCAACATCTCAAACGACATCGCTGTAACGTCACCGGTTTGGTGACGCAATAGCGATGTTGTTTGCGATGTTGCAGTGTGTGAAACCTATCAGCGACCCGGCCCCTGCTGTGAAGTTGCTGGAAGTTGCTGATCGCTACAAATCGTTCAGGACCATTCCTAGGTCCTTTGTTTCCAGCTGTGCAGCATGCATCGCTGGAAAGTTTCAGTGTGTGAAAGACTTTGCAGAGGCTTTGTTAGCAACTTCCCTTTCAAAAGGCTGCTTATCAACGCCCCCAACAACCAGCTAGGTCGCTCTGCAGGTCCGGATCGCTGTTGAGTTGTTGGCCAGGTTTGCCTGTTTGAACAGCTCACCAGAGACTTAGCAGAGACTTAGGGAGGTCGCTGTTACGTCACAAAACCGGTGACGTTACAGCGATGTCCTTTGCGATGTTGCAGTGTGTAAACCCAGCTTTAGGAACCAGTACTCCACTAACTACCTGGTAAATATTTCACTACCATGTGTATCTCTGTGTCGATTCTGACACTTTAGATCTGAAAATAAGGAGCGCTGATAGTGTAACACCAAAGTGATCAGTGGGGTACACCTGGAAAATATACACTCACCTGGATCAGTTGTGACAGTCACAACCACTAGTGCGCATGAGATAATGGCGTCTGCTGCAGCCCCACGTGGATAAGCATACAAGATAAGGCAGAAAAGGGGTTAATGCTGCGCATCAGCCAAATGAAGACGTATAATGTTGATGAAGATGAGTATTCTTTTATTTCATAGGTCTACGCGTTTCAAGGTGACAACCTCTTCCTCAGGACCAATGCATCAACAACAAGTCGACTTGTTGTTGATGCATTGGTCCTGAGGAAGAGGTTGTCACCTTGAAACGCGTAGACCTATGAAATAAAAGAATACTCATCTTCATCAACATTATACGTCTTCATTTGGCTGATGCGCAGCATTAACCCCTTTTCTGCCTTATCTTGTATGCTAGATTCTGACACTGACTGTTTTGTCGTTATATAGAACTGGTTCCCTCTATGACTTTCACGTGTAATCTGACGTCTGGGTAAACTACTCTGGTTATAATGGCTGCTTTGGTGGCAACAGGCGCTGGACTTTTTGTGGCATGACCTCTGGCCACACTTTCTCTAGTGCTTGATGTTCTTACATACAATTACATTTAAACAACCTTCCTTAACCCTTGCACTTTACCCATATCTTTGTATGTTTAAACATACATTTATCTTCGTGACGCCCTTTTCTTCCAGCTAATGGTTGTGTTTTTTAAAAAGTATATGCATAAAATGTTTAATTGTTTTTAAATGAATATTAATAAAGAAAATGTGTTTTTATGACCATTTGTTCAGTTTCCTTTTTTGGGGAATATATATATATATATATATATATATATACATATATATATATATATATATAAATCCGAATGGTCCTATTGGTCCAATATACCCCCACACTGATTATTATAATCTTATGATTGCTATACAATATTATTAGTGGTTTTCATATATTTATTGGTGTGGTATGGGTATTGTTCTCTAACAAGTGGTGTTTCTCTTACCTCATGTGCAGGGCATTGCAGCTTCGGCATCCATGGTTACATCCACTCATGTAGCGACAATTAGTAAGTTGCCATGAATACCTAAGCTGCAATGCCCTGCACATGAGGTAAGAAACATGGCTATATATCAGGAGAACTATACTACATTTGTAATTGTATGAAAAACAGGAGGAAAGGAAGTACAATGTGCAAATATTTTTATTATCAAAATAAGGGGGGGGGGGGGAGAAGGGGCTCTGGTGAATACACATAAAAATTGGGTGCTTAATAACATAACAGAGGGAGGGACTTGAAATGGGCATACAATACATGATATACACATGGTCAAACTCATAAATCTATAAGGGGTACAGTCACATCAGAATTGCATATATACAGACAAGATCTTACATTAAAGTGACTAGTGCATATAAATCAACATGTCTCCAAAAAGAAGATTTCTGGGTACTAATTGTAAAATCTCTTTCTCCGAGTCTTCATTTGAGGACACATGAAACCATAGGGTATATGCTGCTGCCACTAGGAGGTGACACTAGGCAAAAAAGTAGATTTTGGCTAATCACCTTAAAATCTCTTTCTTGGAGCCTTCATTGGGGGACACAAGACCATGAGTTGTATGCTGCTGCCACTAGGAGGCGACACTATGCAAAAAAGGTTAACTCCTCCTATGCAGTATACACCCACCAACTGGCAATTGTACCTCAGTTAGTGAGAAAGCAGTAGGAGAAAATAATACGAAATAACAAACAATTTTACAGAAAGTCAACAGTATTATCAACCGTCAACAGTAACAGGTAACCAACACAAGGGCGGGTGCTGTATCCCCCCAATGAAGGCTCCAAGAAAGATTTTACGGTGAGTACCCAAAATCTATTTTTATTTATCGCTTCATTGGGGGACACAGAAGACCATGGGACGTCCTAAAGCAGTCCCATGGGTGGGTATATTATCACTCTCAGGGCTGACCTCGAGCCACTGCAGCCTGCAGAACCCATCCACCGAGGGCTCGCATCTGAGTAGGCATAGGTGTGAACCCTGTAGAACTTAGTGAAGGTGTGAAGTGAAGACCAGGTTGCTGCCTTGCAAAGCTGCAACGCTGGGGCCTGGTGGCAGGCCGAATGGGCCGTAATCCTGAGTGGGAGTGCTCTGCCTGTTACCCGGTAGACTTCCAAGACGGCAGAGCGGATCCATCAAGTAATAGAGGACTTGGAAGCGGGAAGACTCTCCGTGGACCAGATGGAAGCTCGAACAGAGAATCTGAGTTTCTGAAGCGAGACGTCCTGGAAATTTACAGCCGGAGGGCCCTAACAAAGTCCAGCTTGTGGAGAAGAATCTCACGAGGGTAAGAAGGGTTCGGGCAGAAAGAGGGAAGGACAATGTCTTCATTGAGGTGGAAAGAGGAGACCACCTTAGGAAGAAAGGACGGGACTGGCCGAAGAACTACCTTATCCTGGTGGAAGACGAGATAGGGAGAATGGCAGGAAAGTGCCGCAAGTTCAGAAACACGATTGACGTGATGGCTACTAAGAAGGCGACCTTCCAGGAGAGGAAAGATAGAGACACCTCTTATACGGGTTCAAAGGGGGAATGCTGGAGAACAGACACGACCAAGGTAAGGTCCCAAGGCTTTACTGGAGGCTGGTGGGGGGGGGGGGGGACAGAATGGGCGGCCCCCTAAAAGGAAAGTGTGAACCTGTGAGTGAAAGGCCATCTTCTTCTGGAAGAGGATGGAAAGCGCTGACAATTGACCCTTAAGGGAGCTGAGAGCCAGACCCGCATCAAGACCGGACTACAGAAAAGACAGCAGAACAGGTAAGGAGAAGGTCATGGTCACAATCTGATTAGATTCGCACCAGCGGAAATAGGACTTCAACGTACGGTGGTAGATGCGGGAGGAAGAGGGTTTCCGTGCTCTGATCATTATTTGGACAACTCGGTCAGAGTGTCCCGAGGAAGTTACTACTGCTGTTGATAATAGCCATAAGATGAAATACTTAATTAACCTCTGGACATAGAGCACTGTGAGAAGTGTGTTCAATTAAATCAATTCTCTATACATAAGCCAGTCACTCTTAAGAGCAAGCCAAGATGGCCACCGATGACATCACAGACCAAACCATCAGCATGGATCCACCAGATGACGTCCCTCCCATCACCATGGTATCATCCACTGAAGTCAGACCCGCCCATCAACAGCAACACGGATCTCCCCATTGGCTAGCCCATGAACTGTCCCACTAAATGGGTATATCTGAACTTGTGTACGCCCCTAGCCTATATCAAGAGGACGCATGCTCTGTACTCGCTCTGTTCGGTGCCATTTTTACTGTGACCAAGAAGAGATTTCATATCCGACTGTGTCTGGTGTGAATTCTTTATGCATGCACTTGGTATATACCAATTAGGCCAGGCAGTAGGCAACTAGTGATCTCTGATTAAGAGTTCACCTCAACACTGCGGCTTCAACAGCCATGCCGTTAAATTGAGCGACTGTGAATTCTGGTGGAAGATTGGTCCTTGAGCGAGAAGGTCCTGAATGTCTGGGAGTCTCCACGGGACGTAGGCAAGAAGGTGCACAAGTTGTGAATACTAAGGCCGACGGGGCCGATCCGAGGCCACGAGAATTACCGGAACTCCTTCTGACTTGATCTTCTTGATTAGTCTGGGGATGAGCGGAAGCGGGGGAAAGAGATACGGAAGGGAGAATAGTGACCAAGGGATCGCTAGGGCATCCATTGCGACCGCCAGTGGATCTCTTGCCCTGGAAACAAACCGGGTTCCACCTTGTGGTTCCACCTGGATGCCAAGTGGTCCACATCGGGGGTCCCCCACCTGAGGCAAATTTGCTCGAAGATGGTGGGATTGAGGGACCATTCTCCCGCTGAGAAAGTCGGCGGCCCTATTGTCCATTCCTGAAATGTAGACGGCTGAAATCGCTGGGACGTGTTGCTCGGCCCAGCTGAGAATGAGACACCACCTCCATCGCTGCTCGGCTTCGGGTTCCTCCTTGGTGGTTAATGTAGACCACCGTCGTCGCGTTGTCGGACTGAACTCGAATTGGATGTCCGAAGAGCAGGGTCTCCCAGTGTGAGAGGGTCAGTCGGACCGCCTTGAGCTCCAGAATGTTTATAGGAATTGTCGAATCCGGCGCAGTCCAGCAACCCTGGACTGTGAGGTTCTGAAATGTGGCTCCCCAGCCTAAGAGGCTGGCATCTGTCATAATGACCTTCCATCGACGGGGAAGAAATGATCTCCCGTGCAAGATGAGGGGGGAACGTTTCCACCATTCCACCGACTCACTGACTCATAGAGGGAGCACAACTGGGCGATCCAGCGACTGAAGAGACCTGTCCCACCTTGATAGGAAGAAACCCTGGAGAGGACGAGAATGGAAGTGGGCGAAGGACACCGCTTCTATTGACGCCACCATCTTCCCGAGAATGCTCATGCAATACCGGAGAGAGCAAGGAGGAGGGCGTTGGCGGTTCCGAATTCCCTTGAGAATAGCTGAGTGTTTGACTTCGGGTAGGAGAACTTTTGCCTGTGCAGTGTCGACACCATCCCGAGAAACTAGATGTGTTGTGCCGGCATAAGAGATGAATTTGGTTTGTTGATCAACCAGCCAAGACGGGCTAGAGTATCTAGGGTGATCCTGAGGCTTTCGCGACACTCCGCCGCCGAGGCAGCCTTGACCAAAATGTTGTTCAGATAAGGGATGGCTAGGATTCCCCGGGTCCGAAGAATAGCCATGACGGTTGCCATTATCTTGGTGAAAACTCTGGGCGCTGTTGAAAGGAGAGCTGTGAATTGAAAATGGTGATCCTGAACCGCGAAGCGTAAGAATCTCTAATGAGCTGGGAAAATCAGAATGTGAAGGTGGGCATCTTGGATGTCCACCGAACAGAGGAACTCCCCGGATTCCATGGATGCTATAACTGAGCGAAGAGACTCCATGCGGAAATGGCGGAGACTGACACGACTGTTGAACCACTTCATATCCAGAATGGGGCGGATGGTGCCGTTCTTTTTTGGAACTACAAAAAGGTTTGAATAAAAACCCTGAAACCGGTCTTGCGTGGGGACGAGGGTGATAACCTCGGAATTTCGCATGGACTGGATGGCCGCAAAGAATCCCCTGGTGAGGGAGGGATCCTTGGAAGGATGAGACTCGACGAAGCGTGGACGTGGGACTGAAGAAAATTCTATCTTGTAGCCATAACAGACGACGTCTCGGACCCAAGCGTTGTCTATCAGGGAAAGCCACACGCTTCTGAACATCCGGAGGCGACCGCTGACCCTGGCGGAGAATCCGGGAATGGGAGCCCAGTCATGCGGAGGAGAATCTATTGGATCTGGGAGTTGGAAGGCTTGGACTGCTGACCGCAGGAATGCCAAGAACACCAAGAGAAAATAGAAAAAAACTGTGGAAAAAAGAAGCGCAATAGGGTCTTACCCCGGTAGATTGGGGGGGTATCAAGAGGAATAGTGGTACTCACCTATAGGGGTTGTGACAGTCACAACACCTATAATCGCATGTATGTAACTCCACAGTCACGGCAGAGGTCCCCGGGTATGGCAGATAAAAGAGAGTAGTAGAATCGGGTATCCTAGCCGCGCCAAATGACCAATCGATCATGGAAGTAGGAGATAATTGTAACTTTAATTGAGCAAAAAAAAAAAATCCTGACCCAGTAGTCCCAGTAGACCAAGATAGCAAAAGTACAACAAATCTGCTGTAGAGAGTAGTCAAAAGATCCAGATCCACTGATCTAAATATACACAATCCCTGTAATGATAACTCCTTGCCCCTGATGAAGCTGCTCTAAGCGACACGCGTTGGGCCAGGTCTTCCTTATTATAAGCTAAGTATTTATCATTACATTGTGTATATTTAGATCAGTGGATCTGGATCTTTTGACTACTGGGTCAGGATTTTTTTTTTTTTTTTGCTGCCTCAAACTGGGGTCCAGTCAAGGACTTATAGGTACTAGTATCAGTGTACTATATTATCCTCTGATGATTAGGTTATTAAGTCTGTACTGTATTGTTTGAATTCCAGTGCTTTTTGATATGAAGTAAACGGCTTGATATTCAAATTTTTATATAGATCCAATCCCTGTGAACCTTATGGAAAATTCACTATAAATAATTTTATAGGAAGACCAACTGGGTATTGCTTGTTGTCTTTGGTGCTTTATCACACTTTGTGCACTTTGTCATGTTTATTATTGTTGGTTTTAATATTTTGTACACAAATAAAATTGTTTTTTAACCCTTTATATACCTTGTGGAGTGAGTGCCTTTATGGTCAAGCTTCTTGTTTCTCCTGGCCAAAATGTGTTTTGCTTGACGTGTGCACCCCCATTTCATGGTCATTATCTGAATTCCTTGGCTGTGCATTCTAAAGCTGTTGTTTTGCCTAGTGCATTAGATGCCACTGTGAGGGAGTTGTGTGTGCCGGATACCAAACAGAGACTTTATTGTTGTTTCTGGATATGATTAGGTCAACATCTGGCTTGTTCCAATATTGGCTTATCTGATTAAAAACTGTGGAGTGTAGTGACTATTTTCCTGATGTCAGGCCTTCATGGCTTAGGTAATCTGCCGCCCAAATCTCTACTCCTGGGCTGTGACCTGCTGAACTTTGTTACGTGGTTCTCTGCCCAGGTTAGTATCCTTGATATTTTTACCATGACTCTCAGGCTTCTGGTGTCCTTGGTGAATTACATACTGTACAGCTTATGGCTTTGTCCCATAGTATACAGATTGTTCAATTTGATAGTGACTGCAAACGATAATGATCCCGAGCGAGGCTTCGTAAATCTCCCGACATTGAAGAATGAAGTTTTCAGGAAAACTGCTTCCCAACCTGCGAGGCTGGTGTGATCACTACCTAGTGAACAGGAAGGAATGAATGACTGTGTAGAAAAAAGTGGTGACTGTAGCCACCACCTTAGGGACTGATGAACCTGTGACTACGTTGACTTGTTTCACATATAAATAAATGCTAATTGTAAAGGCCCTGTCACACACAGAGATAAATCTTTGGCAGATCTGTGGTTGCAGTGAAATCATGGACATATTGTTCCATTTGTACACAGCCACAAACCTGGCACTGATTGTCCACAATTTCACTGCAACCACAGATCTGCCGCAGATTTATCTCTTTAAGGTTCTGCTGTTAAATTGGCTGAACTAAAGCGTGTAGGAGTCAGCCACCATCTTCCTAGATATTTACATGTCAGTTCAGACAGGAACAGATCTGTACTGTATGGGTAATCGACTATCTTGTAGTAATGCTTACGTCTTCTATTCTGTAAGGAACAGTGTAGCTTGAACCCTGTAGATAGCACACTCAGCAATATTAGACGCTGTTTGGGAATCATGGACGATTTTGTTGTGTTGATTATCCACACGTCTAAACTAGGCTTTCTGTGGTGATATCCAGACTTTGAAGACCTGATTGATGAGATGGACCTTTGATGAGTATGTCGTCTAGATAAGTATAACTATGATTCTTCTGGCTCTGAGGATGGCCTATGTTGCTGATACTTGTGTGACGACTCCGAGAGCACTTGTTAGACCGAAGATTAGTGCAATAAATTTAAATGTGTCTGGTCTTCAGCAAAGCGCAAGAATCTTTGATGTCTGTGGTAGATGGTATGTGTAAGCACTCATCTCAGATCTCTATTGAGCCCATAAATTCTTAAGGATCCATCTGTGAGATCACTGCTTGAAGAGGCTCCATCTTGAAGTGGAGTATGCGATAAATTGAATTTACGCAGTGGGATCCAGAATAGGGCGTACTGTTCTCTTTCTTTGGTACAACTAAATCTTAAAAGGATTATCCCACCTGGAAGGTGGAACAATATGAATAACAGATACCAGATTGACAGGATGACCAACAGGACCAAGGCGAGGGGGTTTTGTTTAGGCAAAAGATATTAATAACCCTGGTAGGGGGCTACAATGCATGCGAGTGCAAATGATATGCAAATACTGGAAAGACAATCGTATAATATGCACTGATGGGCAATAGGGGACAATACTGGGAATAGTTTAGGCAGAAGTAATCCAGAAAAAGCCTTATTGAGGCGCTACAATACAAGCAAGTGCAAGTGGTATACAGACACTGGAATGACAGACCTATAATATGCACTAATAGGCATTAATGGGAATAGTTAAGGCAAAAGTACTGCTAAGGAGCTACAATGCCTGCAGGTGGAGGATGTGTAGTGACACTGAAATAACAGTCGTCTGATATACACTGAGTAGCAATGGGGGACAATGCTGGGAATGATAGGAGCAAAGATTATCCAGAAACATATTGTAACCACATGTTAGAACGAAATCAAAATGTCAGCGGAGGAGCTGGGCAAAGTTGCCCATGTGGGGAACATAATTACCTGAGTCCGGTGGTGAAGAAAGGCGCGACGTACGTTTCGTGGTTAGCAGCACGTTGCTTACCGCTTCATCATGGGGGGGAAGAGTAGTAGGTGATGCACGTGTCCGGTTGTGCAACTCCTAAATACCTCCGCGGTAAGTGAAACCCCGAATAGGATTCACAGTTCCTGGAGGCAGTCGGCGCATGCGTGGGCCAGCCACAACGCCCCCCTTTGCGCAACCCCGGCAGTCAAGCAGTCAGGCGCATGCGCAGGGGTCCGAGCATTAAATGCCCGAGCCACTGCGCACGCGCGGACTCCATAGAGACGCCGGAGCGCGGCCAGGGGATGGAGAGAAGTGTCCATTTAATATGCCCGCCCTACACTACTTCCGCCGGCGTCATCCTCTGTAGTGACGCATGCGCAGTTGCTTGCCACAACACCGCGGGCGGGAAAAGCCGTCAGACAGACACGGCGCATGCGCAGGAACAGAGACTCGTCATTCTGTTCCCACGTACGTGCCGCCGCCACATAGACAGCAATCCGCCAGCGGTGAGGCAGAGACCAACAGCGCATGTGTGCAAGAGGTGATTTTCACAGTGAATATAGATAATATCAGACAGGTGTTGCCATTCCATATATCATATCATAAGTTAGAACAACAATACAGTAGTGTTAATGTAGCACCCCACTGGGCCTTAAGCGGGCGTCACCCAAGCGATCGTACCCGCCCCCGTCATTTGTGCATCACGGGCAAATCGCTGCCTGTGTCACACAAAGTCGTTAAACCGCCGTCACACGTACTTACCTGCTGAGCGACCTCGCTGTGGGCGGCGAACATAGTCTTCCTGAAGGGGGAGGGACGTTCGGCATCACAGCGTCACACAGCCGCCGGCCAATAGAAGCGGAGGGGCAAAGTTGAGCGGGACGAAAACATCCCGCCCACCTCCTTCCTTCCGCATAGCCGGCGGGTGCCGCGGGACGCAGGTAAGCTGTGTTCATCGTTCCCGGGGTGTCACACACTGCGATGTGTGCTGCCCCGGGTACTATGAACAACCGGCGCAAAGAAAAATAAACGATTTTTTAAACATAAGAGACGAGTACACGACTCATGATTCAGCGTCGCTCGGAGGTGTCACAAGAAAAGACGTCGCAAACTATGCCGGATGTGCGCATATACACATACATATACATATATATATTGTGAGACTGTGACCGGGGTTATCTATGACGGCCGGTATGTCTCGCCCCGGTTGTGCTCACTCCATGATAGAAAGTAAATCCACTCTAGAGTTAATGCTGTTTCCCTACAGGCTGAAGGAAGGGTTAAATGGAAAGAGGAATGAGGGCAGGTGTGCCGGGTGTGGGGGAGTGAACAGAACTCCCTGAGTTATCTGCTGGAGAGGCACATGTATATTGTGGTGGACTTTTGTTTGGACATTAAACCGTGTGCTGTGAACCTTAATGCCTGGATCCCGTGTCTTCTGCTGCGCAGCTGACCGCGCTACCTCACATATGGTGGAGAATCGGCGGGCATGCCAGCCCGGTGAGGTGTAGCTTCCATTTCTGGGGACCCGGTAGCACATGTCCTGGATTCGAGCGGCTATACTACAGCCCAAACCCGGTGACGCCATGGAGGACATACTAAAGCAGCTGGCTCAGGCTAATGCACAGCAACAACAGGCTAATGCACAGCAGCAACAGACCAATGCACACCTGCTCCGGGCGTTGGAACGTCAGCAGCAATCCTTGCAAGGGCAGGACACAAGGCACCAAGAACAGCTGGTTCAGGCCAATGCACGTCAGCAGCAAGCCTTGCAGTTGCAGGAACAAAGACATCAAGAACAGATGGTTCTCCTGGCCAAGTCGATCCGGGCCGGACCGGCAGCAACAACCCCGGGACCGGGTGACGACGGCAGCGTCCGGAAAGCGGTGAGACAAGCGTTGCAAAAGATGACCCCGGGGGATGATGTGGAAGCATTCCTGGCGGTGTTTGAGCGGGTGGCCGAGCGGCAAAAGCTGCCGACCCCCCAGTGGGCTGAGGTATTGTCACCCTATCTGACGGGGGAACCCCAAAAAGCGTACCTGGACCTCTGTACCGAGGACGCCATTGACTATGTGACCCTGAAAGCCGAAATACTGGCTCGGTTGGGGGTGAATACCTATGTACGGGCTCAGCGGGTAAATCAGTGGTTCTATGAGGAAGCCAAACCCGTACGCTCCCAGGCCTATGACTTGTTGCATCTTGTAAAAAAGTGGTTGCAGCCTGACACTCTGAGCCCGGCGCAAATGGTGGAAAGGGTAGTAGTGGATCGTTTTGTGCGCACTTTACCCGTCACCGTTCAACGGTGGGTAGGACAGGGTGACCCGAGTACCCTCGACCAATTAGTGTCCCTGGTAGAGTGGCATGTGGCTACGCAGGACTTGATACGGGACACTGAGACTTTGCGTACCGCCCGTCGGTCCGGCCCCTCCAAGCCTAGGGCCAAGGACCCACCGCCGACACCGGTGCAGGAGTCCGCTACTGTCCCGTCGGAGGCCACGCCCGCCGTCCCTGAGGTCCGGAAGATCCAGTACCCTAAACGACAACTCGTCAAGGGGGTTTCCTTCCCTATTAGATGTTGGCGGTGCCAGCGGGTGGGACATATGGAAGCCCAGTGTCCACTCACCACGGAGCCCATGGACTGTGGGGTCACCCGGCGGGGTTCAATGTATGCTCAGGTGGTGTGTACCGCTGACCTGGTCCCCCCAGAGACTGAGCCCCACTTGTGCCAAATACAGGTGAATGGATGTCCGGTTACAGGCTTGTTGGATTCCGGAAGCTTAGTGACCCTTGTGCGATCAACCCTAAGGGCTAAAGTAAAGGCCACAGGACGTACCGTGGGGGTGGTTTGCATACATGGGGACCGCCGAGACTATCCCACGGGGACTGTCACCATCACAGCACCTTGCGGTCAGGTGCAACATGAGGTGGGACTTATTGACACTCTTCCCTATGACGTGATCCTAGGAAGGGATCTGCCCTATTTTTGGACTTTATGGAAGGGACCTCCTAAGTCCCCTCCGATATTGGTCAGTCCGGGACCTGAGCCCTACAATCCTGAATCCGGGACGCCTGCCGTAGGGGTCCCCATGATAGGGACAGAGTGTGAACCCGATAGGTCGCCCCTAGAGGTATTGGCAGGAGAGGCTGAGACGGTCGAGCCCATCCCGGAGTTGGAGGCATCCCCGGATACGTTTGGGACAGCCCAACTCCAGGACCCTACATTAATACATGCCCGGAATCGGGTGATAGTAATTGACGGGGTGGCACAGCCGCCCGGTGCCCAGGTAAGGTACCCCCATTTCGCTCTTAAGCAGGATTTACTCTACCGGGTAGATGAAATACGGGGCGTGGGGGTAGAGCAGTTGGTGGTGCCCCAGCCGTATCGCCGACGGGTCCTAGACTTGGCTCATAAACACCTGATGAGTGGCCACTTAGGGGTCAAGAAAACGCAGGAGCGAATATTGCAAAGGTTCTATTGGCCCGGGGTTTTTGGGGAGGTAAAACGGTTCTGCGAAACCTGCCCGGAGTGTCAGCTTACCGCACCCCTGGTCCACTTTCGCAGTCCGTTGGTGCCGTTACCCATTATAGAGGTCCCTTTTGAACGGATAGGGATGGATCTGGTGGGGCCCCTCGTAAAGTCTGCTCGAGGGCACCAACACATCCTAGTGATCGTAGACTATGCCACCCGGTATCCAGAGGCGATACCTCTCAGACATACTGCGGCGAAGCTTATAGCTCGGGAGTTGTTTGCTGTGTTCTGCCGGGTGGGGTTGCCCAAGGAGATCCTTACGGATCAGGGGACCCCATTCATGTCTAAAGTGACCAAAGAACTATGCCGGCTACTCCAGATCAAGCAGTTGCGTACGTCTGTGTATCATCCTCAGACGGATGGGTTAGTAGAACGATTCAATAAAACCCTGAAAACCATGCTAAAAAGGGTGATCTCCAGAGACGGAAAAGACTGGGATATGATGCTTCCCTATTTGATGTTTGCCATACGAGAGGTGCCACAGGCATCCACGGGGTTTTCGCCTTTTGAATTGTTATACGGGTGACATCCCCGGGGATTGTTGGACCTGGCAAAGGAAACATGGGAGCAAGAGCCCACCCCCCATAAAAGTGTGATTGAACACATTTTGGGTATGCAGAACCGCATAAGCGCGGTCATGCCAATTGTGAAGGAGCATTTACAGGAGGCTCAGGCCGCGCAAAGCGGCCGCTACAATAGACAAGCCACCGTGCGGACCTTTAAACCCGGGGATCGGGTGTTGGTATTAATCCCCACGGCGGAGAGTAAATTCCTGGCTCAGTGGCAAGGCCCCTACGAGATAAAGGAAAGAGTCGGGGTGGTTAACTATAAAGTATTGCAGCCCGGTAGGCAGAAACCTGAACAAATATACCATGTCAACCTATTAAAACCTTGGCAGGAACGGGAAAGCCTGATGGCTGTTTTTTCCCCATCTCCCTCCTCTTCGGGTCGTTCACCTCCGGCTCCAGCGACCTCCGGAGAGGACGAACCGGAAGTAAGGATTGGAGAAGCCCTCACCAAGACTCAGAGGCGAGAGGCCAGACGGTTGGTTCAGCAGAACCCCGATGTCTTCTCCGAGCTGCCCGGTAGGACCAGTCTGATACGACATGATATTGTTACCGAGCCCAACCTGAAGGTACGCCTGAAGTCATACCGGGTACCGGAGGCTCGACGACAAGCCATATCGGAGGAAGTAAAGACAATGTTACACCTGGGGGTCATCGAAAAATCCCGGAGTGAATGGGCTAGTCCGATTGTCCTAATACCAAAACCCGATGGCTCCTTAAGGTTCTGCAATGACTTTAGGAGATTGAACGAAATATCCAAGTTCGATCTCTACCCCATGCCCAGGGTGGATGAGCTGATTGATAGGCTGGGACAGGCGCGGTATTTTACCACGCTCGACCTGACCAAGGGGTACTGGCAGGTGCCACTGACGGAGTCCGCCAAGGAGAAAACCGCTTTTGTTACACCGGAGGGTCTCTTCCACTATGTTGTCTTGCCTTTTGGGTTACATGGCGCTCCGGCCATGTTCCAGAGGTTGATGGACTTAGTGCTGGAACCCCACCAGGCGTATGCATCAGCGTACCTTGATGACATCATTATTTACAGCTCCGATTGGCAGACCCACTTGGAACAGGTACAAGCGGTGGTGGACGCGCTTCGAACAGCCGGATTGACAGCCAATCCCAAGAAATGTGCGTTGGGACTCACGGAGGCCCGCTACTTGGGCTACGTGATAGGCCAAGGAGTGATTAAGCCCCAAATTAACAAGGTTGAGGCGATCCAGAAGTGGCCTAGACCCCTGACCACGAAGCAGGTTAGGGCCTTCCTGGGTATCGTGGGGTACTACAGGAGGTTTGTAAAGGATTTTGCGGGACTATCAGCCCCCTTGACGGACCTTCTCAAAGGCAAGAAGTCCGTCATGGTGCGCTGGACTCCGCAGGCCGAAGACTCCTTCCGGGCCCTGAAGGGGGTCCTGTGCGGACAGCCCGTTCTCGTACACCCTGATTTCCGGAAGGAGTTCATAGTACAGACTGACGCCTCAGAGGTCGGCCTGGGGGCAGTATTGTCTCAGGTGGTTCAGGGGGAGGAACACCCCGTCACCTTCTTAAGTAGGAAGCTCACCCCTCCTGAGCGGAATTATAGCGTAGTGGAGAAGGAGTGCCTGGCGATCAAGTGGGCCTTGGAGTCCCTACGCTATTACCTGCTGGGACGGCAGTTTCGCTTGGTGACGGATCACTCTCCACTGGTCTGGATGAGGTCCGCCAAGGAACGAAATGCCCGGGTTACCCGGTGGTTCCTTTCTCTGCAGAACTTCCGGTTTACGGTTGAACATAGGGCCGGTGGGTTGCAGGGCAACGCCGATGCCTTGTCCCGCGGCCCGTGTTTGATGGCGGGAGTTCAACCCCGCACGCTTGAACTGAGGGGGGGGGTATGTGAGACTGTGACCGGGGTTATCTATGACGGCCGGTATGTCTCGCCCCGGTTGTGCTCACTCCATGATAGAAAGTAAATCCACTCTAGGGTTAATGCTGTTTCCCTACAGGCTGAAGGAAGGGTTAAATGGAAAGAGGAATGAGGGCAGGTGTGCCGGGTGTGGGGGAGTGAACAGAACTCCCTGAGTTATCTGCTGGAGAGGCACATGTATATTGTGGTGGACTTTTGTTTGGACATTAAACCGTGTGCTGTGAACCTTAATGCCTGGATCCCGTGTCTTCTGCTGCGCAGCTGACCGCGCTACCTCACAATATATATATATATATATATATATATATATATATATATATATATACATACACACACACACCACCAGACTTACCAGACTTGTCGTGAACGACTTCAGGAAGATCTCCACAAGAAGGAAGTCGGATAACCTTACTTATAGACAACGGCAAGCTCTGGAAGAATTAAAATCATATAAAGTTGTCGTCATCAAGGCGACGGACAAGGTGGGCTACATGGTGATCTGGGCTATTGAAAAATATGAGGAAGAGGCCTTGAAACAGCTGAGGGACAGGGACACTTATACTAAGCTTTCACATAGTCCTTTGTCTACTTTCACCAAAGAGCTGGCACAAATACTGGAGGCGGCGCTTGAGAAAGGTATTATTACCAAAAAGATGATGGAGGGCCTCCTTAATACATTCTTAAAACTACCTACAGTATATTTTCTACCCAAAATCCACAAAGATGGTGTCAATTCTCCGGGGCATCCGATTGTGTCTGGCATAGAGGGGTTATGAGAACCAATTTGTAAATTAATTAATCATTATTTAAAACCTATTGTTGAGACACTGCCCTCTTTTATCAAGGACACCACGGACGTCCTGAAAAGGATTGATGGCATTTTTGTGGAGGAGGATGTCCTCATAGTCACAGCAGATATCGAGAGTTTATACGCCAGTATTGGACATGAGGATGGTCTGGCACCGGTCCGCTTTTTTCTCGGAATGGACAGTCGGTGTGGCAGGATGGGGGATTTAATTCCTGAGTTGCTCCACTTTGCCCTTACTCAAAATTGATCTTTGAACAGAAATAAATTATCTTTAGAGGCGGGGCGCTGCGATAGGCGCAACCTGTGCGCCTTCGTACGCCAACCTCTTCCTGGGTTTCTTGGAGAGGTTGGTATTTGGTGACGGGGGCTCCAGGGCTAGCGCCCATGTGCAGTGCTGGCTAAGATATAGTGATGACGTTTTAATTTTTTGGCAGGGCACTATGGAGCAACTTGAGTCTTTTATTGGGCAGCTTAACTGTAATGACCTTAATATCAAGCTCACTTACAAGCATAGCAGCAGTTGCATTGACTTTTTAGATATCAGGATTGAGGTGGGCATGGATCGCCTTATTCAAACTAATGTTTTCCTTAAGGACACCTCTGTCAACGCTCTACTGCATCCATCATCTGCTCATACTCCCTCTACTATCCGACCCATAAAGACTGAACAATTTCTGAGGATGAAGCGGATTTGCTCGTCAGACCAAAAGTTTGAGGCTCAATCTCGTGATCTCAGACGTCGCTTCCATGATCTTGGCTACAGCACTAGAGACATTAAAAGGGGCTATGTGAGAGCTAAGAGGACACCTAGACCTCAGCTCCTCTCTTATACCTCCAAAAAGGAACCCCTGGAGCCTGAACTTAGGTTCATCGGGACATTTAATCATGAGTGGGGTGCCATGAGGGACGTCTTGAAGAACCATTGGCCTATATTATTATCTGATCCTATTTTGTCAGGCGTTCTGACTAACACCCCACTCATGATGGCACAACGTTCCTGGAACCTGAAAGACATTCTGGTGAACAGTCACTACGTCCCTCCTGTCCAGAATCCATTTAATACTGGTGCCCCTTTGACAGGTTATTACAAATGCGGACATTGTTTAGCCTGTAAAAATATAATCCGGACCAAGACCTTCTCTTCTTCGGATGGAATGAGACGCTTTGGAATAAGGAGGTATATCACGTGTGGTACTAGACATGTGGTATATTATGCCACGTGTCCATGCTTCTTGATCTATATCTCTGTTGGGCTCACTTCCCGTGCATGATATCGAGGTAGCTAGGTCTGCAGAAGATAACACCTTTTTAAAGACCATTCCTCAACATTTCAAGCGTCTCATTCCTGCGATTCCACTAAATTGGAGATAAGGGGCATCGATGTGATAAGTGGTGGATCCAGAGGCGGTGACCTCAAGAAGAAGTTGGCTCAATGCGAGGCCCGATGGATCCTACGATACATTGGTCCCTAGGGACTGAAAGAAACTATTAGTTTTGTACCGTTTTTGTGAGAGCTGCCTATCATCACCAATATTCCATTTTTTATATATATATATATATATATATATATATATATATATATTATATATATATAAAGTAAAAATAACATTAAAAACGATAGAGAGATATATATATATATATATATCTCTATCTATCATTTTTGATGTAAATTTAACTTTCCCTCTTTGTGTTTCTCCTCGTTGACATATGCGTATTCTTGCTGACTGCACTAAAATTGATATATCTTCTTTGTACCCCTGTTTCATCATATTTAGACTTGGATTGTATACTATTCCTTCTGCCACAGACTCTGTGTTCTGGAAATAATCCACTGGATGACCCCATTATTTATATCAAGATGAAAAAATATCCATCTTATGCTCGCGTTTTTGTTGAGTGATAATGAATTATTTCTGTATACATCTTGCTGTATTTCTTAAAATATATATTGAGTGGTATGTTTCCATTAGACTGCAAGTTAACACTATTGTTGTTCCATGTATGATATATGATATACGGAATGGCAACACCTGTCTATTTGATGTTATTATCTATATTCTCTGTGAATATCATCTCTTGCACACATGCGCTGTTGGTCCCCGCTTCACTGCTGGTGGATTGCCATCTATGTTGCGACAGCGCGTGCACAGAATGACGCGTATCTGTTCCTGCGCATGCGCCGTGTCTGTCTGACGGCTTCTACCACCCGCGGTGTTGTGGCAAGCAACTGCGCATGCATCACTACAGAGAATGACGCAGGCGGAAGTAGTGTAGGGCGGGCATATTAAATGGACGCTTTCTATGAGGAGGACACATGTTCTCTCCCTCCCTGATGGAGCTGCAAACGGGACGCGCTGGTCTCCCAATGGCGAAACATGTGTTGACGGGCTGGGAGGAAGCTTCTGCTCTGGGACGGGGCTTTTTGGGTCTTTTCTGCTGGCATCTGAACTTTATGGTGGGTACATGTTCTCATCTGTACTAACAATGTTCTACTTTGTGTGTTATTTATGCACTTGGCACGTTTGAGACAGACTAGGAAATGGGATATAGGCAGCCCATTGTCTGCGTTTTGGAGACATGTTGATTTATATGCACTAGCCACTTTAATGTAAGATCTTTTCTGCCCTTTTTTTTTTTTATCTTGTCTGTATATAAGCAATTCTGATGTGACTGTACCCATTATACATTTATATGAGTTTGATCATGTGTATATCATGTATTGTATGCCCATTTCAAGTCCCTCCCTCTGTTACGTGTTTTTAAACACACAATTTTTATGTTTATTCACCAGAGCCCCTTTTTTCCCCCTTATTTTGATAAAAATATTTGCACATTGAACTCCCTTTCCTCCTGTTTTTCATGCATTGATATGGAGTTTGTGCGTGCGGTAATGTGACCTTGGGGTGGCACTGTAACTGCAATTATGGTCATAAAGGTTATATGGTTAATTGGACGAATTTGATAATATTATTACACCTATTACCTATTGGGATGGGATCTTGGAATAAACCTTTAAGTAAAAATGAAATAAATTGGCCTTAATGATAGATAAACTTTAATTCTTGGACAAACCCTTGAACTGGGTCCCTATGTCACTGGCTTCAAAAGTGACATCAGTAAAATCAATACACTGCTCCTCCTGAGACTGCGCCATACAGCTCTCCATAAGAAAAACATCCCAACCAGAAAGGGACATCCAACCAGAACTCCATACAACAGCCGCTTATATTATACCACAGAAGAGGATCAGTCATGTGACCAGGGGAACCACAAGCTTCAGCATTCTCCGAGAGCGAAAACCAGAAGACTCGTGGAGACACAACACGCGGTAACTACGAGCCAGAGGTGACACGTCACACAGCGGGAGGAGGGGGACGGCGGCTCACACCGCTACTCACACATTCGCTTGCAGTGCCGGCCGCTGCACCTCTTCTAAGAGAAAAATAACCGAAATAAAAAAAAAACCCATCAACTTCCGGTCTAAACAGCCTTACTTCCGGTGTGTTCTCGGTCCATCAGAAGTATGGTTCCCCCCTGTCTCGCAGTGAAAGTTCCGCTTTCGTGCAGAGTCCAGGAGCACAAGCCCGTACATAACGTAAGTGATTGGACGCGGTGCGCTCGGCTCTCGTCACGTGATTTTTTTTTTTTAACTCCATACAGTCCGTGGATGGCAGGACATGGTGTGTTTGTCCCTCCAGTCCAGTGTGCATTGTCCAGCCTGATTTCATATCGCACAGCAGTTACTTTAAAGGAAACTGTCAGGTGCAATATGCACCCAGAACCACGAGCAGTTCTGGGTATATATTGCTAATCCCTGCCTAACTGTCCCTGTATACACTAGGATAGATAAAGAGATCTTTAGAAAAAGTATTTCTAAAGATCTATTACCGTATGCTAATGAGCGAGGGGACTAGTCCCAAAAGGTTGTTAGTTCCCCGGCCAGTCAGCCCCATTAGCATGTTAGTGGGTCTGCTAACATGCTAATGAATGTATGGCACCAGAAGATGATCTGTCACCTCTCCTCAGTCATCGTGTCCTCTGGGGGATTTCGGCTCTTTGCGCATGACCCCGGAGTTTGGGTCATGCGCACTACTTCAGTTTGAAGCCGGGACGCGTACACACGGCTACATAGTGCGCATGACTGAAAGTCCGGGGTCATGCGCACTGAGTCGAAATCTCACAGAGGACGCGATGGCGGCGGATTGGTGAGTGAGATCATCCTCTGACGCTGCACATTCATTAGCATGTTAGCACGCCCACAGGGACATACTAACATGCTAATGAGGGGCGACTGGCCGGGGAACTAACGCCCAGGGGACTAGTCCCTGCGCTCATTAGCATATGGTAATAGATCTTTAGAAATACTTTTTCTAAAGATCTCTTTATCTATGCTAGTGTATACAGGGACGGTTAGGCAGGGATTAGCAATATACACCCAGAACTGCTCGTGATACTGCGTGCATATTGGACCTGACAGGTTCACTTTAAGGCTATGTGCCCACGTTGCGTTCTGTCCCTGTAGAAATTTCTGCAGCGATTAAACAGCACACGTGTGCTTCAAATCACTGCAGAAACACTGCATACTGAAAAGCTGATTTCATGCGCTCTGGATGCAGCCCCCACCACAGACAGAGGGGGGGCTGCATCCAAAGCGCACGAAAGAAGTGACATGTTGCTTTTTAGAACGCAGTGATTTGGCAGCATGCAAATCGCTTCATTCTAAAACGCAACGTGCGCATGGATTATCCACAATCTTCATAGATTGTGCTGGAGACGCAGGATGCATGCAGTTACGCTGCAGTGGAGAACGCAGCGTAACTGCATGCAAATACGCAACGTGGGCACAGAGCCTAAAGGGGTTTTCCTACTAACAAAGATCATTATAATCAGTAGATCTTTGAATAATAATTTCCACAATTGGATGTGTTTAAAAAAACTTGTCCCTATGCTGTGATAAATTATATATATATATATATATAAATATATATAGAAATATATATATATATATATATATACTAGAAGGTGGCCCGATTCTACGCATCGGGTATTCTAGAATTTACAAATTGTGTAGTTCATGTATGATTTTTGTTATATATATATATAGATGTTGTTGTGTGTACTTACCAAGTGTTTGTGTAGGGCGCTGTACATGTTCTGGGTGTGGCGGGGGGTGAGAGCGGTGTTGTATGTGTGTTGCGTGTGTTGCATTGTTTGTGGAGCGCTGTGTGTCTGTAGCGTTGTGTGTGTGTGTGTTGCGCGGTTTGTGTGGGTGTGGGGTGCGTGTGTGTGTTTTGGGGGAGGTATGTTTTGTGCAATGTGTGTGTTGTGCGGTATGTGCGTATATTTATGTATGCCGCGGTGTTTGTGTGTTAGGTGTTGTGTGTGTGCGGCGTTGTCTGTGTGTGTGGGTGTCTGTGTAGGGCGGTGTTTGTGTTTCCCAGTGTGTGTGTGTTGTGCAGTGTGTGTGTGTGTGTGCGTGTGTGTGTGTTGGGGGGAGGTGTGCACCTCCCATCGTGCTCCATCCCTCATGCTGCGCACCTCCCATCGTGCTCCATCCCCCATGCTGCGCACCCTCCATCGTGCTCCATCCCCCAAGCTGCGCACCCCCCATCGTGCTCCATCCGCCATGCTGCGCACCCCCCAACGTGCTCCATCCCCCATGCTGCGCACCCCCATCGTGCTCCATCCCCCATGCTGCGCATTCCCCATCGTGCTCCATCCCCTATGCTGCGCATTCCCCATCGTGCACCATCTCCCATGCTGCGCACTCCCAAACGTGCGCCATCCGCCATGCTGCGCACTCCCAAACGTGCTCCATCCGCCATGCTGCGCACTCCCAAACGTGCTCCATCCGCCATGCTGCGCACTCCCAAACGTGCTCCATCCCCTATGCTGCGCACTCCCCAGCGTGCTCCATCCGCCATGCTGCGCACTCCCAAACGTGCTCCATCCGCCATGCTGCGCACTCCCAAACGTGCTCCATCCGCCATGCTGCGCACTCCCAAACGTGCTCCATCCGACATGCTGCGCACTCCCAAACGTGGTCCATCCGCCATGCTGCGCATTCCCCATCGTGCTCCATCCCCTATGCTGCACATTCCCCATCGTGCTCCATCTCCCATGCTGCGCACTCCCAAACGTGCTCCATCCGCCATGCTGCGCACTCCCAAACGTGCGCCATCCGCCATGCTGCGCACTCCCAAACGTGCTCCATCCGCCATGCTGTGCACTCCCAAACGTGCTCCATCCGCCATGCTGCGCACTCCCAAACGTGCTCCATCCGCCATGCTGCGCACTCCCAAACGTGCTCCATCCCCTATGCTGCGCACTCCCCATCGTGCTCCATCCGCCATGCTGCGCACTCCCAAACGTGCTCCATCCGCTATGCTGCGCACTCCCCATCGTGCTCCATCCCCCATGCTGCGCATCCCCCATAGTGCTCCATCCCCCATGCTGCCCCCAGCATCAGCCTCTGTGCCCGCAGCATCAGCCTCTGTGCCCGCAGCATCAGCCTCTCTGCCCGCAGCATCAGCCTCTCTGCCCGCAGCATCAGCCTCTGTGCCCGCAGCATCAGCCTCTCTGCCCGCAGCATCAGCCTCTCTGCCCGCAGCATCAGCCTCTCTGCCCGCAGCATCAGCCTCTCTGCCCGCAGCATCAGCCTTTTCTGTCCCCAGCATCAGCCTTTTCTGTCCCCAGCATCAGCCTCTCTCCTCCCAGCCTACCCCAGCCTCAGCCTCCCCCAACATCAGCCTCTCTTCTCTCAGCCTCCCCCAGCATCAGCCTCCCCCAGCATCAGCCTACACCCTCCCAGCCTCCTCCAACATCAGCCTCCCTGTCCCAGCCTTCGACAGGATCAGCCTCTCTCCTCCCAGCCTCCCCCAGCATCAGCCTGCCTCAGCATCAGCCTACACCCTCCCAGCCTCCTCCAACATCAGCCTCCCTGTCCCAGCCTTCGCCAGGATCAGCCTCTCTCCTCCCAGCCTCCTCCAGCACGCCGTGCTTCTCTGCCGACACTCACAGATCCGATCGTATACACTCACACACACACACACACACCCACCCGATCGCATACACTCACACCCACCCGATCGCATACACTCACACCCACCCACCCGATCGCATACACTCACACCCACCCACCCGATCGCATACACTCACACACACCCGATCGCATACACTCACGCACACACACATTGACGATATTGCACATACGCGCTCACAGTCACAACATCCGGAGATACCACATGCTTCTGGCCATGTGATCTTCCGGCAGGTCCTGAAAGCTCACAGCACAGTATCGCGGCCGAGAAGCAAGCGATATCCCAGGATGTTGTGAGTGTGGATGCGATGTGTGTGTGAGGTGTGTGTGAGAGTGAGTGTGATCTGATGTGTGTGTGTGTACTCACCTGAGAGTCGGAGGTCCGTGTCAGTTGGGCCAGAGCGAGCGTGCATTGCGTGAGGGGGGCGGGGCCTGCAGAGAGCCGGGGCGAGAGGCCAATCCGTGTGGGGGGGCGGGGCCATGGCGAGCCCAGCGGCCAATCAGCTTTGTGTCACTGTAAGGACACAATGTCACCGGAAGGACACAATTTTGGAGCATGACAGACAGACAGACAGACAGAATAAGGCAATTATATATATAGATATATATATATAATGTCCCTGCTATGTACTGTGTAATGGCCGTCTCTGACCGTACAGGGACATTGTCTGATCATACCACAGATCCTGAACAGGGGGGGGGATGCAAAAGTTTATAGACATTACGTCACAGGATCACAGATGATTCATTCTGTGAGGTAAATAATTTTTCTGCCTGTTTTAAAAAAAATGTTCCTTTGCTGAGATAATCTTATATATGTGTCCCTGCTATGTACTGTGTAATGGCTGTGTCTGACCGTACAGGGACATGGTCTGATCATACCACAATTCCTGGGCCAGGGAGGAAGTAATAAAGTATACAAACATTATAGCATGGTATCACAAATTATTCCTTCTTTGAGGTAAAACATTTTTTTAAAAAACAGGCAGGAAAATGTTTTACCCACAGAAAGAATCAGCTGTGATCAGTGCTGTAATGTCTGTATACTGACATCCTCCTCTGCCCAGGAGATGTGGTATGATCAAACCATGTACCTGTACGGTCAGTCACGGCCATTACACAGTATGTAGCAGGGACACATATATAAGATTATCTCCGCACAGGAACATTTTTTTTGTTTTTTTTATACACATACAATGGTGAAATGTATTATTCCAAGATCTATTGATAAAAATCAACTTCCAAATGACCTTTTGTTCATGGGAAAAGAAAACCCCTTTAAGGCCATGTGCACACATTGAGTATTTGGTGAGTTTTTTACCTCAGTATTTGTAGCCAAATCCAGGAGTGGAACAATCAGAGGAAAAGTATAATAGAAACACAGGCACCACTCCTGTATTTATCACCCACCCCTGGTTTTAGCTACAAATACTGTACTGAAGTAAAAAAAAATCACCAAAAACTCAACGTGTGTACGTGGCCTGACGCTGTGTGCCCACAATGAGTTTTCAATGTTGCAAAATTTCGGCAGCTATATGTATATTAGGCTAATTATTTTCTTTTACATACGTTCTTAACACTTGTTTAAACGCATGCGTTTTTTGACGCGTTTTTTCGACGTGGGTGCGTTTTTAGCGGCCAAAAACGCAGCATCAAAAAAACGGTGTGTGAACTTAGCCTTATGCTGTTTTTTGCCTTTTGTTGGTATGTCATAGCTTAAATAAAGCTGCTTTGTATTTGATACATCCTGGTATTTGGCTTTGACAAAACCTTATTGATTTACTTATAACTTTTTTGCCAACAAATTGCTGCAGGATCTGTTCTGACGAATGATTACTAGACATGTGAACTCAGCCAGTAACCGTTTGTGGCAGGTTTCAGCTGAATGGCTGGCGAGCTGTGTGTCGGACAACCACCGATCTCCTAAAGCGGGCTTTATACACTGCGATATCGGTCCCGATATCGCTAGTGTGGGTACCCGCCCCCATCTGTTGCGCGACACGGGCAAATCGCTGCCCGTGCCGCACAACATCGCCCAGACCCGTCACACATACTTACCTGCCCGGCGACGTCGCTGTGACCAGCGAACCGCCTCCTTTCTAAGGGGGCGGTCTGTGCGGCGTCACAGCGACGTCACTGAGCGGCCGCCCAATAGCAGCGGAGGGGCGGAGCTGAGCGGGACGTAACATCCCGCCCATTTCCTTCCTTCCGTATAGCGGCCGGGAGGCAGGTAAGGAGAGCTTCCTCATTCCTGCGGTGTCACACGGAGCGATGTGTGCTGCCGCAGGAACGAGGAACAACCTCGTTACTGCTGCAGTAACGATTTTTGAGAATGGACCCCCATGTCACCGATGAGCGATTTTGCAAGTTTTTGCAACGATGCAAAATCGCTCATCGGTGTCACACACAACGGCATCGCTAATGCGGCCGGATGTGCGTCACCAATTCCGTGACCCCAACGAGTTTGCATTAGCGATGTCGTAGCGTGTAAAGCCCCCTTTAGGCTAATTTCACACATCAGTTTTTGGCATCAGGCACAATCCGGCGTGTGCAAGATGCAACGGATCCGGCGCAGAACATGCAAAAACTGATGTGCCTGATCCCTTTTTTTTGACGGTTCCAATATACCTGATCCATCAAAAAACGGATCCGGCGCATCCGTTTTTGCATCCTTTTTGTCCGTTTTTTTTTACTGGATCCATTTTTTTCAATACATCGAAGCATGCTCAGTTTACAAAAACGGATCAGGCGGCCGCATCCGTTTTTTACCGCATTATGCCGGATCTGGCGTCCATAGGCTTCCATTGTAAAACACGCCGGATCCGGCGTGATGCGTTTTTTTTGCCGGACAAAAAAAGTTACAAGATACATTCCCTCCGGCCGCCGCTTTAGGCAATTATGACAGATCCGGCAAAAGCCGGATGCAACGCAAGGCCATCAGGCACAATCCAGCGCTAATACAAATCAATGGGGATAAAATGGATCCGGCGCCGGATCCGTTTTACCCATTTTTTTTCCGGATTGTGCCTGATGGAAAAAACTGATGTGTGAAATTAGCCTAATGCTGACCTATCCATCAGACACAGGAGGTCCGCGGCTATTTAGTCCCACTCAACGCATTTAATTTTCCTTTTAGTAAAGCTGAAAGGAAATTTCATGTTTTCTGTCTGTTTATCCCTCTGAATAAAGTTGATTGTTGACTGGAGAAGGAAAACTTCATGTTCATTTTATTGTCCAAGAATAGTGATGGGCGGACCAGGACTTTAAAAGTCTATATCCGTGCGGCTTAAAAAGTATCCGGGTGCCTGACCCGGCAACTTGGGAAATAAAAAAAAATAAAGCAATCACACTATACTTACGGAGTCTCCAGCGCGGCTGTAACTGCTTCTGGGTTGCTCAGTCTTCTTCCGGGGCTGCTCATTAGCCTCATACATATTCACTGCTTCCCCCGCCCACCGGCAGTTCTGGTGTCTGTGATTGGTTGCAGTCAGATGCGCCCCCAGCCTGTGGGGCAGTGTAGTTTTTGGCTGCTTGCAATCACAGAACCTATCTGTGGGTCACTGTAAAACTAAATAAATAAAGAAAAAAAGCACCAAATTCTGGTCCCCATAGACTTATATGGTGACCGGCGTCCAGCCAGATATCTGGGATCAATTCCGGGCTGGAACCGTTTTTTTTTTTTTTTTTAAAAGTCCGGCTAAACGTGCTGATCTCATAAATCTGAGAGTCCGCCCATCACTATTTAAAAACTCTTCTAACAAAAAGGGGAGAACACCAAAGCGCCAAGTCTCTAAGTATTACTTGTCTCAACAGGGTAATGTCTCTTCTTATCCGGAACCTGCAGCATGTGATCCCTCTCCGCAGAGCCCATTTACGCAAGAATCTAGAAATTGCCAGAAAGTGTCTCCGCGTGGAGAGGTTTGATGTCGGGGTAATATGTATAAATGATACAAAGATCCGACACCTGAACAGACTTTACAGACAGCAAGACAAAGCTACGGACGTGCTGTCATTTCCATTCCATGAGGTACAGAAACAGCAGAGCAGGTTATCTGTCACCATCTCAACAGTGGGCCGTTTTTGCTCTTATTTTATGGTGGCTTCTCCCCTGAGTATTCATTTAAGAAAACAAAATCCGCCATACGGTTCCAGAGATATGGACCTTTTTATTTAGTGCTTTTTATTCTCTTTACCAAGGGGGCATGGCTCAGTTTTATAATGCAGAAGTCTAAAGATAAGCTCCAACAAAACCTTTCAGCCACACCCCCTTGGTAAATATGTCAAAAATTAGCACTAAATAAACAGATCTAGGTCTCTAGAACCATATGGTGGATTTAAAAAAAACAAACCAAAACATCTTAATACTCAATGGGAGCAACGGGAATAAAATAAACACTTTTGACCTGGTGAAAGGCTGACTTTAAAGCACCACTCCAGAGGTTTTTTTCGTTATTTCACCGCTGGAGTGCTGCTTTAAGGCTGGAGTGACTCACACGAGAATTGAGGTCGCATCACCCGTCATGGCCTGCCGCTCTCCGTACAGGAGTGTGCAGCTGCATGTATTTTTATACTGCTGCACACTCCTGCCCAAAGAGCAGCAGGCCGTGACGGGTGATGCGACTCAATTTTTGCGCGAGTCCCTTGCAATTGTGACACCGGCCTACATCTAAGTCTTATACTTACCCTCCGACGTCTTAACCTTTTTTTGTTTTCGCTGTACCATCTTGTGATGACAAATTCTGACTGGGCAGAAGTTACTTCACAAGCTCCCAAGGCAAGTCAATGTGAGCCAGAACGAGGCTCTCATAGACTTGGATTGAGTTGTGACCACTGGCGCGCTCCATGAAACACTGCCCAAGACTGACCGGAACGGTGGCGATAGAAGGTGAAGATGGCAGAGAATGAAGCCCGCTTTACACGCTACAAGATATCTTACAATGTGTCGGCGGGGTCACGTCGTAAGTGACGCACATCCGGCATCGTAAGGTATGTTGTAGCGTGTGACAGCGACGTGCAATTGCGATTGAACGAAAAAACATTCATCGCATGCACGTCGTTCATTCCTGACGAATTGAACGTCAGATCAGATTGTTCATCGTACCCGGGGTAGCATACATCGCAGTGTGTGACACCCCGGGAACGATGAACAGATCTTACCTACGTTCTGCGGCTCCGGGCCCACAATGCGGAAGGAAGGAGGTGGGCGGGATGTTTACGTCCCGCTCAGCTCCGCCCCTCCGCTTCTATTGGCCGGCTGCCGCGTGACGTCGATGTGACGCCAAACGTCCCTCCCACTCCAGGAAGTGGACGTTTGTCGCCCACAGCGAGGTCGTATGGAAGGTAAGTACCTGTGACGGGGGTTAATCGTTTGTGCGGCACGTTCAACAAATTGAACGTGCTACACATACGATGGGGGCGTTGCAAATCGCATATGATATCGTATGCGAAATTGCAACGTGTAAAGCAGGCTTGAGTATAAGACCGGGGGCAGAGGATTTAGATTTAAAGCATTCCAACGCTGAAAAAAACCCCTAAAAAATGCTGGAGTGGTGCTTTAAGTAATTGCAATGATATACAATATGTGTTGGCTACATCTGACTGTGTGTGCTCCTTGTATACTTCCAGAATTTGTGCCCCGGATTGTTACCTAATCCACCATTCCCAGATGAATACAATTTAGGAGACATTTACCTTGGAGTAGAGTTTATATATCACCAGTGTCAAGAAAAGAAGGAGGATTTTAACAATGTCTTGACTGTAAGTTATGGAGAATGCAAATCTTATGGTGTTATCGAGCTGTCAGTAACAATTCTCTGTAGCTCATAGGTTGGTTGTTGTGAGGTATGACATAGAAATAGGATCTGAGATGAGTTGGATAATAACTTGGAGATGAGCAGATCACTGTAGGCAGTAGTCAAACAGAGGATTTACTGCCTGGACCATTATACTTCTACTTGGGTTACACAAGGGGTTAAGAATGGTTTCCCCTATTCCGATTCCCCTATCCCCTTTCCGGAATTTCGCGATTACATTACAGTGAATGGAGTGAAATTTGGGGGTATACCGCAGGTACCTGCGGAAAAGAAGTGACAAGCACATTTTCTCAAGAAATTTTCTCAAGAAAATCTTCACAAAGAATTTTCTTGAGAAAAAAACGCAGTGTGCGCACAGCTATTTTTTTTCCCATAGGTTTTGCTGGGAAATGTCTGCAGAAAGATTTCAAACATTTCTCAAGAAATTTCCGCAGCAAAACCGCTTGTAAATCCGCGGGTAAAAACGCCTAGTGCGCACAGGGCCTAAGAGCAGTACTGAAGATTGAAGGGAAAAGCTCTGACAAATCTGCTGGGAAACATTTAGGCCGGCTTCACACTTGTAAGTGACTCGCACAAGTCTCGCATCGGCATCACCTGGCACGGCCACACACTCTCCTGACTGGAGCGGGTCGGCTACATGTATTTCTATGCAGCTGAGACGCTCCTGTCCAGAGAGTGTGCGGCCGTGCCAGGTGATGCCGATGCGAGACTTGCCGAGTCACTCACAAGTGTGACTCCAGCCTTAAGGGAATCTGTCACCTAATCTGAGAGCAGCATAATGTAGAGACAAAGACCCTGATTCCAGCGATGTGTCACTTACCGGGCTGCTTAGTGTAGTTTTGATAAATCACTGATTAATCAGCAGTAGATTATCATTACAGGACTACTTGGCGTGCTGCAGGTAGTCCAGCATATTCATGAGCACTGTGTAACTGCTAGATCTGCAGCAGAGAAAACAGTGATTTTATTAAAATGACAGTAAACAGCTCAGTAAGTGACACATCGCTTTAATCGGGGTCTCTGCCCCTACATTATACTGCTCTCAGATTAGATGGCAAAAACCTGGTGACATATTCCCTTTCATTCCACTGTCCAGTGTCTGCGCCTCCACCAGTAAGTATAGTCAGCGAATCTGTCACATATAAAGATTACATTTGAGTGCGTTGTTCCTTCTAGTGAATATTTGTATTTCTACTTCCAGAAGATTCACATATAAATAATTATTTTTCTCCCAGGTGACAGCAGTACACGGCTTATGTCACCTGCTTGGTTATACACATCATAGTCCAGAAGACTGGAAAAAGGTTAGTTGTTTCTTTTCTTATTAAAGAGAACCTGTCACCAGGTTTTTCCCCTAAAAGCTGTGGCCACCACCAGTGAGCCCTTATATACAGCATTCTAGAATATTGTATCTAAGAGCCCAGGCCGCTCTGTATAACATAAAAAAGATCTTCATTATACTCACCTGAGGGGTGGTCTAGTCCGATGGGAATCTCTGGCCTCGGTCCGGCGCCTCCTCTCTTCTTTCCATTACCAACCTCCTTCCCAGCTCCTTGTGGATGACTCGTCCTACATCATCTGTCGCGGGCGGAGGAGGGGACGCCGCGCTCTCCCACTGCTCGGGTCCGGCTGCTGCCGCGGCCTGCTGCTGCTCGGTGGCTCGAGCGATGGGCCGGATCCCGGGGACTTGAGCGGCGCTCCTCGCCCGTGAGTGAAAAGGGATTGGTTTTTGGGATTGTTTATTGTCCGTGACGCCACCCACGGTTGTGGTGATTATGTGGACACCACCGCTGCTCTGTATGGGGATCCCGGGAGCGATGACAGGGAGCAGCAAAGTTGTTGGTTCTCCCCTCCGTGGGTAGGGGGTAGTTGTCCCGGGGCCCAGTGATGAGGTGGGGGATGAGGGATGGCGGGGCCGGTGCAGGGCTTGGTGGGGTGCAGGGACGCGGGGCAGCGCTGTGCCTCACGGCACTGTGGTACTCACTCAGCCTGAGACGGGGACACAGTTCTCGGTAAAACACACGGCTGGAAAGACGGTTCCCACGGACGGCTGCTGTTGCTTTTCCCCAGTAGTTGACGGTGACGGTCCCTTTTCCTGCACCTAAGTCTATGTTGGTAGCGATGGGTTCCCACCGGTAACCCGCTCCCCGGCTTGGATATGGGCCGGAGGAGCCCCTCTTTGCCCGCAGGCGCTGGCCCTGAGAAACTGGTGCCTTGGCAGTGGCGGTGTCTCTCTCTAACGGTTGGACTGTTGCCTTCAATCGGGACTTGGGTGTTGGGAGACCCAGAGGTCCCCTTCACTGACGGATTTGGCAAATTCACGGCGACTCCTAGCCTTGCCGGGATCCGAAAGGCCCCTGCCAATGGTGCTGGCTTCTCTTTGTATACCGCTCCGGTACCGCCGGGCCACCACCCGTCCACGGTCCTTTCGGCAACCTCCAAGTAGCCTCTCCTGCAGACAGTCACCGCCGTCTGCTGACCTTGCTGTTCTCAGTCCGGGGAACACACCCGGACCAACTTCAGGCTTTCTCAACTGTCACTTTTTCTGTCAACTTTAGTCCTCTCTCTTGCTCCTCTACCACTTCGCTTCCACTTCACTCACTGTTCTGTCTACACTCCTTCACTTCCCTAGCTTAACTGCCTGGTTTTCCCGCCTCCAGGGCTGTGAACTCCTCGGTGGGCGGAGCCAACCGCCTGGCCCACCCCCTGGTGTGGACATCAGCCCCTGGAGTAAGGCAACAAGGATTTTTGGTTAGCTTTGGTGTACCTATCTGGGGTGTAGGGTGTGGTGGTGTTATGACCTGTGACCCCTGGCTTGCCCAGGGCGTCACACATCCACACAGAGGCCTCCTCTGCCCTCCTGCACTTCTCTCTGCCCTGCTGAGGACAGCAAAGTATTGTAGTGCGCATGCTCGGGCCGTCTTTGACCATTCCCTGCACATTACAGTAGTTTGCTCTGCCCTCAGCAGTACAGAGAGAAGCGCATGTGCAGGAGTGCAATGGAGGCCTCTCTATGTGGATGATGTAGTAGGTAGGACACGTCATCCATATGGAGTAGGGAAAGAGGAAGGTGATGGAAGAGAGGAGGCGATGGACAGGACCATCGACGCCTATTGGGCCCAGCCACCCCACAGGTGAGTATTATAAAGGTGTTTTTATGTTCTACAGCGCAGCCTGGGCTCTTATATACAGCATTACAGAATACTGTATATAAGAGCTTACTGGTGGTGACCGCAGCTTATAGGAGAAAAACCTGGTGACTGGTTCCCTTTAACACTAGAACTACTGGACTCGTGACACCTATATAGAAATACATGGTGCAAAGTAGTCAAAATGACTACCTCAGTAGTTCTAGTGTTAAGATTTTGCTGATATTACAAGCTTTTAGCTTGACATGAGTATATAATAATGGTTTATATTTGCATTATTAATTATTATAGGGAACCTGTTAATAGATTAATGCTGCCTCAGTAACGGGCAGCATGAATCAGATGTTGGCTGCACAATTAAAGTCAGGTAAGTTTTACTCTGAAACAGTTCAGTATTTCAGAGAAAATATGAATTGAAAGGGAGACTATAGGGAGAACCTGACTCGCCCAGTGAGCTCCTCGGATAGCTTTTCCCCGGACTTCCCCACTTTATTGACAGATGTGTCCCATGTATGCCAGACAAGAACCGCGTAAGATAAGTTAAATCTCTCCCTATAGTCACCAGCCAGATTTCCAAACTATGTTTTTTCTGAAACGCCGGAATGTTTAGACCTGGCTGCAATCGCTCATCCAGCGTCTGCGTCATGCTGCCCATGATTCAATTAAATTAATCTAGTCACCGCTTTTATCGCAAAGGAAACCAATGCTTTGTGCCCTGTTACAAATCTCCAGTGCCTCCAGATAAAATGGATTGTTTCATGTTCAGTCTTCAGGAGCGCGCCTCTCCCTGCCTCCCGGCTTCCTACAAACTGGAGGCAGAGCACTAATGCTTGATTCACAGTGCAGACTAGCGGCATAGTCGTGCCCAAACTGCAAGCAGAAGCAGCTGTGCCTTCACAGCAGTCAATGACCTTAGTTACACTGAAGCTGGTTAGATTTGGAGCCAACAGTGCAGTGTCGCGAGCGGGGCGTGCAAACTATTGAGAGAGGCTGCCACATTTAAACATCCTTTAGGCTATGTGCGCACTTACCGGATTTTGCCGCGGATTTTTCGCGGGTTTGCTGCATGTTTCGCTGCAGAAAATGTTCATAACATCTCTGCAGTGAATCACCAGCAAATCCTATGGAGAAAAAAAATCCTGTGCGCACTAGGCGGAATTTGACAGCTGCATGTTTTGCTGCGGGATTCCCGCAGCAAAAACAAGTGCATGTCACTTCTTTTCCGCACATCGCTGCGGGATTTCACTCCATTGACTCCAATGTTAATCATGAAATCCCGCAGGGAATAACGCAGGCAGCAAATTCTGTGCGGTTCACTGCGTTTTCCTGCGTTATTCCCTGCGGTATTTCGCGGTTTACCTCCGGTAATGTACATCGCCTGTCTGCGGTTTTGCAGGGAAGTGATGTCATTACAGGAAGAGGAAGCGGAGCAGAGAGTAAACACAAACACACACACACACATCACAGACATAGAACACAGACATAGAACACATCACAGACACATAAAACACACATAGAAAGAAAACGGAAATATAGAAAACAAAGAACGTGGGCTCCCCTGTATTTTTACTGTCCAGCCGAGGTAAGCACACAGCGGTGGCCCGGTGTTCTCAGGCTGGGGAGGGAGAGGGGCAGGGTTAATGTCCCCCGCCTCACTCCCCCTCCCGCAGCCGAGAATATCAGCCGCAGCTGCCCCGGCACTGTCGCATGCATTATGCGGCAGCACCGGCGTGTCCTCGGCTCTTCTTGCTGCCGTGTAGCAGTGGCAGCAAGGTAATACAAGGGGTTAATGGTGGTGGATCACCGCCATTAACTCCAGGCTTGATCATGGCAGCGTCTATGTGACAGCTGACATGATCAACCCGTAAGTAAAGTGAATAAAACACAGACACCGAAAAATCCTTTATTTTAAATAAAACAAACAAGCCTCGTTCACCATTTTATTAACCCCTCCCGCACCAAAGCTCCGGCGTAATCCACACAGCTCCGGCATAATCCACAGGGTCCTGCACTGCTGACATCCAGCCGTGATGTGTCACAGACACAGCGCTGAATGAATGCAGCAGACAGCAGAGGTAATTACCGGTCATTTCCCACGGCCGGTAATGTGAACTCACTGCCGACCGTGGGAAATGCAGCGATCTGTCCTCTATCTATCTATCTATCCCTCTATCTATCCCTCTATCTATCTATCTATCCCTCTATCTATTCTTCTGTCTATCTATCTACTATCTCAGAATTAAATGACTTTTTTTTTTTTTTCAATGTGCTTTATTGCACTGAATGCAATAAAGCACATCCCAACCCGCACGCGGCAATACCGCGAACAATACCGCGGTGAAACCGCAGCAAACCGCGGCAAACCGCATGCGGTTTTCGGGTGCGGTTTGCCGCGGTTTTTTACCGCGGGTGCGGTAATCTTTGAGAGCATGCGGAATTTTCTCAAGAAAATTCCATTTCCCAGTGCGCACATAGCCTTAAACTACGAAACAAGCTGTAAATAATAAGGGTAAAAACTCTCTTCACTCTCATATAAAAGTATTTTGCAATATTGCTTGTATTACAATTTTACTCATTAATAAAGAGAATATCCCTTTAAACAAGTTTTCTCATGTTCATTAAAGATTAAAAATGCTTGTACAAACAGGCAACTTTACAATGTACTTGTCATTAAAAATCCTGTCCTCAAAAATGGATATTTCTTTGTCGCTCCATTGGGAGACCCAGACAATTGGGTGTATAGCTTCTGCCTCCGGAGGCCACACAAAGTATTACACTTTAAAAAGTGTAACCCCTCCCCTCTGCCTATACACCCACCCGTGCATCACGGGTCCATCAGTTTTATGCTTTGTGTTGAAGGAGGCACACATTCACGCAAGCTCCACATTTTAGTCAGCAGCAGCTGCTGATTTTTATCGGATGGAAGAAAAGAGGGCCCCTCACAGGGCCCCCGGCATGCTCCCTTCTCACCCCACTAATGTCGGCGGTGCTGTTAAGGTTGAGGTACCCATTGCGGGTACACAGGCTGGAGCCACATGCCGTTTTCCTTCCCCATCCCTTTGAGGCTCTGGGAGAAGTGGGATCCAAACCGGTCACCAGGCACTGGAACCGGGCTCCCTCCGCAGCCCCTGGGGGAATCTGACGGACAGGAGACTGAGTCTTATCAGGGACAGGCCCTGCATCTAAATAGGTACTCTGTGTCCCCTTGGGGTCGGCGCTGGAGCGCCTGTGTAACAAACGCTGCAGCGGCTGCTGTGTTTTGTTGTGGCGCCGGGACTACCGCGCCGACCGCACCTGTTTGCCGGCCGCGGCTATTAAATTTAGTCCCCGGCTTCTCCGGCCTAGTACGATAACTTCCGCCCCCGGGCCTGCCAGTCAGGGGTAAGGGCGGGACGCTCGACTGCACGTCGGGAGTGAGGGCTGGAGCATACTTTGATATCCTCCTCCCCCCTCACTGAGCACTGTGGGGCATCAGATTCCCGCACTTTTTAGGTCACGCCCACGGCTCCCTCCTCCTCTCGGAACGCTGGCAGCCATTGTTATAACACTGCTGCCGGTGGAGGAATACAGAGCAAGCTCTGGGAGGCCCAGGCAGGGAATCTGGTGGTCACACAACCGCTTTGGGCGGTCGGTAAGCAGCACCGTTAGGTGCTGGCCCCCTTGGGTGCCGAAGTGTATATATATATATAGTTATACTGTATACATTTTCTCTGTTCGGCCGCATTATTGCCTGTGGCTATATACCCTCACTGATTACTCTAAGGGGAGACAACAGCATGTCGTCCGCAAAGAGCAAGGGTGCCAAGGCACAGGCTTATTTTGCAACCTGTACCTCTTGTGCGGCAATGTTACCTGCAGGTTCCACCTACCCTCATTGTGTGCAATGCTCGGCCCCTGTGGCACTCACTCAGCCGGAGCCCCGGGCACTGGTGGGACCCTCGGCTCAGGTAGAACAGACGGCTTCCACTGGCCAGGTGACAGGAACAGAGTTTGCAGTTTTGGCTGACAAACTCTCTGCGTCACTTTCACAATCCATGGCTCAGTCTATGGATAAATGGTCTGCTAAGATATATTAGAAGCCTTGCAGTCCAGACCGGTAACACAGGCCCAGGACGCTGTGCGTTCATCGCCCCCAGGCCCATCTCGGTCGGCGCAGCAAAGTGCTCCTGAGGTGACACCTAGGTCCCACGGTGAAGACTCCGACTCGGACCACAGTACCAGACCGGCTAAGCGGGCTCGCTGGAGACCTTCCTCGACTTCGTCACGCTGCTCAGGGTCTCAGCATGAGGACTCCCTGGAGGATGAAGCGGAGGTCGCAGCTCAGGGCTCTGACCCTGACGTTGCTCTCAATCTTGATACACCTGAAGGGGACGCCATAGTAAATGACCTTATAGCGTCCATCAACCAGGTGCTAGAACTTTCTCCTCCAACTCCACCTATAGAGGAGTCGGCTTCACAGCAGGAGAAACACCAGTTTAGGTTTCCCAAACGTTCAAGGAGTGCGTTTTTCGATCACTCTAACTTCAGAGATGCTGTCCAGAAGCACAGAGCATTTCCGGACAAGCGCTTTACTAAGCGCCTTAATGACACACGTTACCCCTTCCCCCCTGACGTAGTTAAGGGGTGGGCTCAGTGTCCCAAAGTGGATCCTCCAGTCTCTAGACTGGCGGCTAGATCAGTAGTATCAGTGGCAGACGGCTCATCGCTCAAGGATGCCACTGACAGGCAAATAGAGCTCCTGATGAAATCCATCTACGAAGCCATAGGCGCGTCTTTTGCTCCGGCATTCGCAGCCGTGTGGGCACTCCAAGCTATCTCAGCTTGTCTGTCTGAGATTAATGCGGTCGCACATACCTCGACCCCGCAGGTTGGGTCTTTGACTTCTCAGGCGTTGGTTTTTTCGTCCTACGCCATGAACGCCGTCCTGGACTCTGCAAGCCGCACGGCGGTAGCATCCGCCAATTCGGTGGCAGTCCGCAGGGCCATGTGGCTACGCGAATGGAAGGCAGACTCTGCTTCCAAGAAATTCTTAACCGGTTTGCCATTTTCTGGCGACCGTTTGTTTGGCGAGCAATTGGACGAAATTATTAAACAATCCAAGGGAAAGGACTCGTCCTTACCCCAGTCTAAACCAAACAGACCTCAGCAGCGAAAGATTCAACCGAGGTTTCGGTCCTTTCGGCCCTCAGCCGGACCCCATTCCTCCACGTCCAACAGGTCACAGAAGGGCCAGAGGAACTCTTCTGCATGGCGGTCTAAGTCACGTCCTAAAAAGACCGCCGGAGGAACCGCCCCCAAGGCGGCATCCTCATGACTTTCGGCCTCCCCAAACCGCATCCTCGGTCGGTGGCAGGCTCTCCCGCTTTTGTGACGCCTGGTGGCCACATGTCCAAGACCGATGGGTGAGAGACATTCTGTCTCACGGTTACAGGATAGAGCTCAGTTCTCATCCTCCGACTCGTTTCTTCAGAACATCTCCGCCCCCCGAGCGAGCCGATGCTCTGATTCAGGCGGTGAATACTCTGAAGGCAGAAAGAGTGGTGATTCCCGTTCCCCCTCAGGAACATGGTCACGGCTTCTACTCCAACTTGTTCGTGGTGCCAAAAAAGGACGGATCATTCCGTCCCGTTCTGGACCTCAAACTCCTCAACAAACATGTCAGAACCAGACGGTTCCGGATGGAATCTCTCCGCTCTGTCATCACCTCGATGTCCCAGGGAGACTTCCTAGCTTCAATCGACATCAGGGATGCTTATCTCCATGTGCCGATTGCACCAGAGCATCAACGCTTCCTGCGTTTTGCCATCAAAGACGAACACCTTCAATTCGTAGCACTGCCTTTCGGACTGGCGACAGCCCCACGGGTCTTCACCAAGGTCATGGCAGCAGTAGGGGCGGTCCTGCACTCTCAGGGCCACTCGGTGATCCCTTACTTAGACGATCTTCTAGTCAAGGCACCCTCCCGGGGGGCATGCCAACACAGCCTGACCATTGCCCTGGAGACTCTCCAGAGGTTTGGGTGGATCATCAATTTCCAAAAGTCAAAATTGACGCCGACCCAAACGCTAACTTACCTCGGGATGGAGTTTCATACTCTCTCGGCGATAGTGAAGCTACCGCTGGACAAACAGCGTTCACTACAGACAGGGGTGCACTCTCTCCTTCGAGCCCAGTCACACCCCCTGAGGCGACTCATGCACTTCCTAGGGAAAATGGTGGCAGCAATGGAAGCAGTGCCCTTTGCGCAGTTTCCTCTGCGTCCACTTCAATGGGACATTCTCCGCAAATGGGACAGGAGGTCGACGTCCCTAGACAGGAGCATCTCCCTTTCACGGGCAGCCAAAACCTCTCTTCAGTGGTGGCTTCTTCCCACTTCTTTGTCGAAGGGAAAATCATTCCTGCCCCCATCCTGGGCTGTGGTCACGACGGACGCGAGTCTGTCAGGGTGGGGGAAGTGGTCTTCCTCCACCACAGGGCTCAGGGAACCTGGACTCCGACAGAGTCCTCCCTTCAGATCAATGTCCTGGAGATAAGGGCAGTGTATCTAGCCCTAAAGGCGTTCCAGCGGTGGCTGGAGGGCAGGCAGATCCGAATACAGTCGGACAACGCCACGGCGGTTGCGTACATCAACCACCAGGGCGGCACACGCAGTCGTCAAGCCTTCCAAGAAGTTCGGCGGATTCTGCTGTGGGCGGAAGCCACAGACTCCACCATCTCCGCGGTTCACATCCCGGGCGTAGAAAACTGGGAAGCAGACTTTCTCAGTCGCCAGGGCATGGACGCAGGGGAATGGTCTCTTCACCCGGACGTGTTTCAAGAGATCTGTTGCCGCTGGGGAACGCCGGACGTCGATCTAATGGCGTCTCGGCACAACAACAAGGTCCCGGCATTCATGGCACGGTCTCAAGATCACAGAGCTCTGGCGGCAGACGCCTTAGTTCAGGATTGGTCGCAGTTTCGACTGCCTTATGTATTTCCTCCTCTGGCACTGCTGCCCAGAGTGTTACGCAAGATCAGGTCCGACTGCCGCCGCGCCATCCTCATCGCTCCAGACTTGCCGAGGCGGTCGTGGTACCCGGATCTGTGGCATCTCACGGTGGGTCAACCGTGGGTACTGCCAGACCGGCCAGACTTGCTGTCTCAAGGGCCATTTTTCCATCTGAATTCTGCGGCCCTCAACCTGACTGTGTGGCCATTGAGTCCTGGCTCCTAGCGTCCTCAGGGTTATCTCAAGATGTCATTGCCACTATGAGACAGGCCAGGAAACTAACGTCCGCCAAGATCTACCACAGGACTTGGAGGATCTTCTTATCCTGGTGCTCTGATCGGGGTTTTACTCCCTGGCCGTTTACCTTGCCCACGTTTCTTTCCTTCCTTCAATCTGGAATGGACAAGGGTTTGTCTCTCGGCTCCCTCAAGGGACAAGTATCGGCGCTTTCCGTGTTCTTTCAAAAGCGTCTAGCCAGGCTTCCGCAGGTCCGCACGTTCCTGCAGGGGGTGGCCCACATAGTCCCACCTTACAAGCGTCCGCTAGAACCCTGGGATCTTAACAGGGTGCTCACGGCTCTCCAGAAGCCACCTTTCGAGCCGATGCGTGATGTCTCTCTATCACGCCTTTCACAGAAGGTGGCCTTCCTAGTGGCAGTCACTTCACTTAGGAGAGTGTCTGAGTTAGCAGCGCTGTCATGCAAAGCCCCCTTCCTGGTGTTTCACCAGGATAAGGTGGTTCTGCGTCCGGTCCCGGAATTTCTCCCTAAGGTGGTATCCCCTTTTCATCTCAATCAGGATATCTCCTTACCTTCCTTTTGCCCTCATCCAGTTCACCAAGGTGAAAAGGATCTGCACTTGTTGGATCTCGTGAGAGCACTCAGGCTCTACATTTCTCGCACGGCGCCCCTGCGCCGTTCGGATGCGCTCTTTGTCCTGGTCGCTGGCCAGCGTAAGGGGTCGCAGGCTTCCAAGTCAACCTTGGCTCGGTGGATCAAGGAACCGATTCTTGAAGCCTACCGTTCATCTGGACTTACGATTCCTTCAGGGCTGAAAGCCCATTCTACCAGAGCCGTAGGTGCGTCCTGGGCATTGCGGCACCAGGCTACGGCTCAGCAGGTGTGTCAGGCGGCTACCTGGTCGAGTCTGCACACTTTCACAAAACACTATCAGGTGCATGCCTATGCTTCGGCAGATGCCAGCCTAGGTAGGCGAGTCCTTCAGGCGGCGATTGCCCACCTGTAAGAAGGGGCCGTTTTTCGGCTCTTTTTATCGAGGTATTCTTTTACCCAACCCAGGGACTGCTTTTGGACGTCCCAATTGTCTGGGTCTCCCAATGGAGCGACAAAGAAGAAGGGAATTTTGTTTACTTACCGTAAATTCCTTTTCATCTAGCTCCAATTGGGAGACCCAGCACCCGCCCCTGTTCCCTTCGGGCTTTTGTTCTTTTGTGTACACATGTTGTTCATGTTGAATTGTTCTTTTGGTTCATGGTTTTAGTTCTCCGAACATCCTTCGGGTTGAATTTACCTTAGACCAATTTATAAGTTTCCTCCTTCCTGCTTTGGCACCAAAACTGATGGGCCCGTGATGCACGGGAGGGTGTATAGGCAGAGGGGAGGGGTTACACTTTTTAAAGTGTAATACTTTGTGTGGCCTCCGGAGGCAGAAGCTATACACCCAATTGTCTGGGTCTCCCAATTGGAGCTAGAAGAAAAGGAATTTACGGTAAGTAAACAAAATTCCCTTCATTTTTAGTTGTACAGTTGATTGCTTGTTGCCTTGGTTACCGACCACTTTAGTGGCTTTTCCCTAGGCAAGAAGCAGGTGATTAAAGGCTTTTTACTATACAGTTTGTAAATGCCACTCTGAAGTTGTCTGGGTCCGGCCTGCTTCAGTGTCCTTGCACTTCTTCCATGCTGCAGAGGCAGAATTGCCCCTACTAGCCAGAAGGGAAAGAAGACGGTTTAGACCAGTAGTGCAACCATACTGGAGGTGTTAACTGTCATTGTACATTCCATCTGGCAAGCAGAAATCCTGGAGTCAGAGGCACGGTGCGCATCAGAAGACAGAAGATGTGCATACACATTTAAAGGGGTTGTCCACTACTAGGACAACCCCTTCTGTTTCACATTTCCCCCAGGTAAAATAATAAAGACTATACTTGTATCCCTTACTGGCGCCCTTCTAACAGTGCCGTGGTTCGCGTTCCCATTGCTCATGTGGGGTTTTGACATCATGAGAGCCCCGCATCCAATCTGTGCCAGCTTCCTTCTCCCCATCTTCGGACCAAACGAATAATCAACAGGAAGTGAGCTCACTTCCTGTTGATTAACTCATTTGGTCCTAAGGCGTTGAGAAGGAAGCTGGCGCTGATTGGATGCGGGGCTCGCATGACGTCACAACTCCATGTGATCTCCAGCACCTCGAGCCCGTACATAGCTAGAAGGGCGCCGGTATGGGAGGTAATTATATTCTTTATTATTTTACCTTCGAGAAATATGTGGAATTAAAGAGGTTGTCCTAGTAGTGGATAACCCCTTTAAGTACAGCCACAAATGGGATGTCTATAAGAAATGCCCCTCCTTATTTCCTACGAATGGGTGACCAAGCCATATTATATGTATTCCAGGAGACTGTGGTCCACAGAGAATCCCATTTACATGTTGATTATGTTTCTGCTCTGGATTTGAGGGCATATAATCAGCAACCTGTTATGTTGTGTATTTCTCATTTCATCCCTGGCGATCAGGCAAAATTTGTGCTGCTGCTCCCCAATACTGCTTTTATTTTTCATCTGTTGTAGAAAGGTCTTCTGGCCTCTGGGGACACCGCTAGTCTCTATGCTCCATAGTGTATACGTTTTTTTTTTTATAAAGGAACACTAATATAAAAGTTAACCCAAGATTTTATATATTTAGTATTAATGAATATTAATAAATTCTAGTTATTTTCATATCGTTTGTTCACTCTCACAGATGTTTGAGAAGGAAAGTGAAGTTCTAATGGAGATAAACCGAGCGACTGGATCTGCACTTAGCCCACTGACGTCAGAGCATTACGACCAAGAATAATATCACTTCCATGTCATGAGCTGCACGGAGAACAGAGAAAGCGGCGTCTGAGAAACGGGAATTATATACATACGTCATGCATCAATTATAGGACATGATGGTTAGCGATAATTGTAGGATTCTGCACTTTATACTATCCCAGATGATTCCCTAATCCATCATTACCAGCTGATTGCAATATTGGAATCACTATCCTGGGGATGAGTTCCATTATTAGGAGAGCCAAGAAACAAGGGAGGATTCTGATATTGCCGTGACTGTACATTATCCAGTTTGCAAATCTAATGGTGATTTTTTTTACATTGGATAACAATTTTTCTTAGCCCAATTATACGTTGTCATGAAGAATGACATCGGCAAAAATGAGTTACATGATCTCAGTAGATTTAGACAAAAAGTTCTAAAAGTCTGATCAGAAGAGAAAGAAGACTGAGGCCGGGTCACTCGAGCGTATGAATATTCATCCGATTTTCATCCAGAAAGCTTTAACTCATGTTGTCGTCAATGTGTCCGTTTTTTATGTCCATGTGCAATCCCTTTTCAGACATCTACATTAAAAAATGTACAGGATCAAATAGAGTTTCCTTAGTTCATATTGGAGATTTAATATATTAAGCTGAATGTATGTATGAATGTGTACATGTATTGGAGTGTGTGTGTGTGTGTGTGTGTGTGTGTGTGTGTGTGTGTGTGTCCGCTAAAGGAATCCGCACCGTCTCATTTACAATCATGACATTTTTCACAGCCACCTCATGTGACTTAGGGAACGTCATAGACTATGTTTTGAGGGGAAAATTTAACCTCGTGTTTAAAATAAATAGAAGTAGATGGACAGAGAGAGAGAGAAAGACAGACACAGAGAGACAGACAGACAGACAGAGACAGCCAGGCAAGGAAAGAGGCAGGGAGAGAGTGAGAGAGAAACAGAAAGACACTTAGTTACTAACACTGGGTACTACAGCTAGTGTATTCATAAAAATCAGATTAAATCAACATGTGTGTGGAATCAGGGTTTTTTCTTTAGATCCATAGACTTCTATGGGTGAGTTTCATTCGGCATTCAGATAAGCATAGTGCATGCTGCAATTACTGAGCGTCTGTGTAAAAAAATGTCATCTGAAAAGCCCTATTGAGTCACACTGATTTTACTCAGACGGCACGCATCTGCATAATACTCTGGTCTGAACAGGCCTTTAGACTGAGTTCACACAGTACAGACGAGGGGCAGCACAAACAGTTTCCATGAACAAATTATTTGATAAGTTTTCCTCCACCAAAACCCTATGTACATGTAGTGGACCTTTCATGTAATGCATTTTAGGGCTGCACATTTCTAATCAGCAGTTTCACTGTTAGGTTAAGTTGAAGGCATCTAAGCAGTATCTGCACGCAGGCTCCCCCAACCTTCTTGTGACAATGATATTCCTGCTCATATCATATGTGGCACAGAGGTCTGTGACGGCAGAAAAGTAGTCTTTGTACCCTCCAGACTTGTTCTCCAAACTATATCTGTCACGGCCGGGCGGTCGGGCAGACCCAGGAGGTGGATCCACTGGACCGAACTCTCTGAGATGGTGGTAGGGAGTCCGGCAGCTGAAGCACTGATGGGCAGTAGAACAGTCCGTGCAAGTGAAGGCAGCGGAGGAGTCCCAGGGACCACGGAGTCACAGAAGGTGGTCTTGGTGACGTAGCTCAGGTTCGGAGGCCGAGGTGATATCAGGCGGGGTCCGGAACCTCTGGAGCAAGATGACGGGTCACCGCAGGGATCCGGGATGGTACGGACTGTCAGATGGCAGACGGACAGCGTGCGGGGATCAGGACACGGCAGACTGGCTGGCGAGGCAGGTACGGCTCTACAAAGACAGATAGGTGAGTACAGGCACATAAACACCAAGAGACCTGACTCCTAGCTCAGGGAACACGAAGATCAGGCCCCGCCCCCTTGGACAATGACCCCCTATATACCCTGTACCTGTGCAACCTCATTTCCTGTTAATGGACGCTGGCCCTTTAAGAAAGGGTCAGTGACCGCGCGCGCGCCCTAATGCGCATGCGCGCCGCCCGGGTGCCAGAAGCCAGGGAAGGAGGCTGCGAGGAGGACGCAGGGGAGCCGGCCAGGTCCAGGGAAGCTGTCGGGCGCCGGGATCGGGGGCCCGGAGCCCTGGGACGGACGGAATCCGGTGACTGGGGAGCGGAGAGCGTGGCAGGTGAGCCGGGGAACGGGGGTGAGGACCCGGGGAGCGTGACAGTACCCCCCCCCCCCACGCCCCCCTCCCCGCAACCGGGACATGAAGGCACGGATAAGAGGAGTGCCCACGTTCTCCCTGGGCTCCCAAGACCTATCCTCAGGACCATACCCTTCCCAGTCCACCAGGAAGAACTGTCGACCCCGTACGGTCTTCATGGCCACGATATCCCTTACCGCATAGATGTCATCATCGGCAATAGGAGGAGGGGCCGGACTGGCAGCAGCGGAGAAGGGACCAAGGACAACCGGCTTGAGCAGAGAGACGTGGAAGGAGTTGGGTATCCTCATCGTGGCCGGGAGCTGTAGCTTGTAGGATACCTCATTGATCTTGCTGAGGACCTTAAACGGCCCGATGTAGCGAGGACCCAGCTTGTAGGAAGGTATCTTCAATCGGATGTACTGGGAAGCAAGCCAGACCAGGTCACCAGGAGAGAAACACGGAGGATCCAGACGTCTCTTGTCAGCGTGTTTCTTCATCCGCTGGGAAGCGCGCCCAAGGGACGCCTTGACAGAGTCCCAAATGGTAGCAAAGTCACGAACTGCAGTATCAGCAGCCGGGACATCCGATGAAGGGGATATAGGCAATGGGATGGCGGGCTGGAGTCCGTAAACAACATGGAAGGGAGATTCGGAGGATGACTCACTGACGTGGTGGTTATGGGAGAATTCAGCCCAAGGCAGAAGCGAGGACCAGTCGTCGTGATGGGCGTTGACATAGTGACGTAGGTATGAGGTCACGATTTGATTGACCCTCTCCACTTGGCCGTTAGACTGAGGATGGTAAGAAGAAGAAAAGTCCAGAGTCACTCCCAGATGTTTGCATAGAGCCCTCCAGAAGCGGGAGGTGAACTGAGTTCCTCTGTCGGACACTATGTGGGATGGAAAGCCATGCAAGCGGAAGATGTGATGTATATAGGCTTCCGCGAGTTCCTGAGCAGAGGGCAGTCCGGCCATAGGAACGAAGTGGGCCATTTTGGAGAATCGATCAACCACGACCCATATGACTGTGTGCCCGGAGGATAATGGCAAGTCCGTAATAAAGTCCATTGCTATGTGTTGCCACGGGACTGAGGGTATCGGTAAAGGCAGAAGACGGCCATGGGGCAAGTGTTTGGGCGTCTTGTTCCTGGCACAGGAGGAGCAGGCAGAGACAAAAGCAGCGACGTCCGTGCGAAGGGATGGCCACCAGTAATGGCGTACAATCGCACCCCATGTTCTCTTCTGACCAGCATGCCCGGCTGTTTTTGAGGCATGACCCCAGTGTAACACTTTTTGCCTGTCGGTATCGGAGACATAGGTCTTCCCGGGCGGTATCTGGGCTAGGGTGACAGGGGCCACCGGAATGATGTTGCTAGGACAGATGATGGGTTGGGTAGTCTCTTCCTCCTGCTCCATGGGCATGAAAGACCTGGACAAGGCATCAGCGCGTACATTCTTGTCCGCGGGTCGGAAGTGAAGCTGAAAGTCGAACCTGGCAAAGAATAAGGACCACCTGGCTTGCCGTGGGTTCAGTCGCTGAGCGGACCGCAGGTATTCTAGGTTCTTGTGGTCCGTGTAGATGATCACGGGATACACTGCACCTTCCAGGAGGTAGCGCCATTCCTCCAGTGCCAGTTTGACTGCCAAGAGCTCTCGGTCCCCGATGGTATAGTTGCGTTCAGGCGCTGAGAAGCCCTTGGAGAAGAATCCGCAAGTCACCATCTTCCCGGAGGAGGACTTCTGCATGAGCACTGCTCCGGCTCCTGAGGAGGAGGCATCCACCTCCAAGGTGAACTGGCGGTTTAACTCCGGACGGTGAAGTACAGGCGAGGAAGCAAAAGCCCGCTTCAAAGAGCCAAACGCGGCGTCGGCCGCAGGCGACCAGTCCTTTGGATTTGCCTCTTTCTTAGTCAAAGCGGAAAGTGGAGCAGTCAGAGCAGAGAAGTGAGGGACGAATTGGCGGTAGTAGTTGGCGAATCCCAGGAAGCGTTGGATTGCCTTCAGTCCAGAAGGGGGAGGCCAGTTGAGAATGGCGGAGACCTTCTTGGGATCCATCTGCAGTCCAGTCTCAGAGATGATGTACCCCAGAAAGGGGAGAGAAGACTGCTCAAAGACACACTTCTCATACTTCGCGTACAGACGGTTCTCTCTTAGTCGTCGTAGAACCAGCTGTACGTGCTCTCTGTGGGTTGGGAGGTCCGGAGAGAAGACAAGGATGTCATCTAGATATACTACCACACAGGTGTAGAGGAGGTCTCGGAACACGTCGTTCACCAGTTCTTGGAAGACGGCAGGAGCGTTACACAGGCCGAAGGGCATCACGCAGTACTCATAATGTCCATCGCGCGTATTAAACGCGGTCTTCCATTCGTCACCAGAGCGGATGCGCACCAGATTGTAAGCACCCCGAAGATCCAGCTTGGTGAACAGACGAGCTCCTCTAAGCCGGTCAAACAATTCGGGGATGAGCGGCAGAGGGTACTTGTTCTTAACAGTGATCTGATTCAGACCCCGGTAGTCGATGCAGGGACGTAAATCGCCCTCTTTTTTCTTGACAAAGAAGAAACCTGCTCCAGCAGGAGAGGAGGATCTCCGAATGAATCCCCTAGCCAGGCTCTCTGAGATGTAAGTAGACATAGCCCTTGTTTCGGCTGGAGATAAAGGATATATCCGTCCTCGTGGTGGCGTTGTTCCAGGGAGCAGGTCGATGGCACAATCGTAGGGGCGATGTGGCGGCAGTACCTCGGATTCTTTTTTATCAAAGACATCAGCAAAGGACCAATAAGCCGAGGGCAGCCCCGGTAGGTTCTCAGGAACCGGAGGTCGTCGGATGGGTTGTGTGGATTTTAGGCATCTCTCATGACACGAAGCACCCCAGCGGGTGATTTCGCCAGTGCCCCAGCTGACTGATGGTTCGTGAGTCCGTAACCATGGAAGGCCCAGCAGGATCTGATGGGACATGTGCGGAAGGACGTAGAAGGCGATGTTCTCGGTGTGAAGAGCACCGATGCGCAGTTCAACCGGCCTGGTGGTCCAGGAGATGGTGTCAGAAAGGGGTCTCCCATCCACAGAGGCAATTACTAGGGGCTTATCGAGTGGAGTAACAGGCAGCTGGTACTTGTCCACCGTGGCCTGCTGGATAAAATTGCCTGCTGCTCCGGAGTCGAGGTATGCCTCAGCCGTGAAGCGCGTCTCTCCTGTTGACACTTGTACCGTCCACATAACTGGGTCTGAGAGAGTCCCAGCACCTAGGGTGGCCTCTCCTACCAACCCTAGGCTTTGGAGTTTCCCGGCCTTTCCGGACAGGAGCGTAAGAGATGAGTGCCCTCTCCGCAGTAAAAGCAGAGGCCTTTGGCGAGCCGCTCTGCTCTACGTTGGTCAGACTGTCGTACTCGGTCAACCTGCATGGGCTCGTGGACAGGAATCCCAGCTGTTGATGAGTGAGGCACAGAGGACTTCTGTGGAGGAGGGGAGTGCCGTACTGCACGTCTCTCACGATACAGCTCTTTGGAGCGTTCCTGGAAACGAATGTCCACTCGAGTGGCTAGGGCAATCAGGGCATCTAGGGTGGAGGGCACGTCACGACCCGCCAACTCATCCTTGATGCGACTCGAGAGTCCTTCCCAAAAGGCGGCTGTCAGGGCCTCATTATTCCACCCGAGTTCAGAAGCCAAAGTACGGAAACGGATGGCGTATTGGCCCACCGTCAGTGTTCCTTGACGTAGGCGGAGGAGTGATGAAGCAGAGGCAGAAGCGCGTCCCGGCTCGTCAAAGGTGCTGCGGAATGCCTGCAGGAACTGTTGAAGATCCTTGGTCATGGGGTCCTCCTTCTCCCACAAGGGGTTCATCCACGCCAGCGCCTCGCCCTCTAGGTGGGACATTATAAAGGCGACCTTGGCTTGGTCGGAGGCGAACAGATGTGGCAGCTGCGTGAAATGAAGGGAACATTGATTTATGAAGCCCCTGCAGGTCTTGGGATCTCCAGCATAACGAGGAGGTGACGCCAAACGGAGTCGGGAAGCATCTGACGAGGTTGCCACTGGTGCGGGGGCCATGGCTTGCCTGGCGGGGGACCTGGGTGCCGCAGGCGTCATTGATGCTTGTAATGTGTACAGGCGGGTGTCCACGGAGGTCATGAATTGCAGCATGCGGGTCTGGACTTCATGCTGACGCTGGAGTTCCTCTTGCAGGACCGATAGTGCTGCAGCGGGATCCATGGCCTGATCTTACTGTCACGGCCGGGCGGTCGGGCAGACCCAGGAGGTGGATCCACTGGACCGAACTCTCTGAGATGGTGGTAGGGAGTCCGGCAGCTGAAGCACTGATGGGCAGTAGAACAGTCCGTGCAAGTGAAGGCAGCGGAGGAGTCCCAGGGACCACGGAGTCACAGAAGGTGGTCTTGGTGACGTAGCTCAGGTTCGGAGGCCGAGGTGATATCAGGCGGGGTCCGGAACCTCTGGAGCAAGATGACGGGTCACCGCAGGGATCCGGGATGGTACGGACTGTCAGATGGCAGACGGACAGCGTGCGGGGATCAGGACACGGCAGACTGGCTGGCGAGGCAGGTACGGCTCTACAAAGACAGATAGGTGAGTACAGGCACATAAACACCAAGAGACCTGACTCCTAGCTCAGGGAACACGAAGATCAGGCCCCGCCCCCTTGGACAATGACCCCCTATATACCCTGTACCTGTGCAACCTCATTTCCTGTTAATGGACGCTGGCCCTTTAAGAAAGGGTCAGTGACCGCGCGCGCGCCCTAATGCGCATGCGCGCCGCCCGGGTGCCAGAAGCCAGGGAAGGAGGCTGCGAGGAGGACGCAGGGGAGCCGGCCAGGTCCAGGGAAGCTGTCGGGCGCCGGGATCGGGGGCCCGGAGCCCTGGGACGGACGGAATCCGGTGACTGGGGAGCGGAGAGCGTGGCAGGTGAGCCGGGGAACGGGGGTGAGGACCCGGGGAGCGTGACAATATCTCACTACAGATGTATCCAAGTGTAACTTGATAAATATCGCCTCACCTTAATAACTCATTACAGAAAAAACATAATTTAAAGGGGATGTCCACCTCTGGGGACATTTTTTTTTTTTTTTTTTACTTAACTGCATGTATGCAAAGCTAAAAATCACTTTTGTAGTTCAGTTTAATTAAAAAAAAAAAAAAATAGTTTTGCTTATACAGGACAATCATTCATCTAGATGTCCTCAAGAGTCAGAAGGGCTTCATCAGAGAAAATAACTTTGCAGGAAGTACAAGTCCAGGGACTGGACGGGAGAGATCACAGACAGAAGAGGGCCCTTGTGCAAGAAGAATATATGGGCCCTTTGCAGCCCAAGAGCTCATAAAAATGCAAAGTTGCACCTGCTTTTGGGGTATAAATGGGCCCCCAGACCTCTTGGGTCCCTGTACGGCCGCACAGGATACACCAATGGTATCTCTGCCCCCGTGTGCAGTGCGCCTTTCTGATGCAGGGACGCGTACACCCGGCTTCAGAGGTTAAGTGATGTGAGGGAACAAAGCTGCGCATGTGCAAGATTTGTACAGGGCTGGCAATGACACCGGCTCTTGTAAATCATGTTATCAAGTCCACAGGGGCCTGATAACACACTATGTGGGCCGACTAGTCAGGGAAACTAACGCCCCCGCCCCTGTGACTAGTTGAAGGGTGTCACGCTCCCCGGGTCCTCACCCCCGTTCCCCGGCTCACCTGCCACGCTCTCCGCTCCCCAGTCACCGGATTCCGTCCGTCCCAGGGCTCCGGGCCCCCGATCCCGGCGCCCGACAGCTTCCCTGGACCTGGCCGGCTCCCCTGCGTCCTCCTCGCAGCCTCCTTCCCTGGCTTCTGGCACCCGGGCGGCGCGCATGCGCATTAGGGCGCGCGCGCGGTCACTGACCCTTTCTTAAAGGGCCAGCGTCCATTAACAGGAAATGAGGTTGCACAGGTACAGGGTATATAGGGGGTCATTGTCCAAGGGGGCGGGGCCTGATCTTCGTGTTCCCTGAGCTAGGAGTCAGGTCTCTTGGTGTTTATGTGCCTGTACTCACCTATCTGTCTTTGTAGAGCCGTACCTGCCTCGCCATCCAGTCTGCCGTGTCCTGATCCCCGCACGCTGTCCGTCTGCCATCTGACAGTCCGTACCATCCCGGATCCCTGCGGTGACCCGTCATCTTGCTCCAGAGGTTCCGGACCCCGCCTGATATCACCTCGGCCTCCGAACCTGAGCTACGTCACCAAGACCACCTTCTGTGACTCCGTGGTCCCTGGGACTCCTCCGCTGCCTTCACTTGCACGGACTGTTCTACTGCCCATCAGTGCTTCAGCTGCCGGACTCCCTACCACCATCTCAGAGAGTTCGGTCCAGTGGATCCACCTCCTGGGTCTGCCCGACCGCCCGGCCGTGACAGTAAGATCAGGCCATGGATCCCGCTGCAGCACTATCGGTCCTGCAAGAGGAACTCCAGCGTCAGCATGAAGTCCAGACCCGCATGCTGCAATTCATGACCTCCGTGGACACCCGCCTGTACACATTACAAGCATCAATGACGCCTGCGGCACCCAGGTCCCCCGCCAGGCAAGCCATGGCCCCCGCACCAGTGGCAACCTCGTCAGATGCTTCCCGACTCCGTTTGGCGTCACCTCCTCGTTATGCTGGAGATCCCAAGACCTGCAGGGGCTTCATAAATCAATGTTCCCTTCATTTCACGCAGCTGCCACATCTGTTCGCCTCCGACCAAGCCAAGGTCGCCTTTATAATGTCCCACCTAGAGGGCGAGGCGCTGGCGTGGATGAACCCCTTGTGGGAGAAGGAGGACCCCATGACCAAGGATCTTCAACAGTTCCTGCAGGCATTCCGCAGCACCTTTGACGAGCCGGGACGCGCTTCTGCCTCTGCTTCATCACTCCTCCGCCTACGTCAAGGAACACTGACGGTGGGCCAATACGCCATCCGTTTTCGCACTTTGGCTTCAGAACTCGGGTGGAATAATGAGGCCCTAACAGCCGCCTTCTGGGAGGGACTCTCGAGTCGCATCAAGGATGAGTTGGCGGGTCGGGACGTGCCCTCCACCCTAGATGCCCTGATTGCCCTAGCAACTCGTGTGGACATACGTTTTCAGGAGCGCTCCAAAGAGCTATCTCGTGAGAGACGCCCGTTACGGCATTCATCTCCTCCTCAGAAGCCCTCCGTACCTCAGTCATCAACAGCTGGGAGTCCCGTCCACGAGCCCATGCAGATTGACCGAGTGCGTCAGTCTGCACAACGTAGAGCAGAGCGGCTTGCCAAGGGTCTCTGCTTTTACTGCGGTGAGGGCACACACCTCCTCCGTTCCTGTCCGGAAAGGCCGGGAAACTCCAAAGCCTAGGGTTGGTAGGAGAGGCCACCCTAGGTGCTGGGACTCTCTCTGATCCGGTCACATGGACCGTGCAAGTGACAACGGGAGAGACGCGGTTCACGGCTGAGGCCTATCTTGATTCCGGGGCAGCAGGCAATTTCATCCAGCAAGCCACCGTGGACAAATACCAGGTGCCTGTTATCCCACTCAACAAGCCCCTGGTGATTGCCTCTGTGGATGGGAGACCCCTTTCTGACACCATCTCCTGGACCACCAGGCCGGTTGAACTGCGCATCGGTGCTCTTCACACCGAGAACATCGCCTTCTACGTCCTTCCGCACATGTCCCATCAGATCCTGCTGGGCCTTCCATGGTTACGGACTCACGAACCATCAGTCAGCTGGGGCACTGGCGAAATCACCCGCTGGGGTGCTTCGTGTCATGAGAGATGCCTAAAATCCACACAACCCATCCGACGACCTCCGGTTCCTGAGAACCTACCGGGGCTGCCCTCGGCTTATTGGTCCTTTGCTGATGTCTTTGATAAAAAAGAATCCGAGGTACTGCCGCCACATCGCCCCTACGATTGTGCCATCGACCTGCTCCCTGGAACAACGCCACCACGAGGACGGATATATCCTTTATCTCCAGCCGAAACAAGGGCTATGTCTACTTACATCTCAGAGAGCCTGGCTAGGGGATTCATTCGGAGATCCTCCTCTCCTGCTGGAGCAGGTTTCTTCTTTGTCAAGAAAAAAGAGGGCGATTTACGTCCCTGCATCGACTACCGGGGTCTGAATCAGATCACTGTTAAGAACAAGTACCCTCTGCCGCTCATCCCCGAATTGTTTGACCGGCTTAGAGGAGCTCGTCTGTTCACCAAGCTGGATCTTCGGGGTGCTTACAATCTGGTGCGCATCCGCTCTGGTGACGAATGGAAGACCGCGTTTAATACGCGCGATGGACATTATGAGTACTGCGTGATGCCCTTCGGCCTGTGTAACGCTCCTGCCGTCTTCCAAGAACTGGTGAACGACGTGTTCCGAGACCTCCTCTACACCTGTGTGGTAGTATATCTAGATGACATCCTTGTCTTCTCTCCGGACCTCCCAACCCACAGAGAGCACGTACAGCTGGTTCTACGACGACTAAGAGAGAACCGTCTGTACGCAAAGTATGAGAAGTGTGTCTTTGAGCAGTCTTCTCTCCCCTTTCTGGGGTACATCATCTCTGAGACTGGACTGCAGATGGATCCCAAGAAGGTCTCCGCCATTCTCAACTGGCCTCCCCCTTCTGGACTGAAGGCAATCCAACGCTTCCTGGGATTCGCCAACTACTACCGCCAATTCGTCCCTCACTTCTCTGCTCTGACTGCTCCACTTTCCGCTTTGACTAAGAAAGAGGCAAATCCAAAGGACTGGTCGCCTGCGGCCGACGCCGCGTTTGGCTCTTTGAAGCGGGCTTTTGCTTCCTCGCCTGTACTTCACCGTCCGGAGTTAAACCGCCAGTTCACCTTGGAGGTGGATGCCTCCTCCTCAGGAGCCGGAGCAGTGCTCATGCAGAAGTCCTCCTCCGGGAAGATGGTGACTTGCGGATTCTTCTCCAAGGGCTTCTCAGCGCCTGAACGCAACTATACCATCGGGGACCGAGAGCTCTTGGCAGTCAAACTGGCACTGGAGGAATGGCGCTACCTCCTGGAAGGTGCAGTGTATCCCGTGATCATCTACACGGACCACAAGAACCTAGAATACCTGCGGTCCGCTCAGCGACTGAACCCACGGCAAGCCAGGTGGTCCTTATTCTTTGCCAGGTTCGACTTTCAGCTTCACTTCCGACCCGCGGACAAGAATGTACGCGCTGATGCCTTGTCCAGGTCTTTCATGCCCATGGAGCAGGAGGAAGAGACTACCCAACCCATCATCTGTCCTAGCAACATCATTCCGGTGGCCCCTGTCACCCTAGCCCAGATACCGCCCGGGAAGACCTATGTCTCCGATACCGACAGGCAAAAAGTGTTACACTGGGGTCATGCCTCAAAAACAGCCGGGCATGCTGGTCAGAAGAGAACATGGGGTGCGATTGTACGCCATTACTGGTGGCCATCCCTTCGCACGGACGTCGCTGCTTTTGTCTCTGCCTGCTCCTCCTGTGCCAGGAACAAGACGCCCAAACACTTGCCCCATGGCCGTCTTCTGCCTTTACCGATACCCTCAGTCCCGTGGCAACACATAGCAATGGACTTTATTACGGACTTGCCATTATCCTCCGGGCACACAGTCATATGGGTCGTGGTTGATCGATTCTCCAAAATGGCCCACTTCGTTCCTATGGCCGGACTGCCCTCTGCTCAGGAACTCGCGGAAGCCTATATACATCACATCTTCCGCTTGCATGGCTTTCCATCCCACATAGTGTCCGACAGAGGAACTCAGTTCACCTCCCGCTTCTGGAGGGCTCTATGCAAACATCTGGGAGTGACTCTGGACTTTTCTTCTTCTTACCATCCTCAGTCTAACGGCCAAGTGGAGAGGGTCAATCAAATCGTGACCTCATACCTACGTCACTATGTCAACGCCCATCACGACGACTGGTCCTCGCTTCTGCCTTGGGCTGAATTCTCCCATAACCACCACGTCAGTGAGTCATCCTCCGAATCTCCCTTCCATGTTGTTTACGGACTCCAGCCCGCCGTCCCATTGCCTATATCCCCTTCATCGGATGTCCCGGCTGCTGATACTGCAGTTCGTGACTTTGCTACCATTTGGGACTCTGTCAAGGCGTCCCTTGGGCGCGCTTCCCAGCGGATGAAGAAACACGCTGACAAGAGACGTCTGGATCCTCCGTGTTTCTCTCCTGGTGACCTGGTCTGGCTTGCTTCCCAGTACATCCGATTGAAGATACCTTCCTACAAGCTGGGTCCTCGCTACATCGGGCCGTTTAAGGTCCTCAGCAAGATCAATGAGGTATCCTACAAGCTACAGCTCCCGGCCACGATGAGGATACCCAACTCCTTCCACGTCTCTCTGCTCAAGCCGGTTGTCCTTGGTCCCTTCTCCGCTGCTGCCAGTCCGGCCCCTCCTCCTATTGCCGATGATGACATCTATGCGGTAAGGGATATCGTGGCCATGAAGACCGTACGAGGTCGACAGTTCTTCCTGGTGGACTGGGAAGGGTATGGTCCTGAGGATAGGTCTTGGGAGCCCAGGGAGAACGTGGGCACTCCTCTTATCCGTGCCTTCATGTCCCGGTTGCGGAGAGGGGGGCGTGGGGGGGGGGGTACTGTCACGCTCCCCGGGTCCTCACCCCCGTTCCCCGGCTCACCTGCCACGCTCTCCGCTCCCCAGTCACCGGATTCCGTCCGTCCCAGGGCTCCGGGCCCCCGATCCCGGCGCCCGACAGCTTCCCTGGACCTGGCCGGCTCCCCTGCGTCCTCCTCGCAGCCTCCTTCCCTGGCTTCTGGCACCCGGGCGGCGCGCATGCGCATTAGGGCGCGCGCGCGGTCACTGACCCTTTCTTAAAGGGCCAGCGTCCATTAACAGGAAATGAGGTTGCACAGGTACAGGGTATATAGGGGGTCATTGTCCAAGGGGGCGGGGCCTGATCTTCGTGTTCCCTGAGCTAGGAGTCAGGTCTCTTGGTGTTTATGTGCCTGTACTCACCTATCTGTCTTTGTAGAGCCGTACCTGCCTCGCCATCCAGTCTGCCGTGTCCTGATCCCCGCACGCTGTCCGTCTGCCATCTGACAGTCCGTACCATCCCGGATCCCTGCGGTGACCCGTCATCTTGCTCCAGAGGTTCCGGACCCCGCCTGATATCACCTCGGCCTCCGAACCTGAGCTACGTCACCAAGACCACCTTCTGTGACTCCGTGGTCCCTGGGACTCCTCCGCTGCCTTCACTTGCACGGACTGTTCTACTGCCCATCAGTGCTTCAGCTGCCGGACTCCCTACCACCATCTCAGAGAGTTCGGTCCAGTGGATCCACCTCCTGGGTCTGCCCGACCGCCCGGCCGTGACAAAGGGGTAATGTTCATAAGATAAACTGACTTTAGAAATATGACCAGAAGTGTCGGTGACTTCGGATCATGTGTACTGAGCCTAAACCCGGCGTCTGAGTCCGTGACAACAAACACAGGTATGCGTATCACCACTGATGACGCTGGCCATTCAACAGCATGTTAGCCCCCAGGGGCGTGCTAAGAGAGCAGAATGAGCGCAGGAGCTACAGCCCTTGCGACTAGTCCCTGGCCTCATTAGCATATCATAAAGGATCTTTATAAATACTTTTTCTAAAGATCTCTTTATCTATGTTAGTGTATACAGGGACAGTTAGGTATGGATTAGAAATATGGACACTGCGGGGTCATGTGCACTGAGCCGAAATCCAGTGTCGGACGCGATGGCAGCGGAGGGTTGAGTGAGATCATCCTGTGATCCTGCGCATTCATTAGCATGAGAGCACGCCTACAGGGGCCCACAGGGACGTGCTAACATGCTAATGGGGCCGACTAGTCAGGGGAACTAACGCCCAGGGGACTAGTCCCCTCACTCATTAGCATATCAGAAAGGATCTTTAGAAATACTTTTTCTAAAGCTCGCTTTATCTACTGTATGCTAGTGTATACAGGGACGGTTAGGCAGGGATTAGCAATATACACCCAGAACTGCTCATGGTCTTGGATGCATATTGCACCTGGCAGGTTTAGTGAGCAGTAAGTAGAGTTTGAGCTGCAGGTGACATAATGGGGGTTTTTATTTGTGTCACAACAAAATTGAATGGGAGGGTCGTGAGAAATATTACAGAAAACCAGTTTCCTTTTATTTGTCAATATAAGGACTGGAGCTTATTCTCCGCTCCTCCGCCTCCCGGCAGCGCTGACCTCACACTGAAGCGACAGCTGCAGAGACTCGGGGACAGCACTTGACGGAACACGCTATTCTGTATTTGTCACCACCCATTGGCTGATAGCTGATGGCCCCGCCTACATGTATACAGCTATCAGCGCTGTGATTGGCTCCTGCTGTCTCTGCTCATGTCAGGATAGCGTGATGTAGGATCTGGCGGCGCGGTGTTGTCTGGGAAATGTAGTCCTTTACCGTATCTCGGGCTTTGGATTGAGAGGTTTTAAGAACTACAAGTCCTAGAATCCTCTGGGTCTTAATGCGTTACCACTTTGGGTTTTAAGGGATGGAGCGGTAGACAGTAACCAGGTGCAGAACAGAGAAATGAGCGAGGGGACGTGAGTATTAGGGAACTGTCCCTGCAATCACCGGAGAAGCAGCCTGGTGACGATCCAACATAACCTTGTGTAATGTCAGGTTTAGGTTCTTCATAGCCCTGAGCTGGTTTTATTGTATTCTAGTCAAATCTGAGTATAAAGGGGAATTGCTATTTATGCAGTTGTCCAGTATTTCTGACACTATTATTTGCGGTTATTCTTAAAAGACTATCCCAATCTCCAAGATCTTATACCAATATGTTGTAGGTGTAATAATAATAATAATAATAATAATAATAATAGCAAATATCTCCAATTAGAAATGCAATATAGTTCTCCTGATATAGCCATGTCACTTACCTCATTTGCAGGGCATTGCAGCTTAGGTATCCATGGTTACGAAGACTCATATAGTGATAGTAAGTTGCAAGTGGTCATAACTATGGATACCTAAGCTGCAATGCCCTGCACATGAGGTAAGAGACATAGATAATCAGGAGAACTATACTACATTTCTAATTGGAGGTATTTGCTAATATTGTTATTATTACATCTACTACATATTAGGGCAGGATCTTGGAGATGGGAATACCCCTTTAATGGTAATAATTAAAATTAAACTTAGAAAGTCATTTTGCAATTTTTTTTTCCCCCAGGTGTCTGCGCAGAAGGGGGGGTCCTTACAAGAGCCATCCAGCCACAGACCTCACCCGCTGGCGCCTGTCCTGTACGGAGGGCAGACAGTGTTGGCGCTATGTGGAGGGAGACGACCGTCCACAATCCGCCCTGGAGGTGCACTCGCTGGGGCTGGACACGGTACCTAACACTTATTCACATGCAGCCTGTATTATTTTTCTAAGGAGTTTAGATAAGAAAAGATCCAGTATTGAAAACCTTATAAATAATGATACTTTTGTATAAGAAAGTGAAACACTCCCTTTAACTGCAGGAGAGCAGCACTAGGGGTTCTCCACATTTGAGGACACGTTTTTAATTTTATTTTTTGTGTACTTACATTTAGGACTAAAAATCATTTTTGCAATTGGAGTACATAATAAATCTGCATGATTTCTCTTTTTACCCGGAACCTTAAACTTTGTTGTGGTTTGTGGTCATAAATCATTAAAATATAAGCAAAAAAGTGGACATATATTAGAAAAAAAATCATACATAAAAAATCACCAGATTTCAATATCAAAGGGAAGTCTTCCTAAAGTCTATGATGCCTAATGCAGACACAATGGAGCAAATATAGAAAGGCAAAATTGCATGAAATTAGGTTTTTCAGTGCTACGCGCAGAAAATCGCAGAAAATTAAAAAAATAAATCTCAAGGAATTTACCTTTCAAATTGTTCAATATATAGTATGATGTAAAACAAAAACTGTGCCCAGCCTTCATCCAATAACATAACCTTTGCATTGCTGGCTTAAAAATGAGTTAATAGCAATGTGTGACGCCGCAGGAGCGACGAACAACCAGCGGCATGCACCACCAACAATATTATGAAAACAAGCGATGTGTCAACGATCAACGATTTTTGACGTTTTTGCGATCGTTGATTGTTGCTCCTTGGTGTCACACGCTGCGATGTCGCTATCGGCGCCGGCTGTGCGTCACTAAAGACATGACCGCGACGATATATCGGTAGCGATGTCGCAGCATGTAAAGCACCCTTAATGCTGTATTCACACATCCGTTATCCCTCGGACAGTGCACTGACCCGTAGCGTTTTATTGATCCATATACGTCGGTATAAGCTGACCATCAATAACGCGGCTTTTACTTTCTCGTGCAGAGTGAATTTTTAAAAGACTTACCCAAGGCGAATACGGCCCAGGATGGAGCAGAAAATGGACTAACATTTTATTCTGCCTTACAAGCGGAGGATGGCCATTGGGCTGGGGATTATGGCGGCCCACTGTTCTTGATGCCAGGTGAGACTTGTCAGTGATACATGACCACCATCACTACATCTGACTCTCGTCTACTTTACTTGCTGTAAATCTGTGATACTCTTTAGGTCTGCTGATTGTATGCCACGTGACACAGACGCCCCTCCCTGACGCTACCAAGAAGGAGATGGTGCGGTACCTGCGATCTGTGCAGCTGCCTGATGGCGGATGGGGCCTGTGAGTATATGACTGACTGCACATACATAAGAGTGTGTGGACGTGCTGCGCACATTCAAGTCTTTGTACTCAGGATATGGCTGTGTAGCACCCAGGGATATGGGGTACTTGGTTCCGGGCGATGTCTCTCTTGGGGGATGTCACTGTGGTGGCTGTTGCCCGCTTCCGTGCCCTTTTTGTAATGGGGATATATTTACAAGGGATTAAATTAGTGTTCACACGTGACCCCACTTGCGGTGTTGTGGCTATATGGATGGAGCCGCCGCTGCAGAATGTCACTACTGGGGCTGGTGTTATTTGCAGCTTGGATAGTAGACCCTCCGCAAGCAGGATCGGGCCCCAGAGGATGGGTGATGTGATAGGTGTTAGAAAAAGGGAGTCCACACTAAGGTTTAGTGCAACTGGTTTTTGTCCTTTGACAATACAGACAATCTGTGGTGGCCCTTGACAAAGGACACGAAACGCACGTCGGGCCTAGACCGTGGACATTTTTTGATTGCGGCATTCTGTGCCTTGTATGTACTGATGCACCCTGCATATTATATTAGTGTTACTTTTACCTTTGATCCTTTGAGATATTGACTTATATATGGGTCTGATAGATCCTCGCAGGAACTCATGGTTGATATTTTATATATGGTAGCATTCTGATTTTTGAACATAGCCAGAGTGGGGGTATATCCGATAACGTTACCCGCTTGGGATGTATATTGTGTCCCACTCTGACTGTTTTCAATTCATATACTGATGTCCCGATACCCACCCCTGTGGAGTTTTCCATCTCTTCTTGTAATTGTCTCCCATGCCCCACTGTGACCCAAAGTTTGTGTCACAGATTTGGTGTATACCATTTTTTTAATAGTTTGTATTTTGTACATCCTTAATAAAATTGTGTTTGACAATATTTACTCTTTCATGTGTTTTTGGACACATAGTTTTTTGGTTTCACTCACGGCAGGTTGGTAATAACTGGTTGCCCGAGGCCGGCTGGTTTCGCCTCCCTTCGTTCCAGTGCCAGTTTGGTGATTTGGTACCTTCTTCCCCTGCACCTGTCTCTGGTAAATGGGTCCCCGTGGCGTAGAGGAACTGGGGGGTTCCCGTTCGGTGGTTTGTCCATTTCTGTCCGCCTGACGGTAGCATGAACCCTGTGGGGATGTAGTCTCTGGTCCTGTCTCCGACTCTCCCTTTGCTACTGAGTCTTTGGATTCATTGCATCATTTGTCCAACTCTTGAACCAACATTCCGCAGGAATAACACCTAATGATTGCAGAAACCACAGAAAAACACTTGGGATGGTGCATAACCTCAGTAAAATTCTTTTATTTTATTCATTTCCAAATATAAAAAATCCATTTACAAAAATGCACATATGTATATAACTGGGTCCAATTCCTAATCACACTGGACTAGCTCCAATACCGCTCTAATAGGTTGCAGACAGCTGCATAGACTAATAATGGCTTATAGTAAGCCTCCACTAAAATCCTGATATATTTCCTTTATATCCGGTAATCTCTCCCTTATAACGGGCTCCCTGTGAGTGCATCACCCAGAGCCTGCAGCAGCGCTATGCGTCTGGGGATTCCAGGCAAGATCCGGTCACTCTGAATAACAATAATAGTAATAAAGTGGAGCGCAGCTGAAACTAACCTGTATGGAGTTACTGGCGGTTGTGCCGTCCTTGGTCCCTGAGTCTTTGGATTCGTAGGGTTAGCCAGGTCCTTCATGGTCCCCTCGCTGTGCAGGTGTTAACAGGCCAGCTTCGAGCTCTTTCCTGTCCTAGGGTCCTGTACCCCGTCAGTGCGTAGTTCCTGGGAGTACTCCACCGTACTCCATCGGCAACCACCTCTTCTGGGTACCAGGTCACCGTTAATCCGCGTCAGACCGTCACTTCACTTCCACCTTCACACACCACAGTGACCCGACTACAAACTCTCTCTGAGTGCACTGTCTCACTGCAGTTTCTCTTCTGACTACTGTCTTCCTGTCTGCTCTGTCCTCAGTCTGCCCCTCCCACCTGGTCAACTAGTGGACTGGCGTGGCTCCACCTATAGGCGGCCATCCGTTGACAAATAACACTCAGATCAAAAATACAGACTTCTGGATGAGCTCTGTGTGTATGATTGCACGTGAAATACCCTATAGCGGGCTTTACACACTACGATATCGTTAATGAATTATCGTCGGGGTCACAGTGTTTGTGACGCACATCCGGCGTCATTAACGAGATCGTAGCGTGTAACACTTATGTGCGACCTAAAACGATTGCAAAAGCGGCAAAAATCGTTTGCTGCGGAGAGGTCGTCCTAAAACAAAAAATCATTTACCTCTCATTAGTGATGTTGGTCCTCGTTCCTGCGGCAGCACACATCGCTGTGTGTGACACCGCAGGAGCGAGGAACATCTCCTTACCTGCCTCCACCAGCAATGCAGAAGGAAGGAGGTGGGCAGGATGTTTACGTCCCGCTCATCTCCGCCCCTCCGCTTCTATTGGATGCCTGCCGTGTGATGTCTCTGTGACGCCGCACGACTCGCTCCCTTAGGAAGGAGGCGGGTCGCCAGCCAGAGCGATGTCGCAGGGCAGGTAAGTACGTATGACGGGGTTAAGCGAGGTTGTGCGCGACGGGCAGCGATTTGCCCGTGTCGCACAACCGACGGGGGCGGGTACAATCGCTTGCGATCTCGCTAGCGAGATCGCAGTATGTAAAGCCCGCTTATAGGTTTATCTCGTTGGAGTATGAGAGCACAAGCCAAAGGTCAGTTGATAAGTATGAAATGTATTTTTTCTGTTGACTTTGTAGTTACAATGAATTTATTAACCCCTGAAAGGGAACCTGTCACCAGATTTGTCCCCTATAAGCTGCGGCCACCACCACTGAGCTCTTATATACAGCATTCCAGAATACTGTATATAAGAGCCCAGGCCACTCTGTAAAATGTAAAAAAGACCTTTATTATAATCACCTGCGGGGAGATTGGGTCCAATGGGAGTCACTGGTCTCGGGTCCAGTGCTTCCTCTATCCTGTGCAGTCGTCGTCCTTCTTCCTAGCTCCATGTGGATGACACCGATGGATGTCGCTCGTAGAACGTAAAAAACACTTTTATAGTACTCACCTGCAGGGCAGTTCGGTCCAGTAGGTGTCGCTGCTCTCCGATCCAGCTCCTACTCTTTGCAGTGATCTCCGTCCTCCTTCTACCCAGCCCAGTATGGATGACGCATCTACGTCATCCACACAGGCCAACACTGCAGTTCAGCGCAGGCACCCTTTGATCTGCCCTACTGAGGGCAGATCACAGTACTGGAAAGCGCAGGAGCGAGAAAAGGTTACAGACCGCCCGTGCATGCGCACTACAATACTTTGATCTGCTTTGCGCAGGGCAAATCAAAGTGCGCATGCGCAGGACCACAATGCGAGGGACGAGTTAATATTTTGACTAACATCATTGACTTAACCATATGACTGAAAAGTGGGAGAAAAAACCCCTCAATGTAGTGAAATGGCGGGTGGAAAAAAAGCCATTACTTTTTGGGCTTTTCTTTTTACTGCATTCAGTGTGCAGTATAAACCTACAGCATGATTCTTCCGAGTTGTTTTTATTTTTGTTTGTTTGGATCAAAAGAAAAATCATAATTTGTTTTAAATATTCATATATTTGGTTTGCGTTGCTATCCTCTAACACCCATAACTTTATTTCTTCATCGTTCCTTATGGGAGACCCAAACCATGGGGTGTATAGCTTATGCCTCCGGAGGACACACAAAGTACTACACTAAAAAGTGTAGCTCCTCCCTCCGAGCCTATACACCCCCTGGATGACAGAATCCAACCAGTTTAATGCTTTGTGTGCAGGAGGTCACACACACACATGCATCCTCTTTTGATTTTTGATTTTTATTTAAAGATTTGGAAGAAAAGCGGGTCCACCGGACTCCCGGCATGTCCCTTCTCACCCCACTGTGTCGGCGGTGCTGTTAAGGTTGACCTTAAGGCTGGAGCCTTCCATGCCGCGCTCCTTCACCATCCCTACGGGCTCTGGCTTGAAGTGGGAGCCTTCACGGTTCTCACTGCTCTGCAGGAGACCGGTCTCCATCCACAGCCCTTTTCAGGCCCCTGTTGGACGGAGCGCTCACCCCCCCCAGGGACCTGGCTCTGCGTCTCAAAAGCTAAGTATTGAGACGGTATTCAGGGGTCCCTTCTGCATTTTATTGTGGGGAGAGTGTGTTATTTGGGCAATGCTGCTTCATAAGTCCCTTTACTGTGATTTCCGGCCGGTTCTCTGTTTTTTTCCTGAGAACCGCGCCGAGGGTGCCTGATCGTCGGCCGCATGGATAAATTTAGGCCCCGGCTTCGGCTGCGGCCTAGTTTCGTTTCTCTGCCCCTGCATGTCAGTCATGCAGGGGGGCAGTGCAGCGCCGCCCACCGGCCGTTCAGCACAGGGGAGGACACTCCTCTCTGAGGAGATGATTCCCTCCCCTGTATTTCTCCTTAGCCCTCCGGTTCCCGCTCTTGGATTAACCCCCACCCCCCCTCCTCACTCCAGCACCATTTTCTCAGCGTTTTTACACTGGTTGGCGCTGGCTGCTGCAGCACTGCAGAAGGAGTGAATTATCTGTCTGGGGATCCAAGCTGGGAATCCGGAGGGCACACAAAACGGTCTGGTAAGCCACAACCTCTGGTTGTGGACTTTTTATGCACTCTCTGGTGGCTTTCTGAAGGAGTGAATTCTCTACTACAGAACATCCTCCTCAGCAGCATGTCTCACACCAGGAGCAAGGCTGCAAGGCTGCACTCTATATGCATTGCATGTAAGCTCATACTGCCCGAACCGAGCACAGACCCACACTGTGATGCCTGCTCTAATGTGGTGGTGCCTCAGCCTGGAGTCTCCCCAGGGGTCCCTCCGGCTGCTCCAGCCCCGGTGGCTGAACCCCCGGCTTGGGTAGCATCTTTTTCTAAGGCTATTTCCCAGTCCTTTGCCGACTCCATGGGACAGTTGTCCCGGACGCTGCTGAGCATGCATCAGCCCCCTTCTCAGGGTGCCTCTGCTGCTCCGACTCGCTCTACAGAGCTCACAGAGTCTGTTTCCTCTGATCCCAGACCCCGTCCTCCTAAACGGAGACGCAGGGACTCTTCTCCTTCCTCGTCCCACGGCTCTGATTCACGGGCCGAATGGCAAGGCGAGGAGGATGCCCTTACTGTGGGCTCAGACGCTACGTCTATGTACCCCATTGATACCGAAGGTGATGCAGATGTTAGCGATTTGATTGCGTCCATTAACTCCGTACTGGACCTTAATCCACCAGTGTCTGATGAACAAGCTTCTTTGGTAGAAAAACACCAGTTTACCTCACCTAAGAGAGCAAGGAGTACGTTTTTTAACCACTCCAGTTTTCAGGCCACTGTGACCAAACCCAGGGCCTGTCCTGACAAACGCTTTCCTAAGCGTACTTCTGATGACCGTTTTCCTTTTCCACCAGAGGTGGTCAAGGAATGGGCTCAGTCACCAAAGGTAGATCCTCCGGTGTCTAGAATCTCAGCCCGGACAGTTGTGTCTGTGGCGGATGGCACCTCTCTTAAGGACTCCACTGACCGCCAGGTTGACCTTCTGGCCAAATCTGTATATGAAGCGGCAGGGGCCTCTTTCTCCCCGTCTTTTGCAGCAGTGTGGGCCCTTCAGGCCATCTCTGCTTCCCTGGCGGAGATGCACTCCCTTACCAGGGACTCTATGCCCGAAATGGTGGCCTTAACTTCCCAAGCCTCGGCTTTTTCGTCCTATGCCATGTCTGCCATTTTGGAGGCGTCTCACCGCACAGCGGTAGCCTCAGCTAATTCCCTCGCGATCCGCAGGATCTTGTGGCTTCGTGAGTGGAAAGCAGACGCTGCTTCCAAGAAGTTTCTAGCCGGGCTCCCTTTTTCTGGGACCCGACTGTTCGGTGAACAACTGGATGAAATCATTAAGGAAGCTACTGGCGGGAAGAGTACTTCCTTGCCACAAACTAAGGCCAGGAAACCTGTCCAGGGCAGGAACCAGTCGAGGTTTCGGTCCTTTCGTTCCTCAAACTGGTCCTCCTCTAAGCCCTCAGCCTCGTCCACTAACTCGGCTAAGGATCGAAAACCCAACTGGCGCTCGAAGCCTCGTCCCCAGAAGAACGGAGGAGCCGCTGCCACCAAGGCAGCCTCCTCTTGACTATCGGGCCGCGCCAGCAGCGTCCTTAGTCGGTGGCAGGCTCTCCCACTTTGGCGACGTGTGGTTTCAACACGTCTCCGACCAATGGGTGCGGGATATCATCTCCCACGGCTACAGGATAGAATTTTCTTCCAGCCCGCCAAACAGATTTTTTCTGTCCACTCCCCCCTGCTCCAAGGCCGCCGCCTTCTCTCAGGCCGTGGCTTCCTTGCAGGCCAACGGAGTAATTGTACCGGTTCCCGCTCGGGAACGGTTCAGAGGTTTCTACTCAAACCTCTTCCTAGTCCCCAAAAATGACGGTTCCTTCCGGCCCATCCTGGATCTCAAGCTTCTCAACAAGCATGTTCAGGTGCGGCACTTTCGCATGGAATCTCTGCGATCGGTCATTGCCTCAATGACCCAGGGAGACTTTCTTGCATCCATCGACATCAAAGATGCCTATTTGCATGTGCCAATTGCAGTTTCACACCAGCGTTGGCTCCGTTTTGCAATCGGGGAGGACCACTTCCAATTCGTGGCTCTCCCCTTCGGGCTAGCCACGGCACCTCGAGTATTCACCAAGGTCATGGCAACAGTGGTTGCGGTTCTGCACCTCCAGGGGTTGGCAGTGATTCCGTACCTGGACGACCTTCTAGTCAAGGCGTCCTCGAGTGCAGAATGTCAGCGGAGTGTCTCGCTCACTCTTGCCACGCTTGTCCAGTTCGGGTGGCTTGTCAATCTGCCAAAGTCCACTCTGGTCCCGACCCAGAAACTCACGTACCTTGGGATGCAATTCGAGACTCTGCCGGCACTTGTCAAGCTGCCCTTAGTCAAACAGCAGTCCCTTCTGGGGGCGGTGCGCTCTCTCCTGAGGCCCCGCCGTTATTCCCTCAGGCGCCTGATGCAGGTGCTGGGTCAAATGGTAGCCTCCATGGAGGCGGTTCCCTTTGCCCAGTTCCATCTGCGTCCCCTGCAGCTGGACATTCTCCTCTGTTGGGACAAGCGGACCGCTTCCTTGCACAGGCTAGTGGCTCTGTCGCCTCAGACCAGGAGCTCTCTTCAGTGGTGGCTTCGGCCCCTCTCTCTGTCTCAGGGACGCTCCTTCCTGACCCCGTCCTGGGTGATCCTCACCACGGATGCCAGTCTGTCCGGCTGGGGAGCAGTCTTTCTCCACCACCGAGCACAGGGCACTTGGACTCCGTCCGAATCAGCCCTCTCGATCAATGTGCTGGAGATCAGAGCTGTGCTCTTAGCTCTCGAAGCCTTTCACCACCTGTTGGCGGGCAAGCACATTCGAGTCCAGTCAGACAACGCGACAGCGGTTGCCTACATCAATCACCAGGGCGGGACTCGCAGCCGCCTGGCAATGTTGGAGGTCCAACGTATCCTTCAGTGGACGGAGGACTCCAAGTCCACCATATCCGCAGTCCACATCCCAGGCGTAGAAAACTGGGAGGCAGATTATCTCAGCCGTCAAACCGTGGACAGCGGCGAGTGGGCCCTGCATCCGACGGTGTTCCGGTCAATCTGCCGCAAGTGGGGCACTCCGGAAGTCGATCTCATGGCATCCCGGCACAACAACAAGGTCCCGGTTTACGTGGCTCGTTCCCACGATCCTCAGGCCTTGGCAGCGGACGCGCTGGTTCAGGATTGGTCCCAGTTCCGTCTAGCCTACGTGTTTCCTCCCCTAGCTCTCTTGCCCAGAGTACTGCGCAAGATCAGGATGGAGGGCCGTCGGGTCATAATCATTGCTCCAGACTGGCCCAGACGAGCTTGGTACCCAGACCTGCTCCGTCTGTCCGTGGAACTGCCGTGGCGTCTCCCAGACCGCCCAGACCTTCTCTCACAAGGTCCGTTTTTCCGCCAGAATTCTGCGGCCCTCAGATTGACGGCGTGGCTCTTGAGTCCTGGATCCTGACGGCTTCAGGCATTCCTTCCGAGGTCATCTCTACTATGACTCAGGCTAGCAAGTCTTCCTCGGCCAGGATTTACCACAGGACTTGGAGAATTTTCCTGTCCTGGTGTCGTTCATCCGGCCATGCTCCTTGGCCTTTTTCCTTGCCGACCATCCTGTCCTTTCTGCAGTCTGGTCTGCAGCTAGGACTATCTCTCAATTCCCTCAAGGGACAGGTCTCGGCTCTTTCAGTGTTGTTCCAGCGGCGTATCGCTCGGCTGGCTCAGGTGCGCACCTTCATGCAGGGCGCATCTCACATCATTCCTCCTTATCGGAGGCCCTTGGATCCCTGGGACCTTAATCTGGTCCTCACGGCCTTACAGAAACCCCCCTTTGAGCCTCTTAGGGAGGTTCCCTTGTTTCGACTTTCCCAGAAAGTGGTTTTTCTGGTGGCCATAACCTCTCTCAGGAGAGTCTCTGATTTGGCTGCGCTCTCTTTGGAGTCACCCTTTTTGGTTTTTCCCCAAGACAAGGTGGTTCTCCGTCCGACGCCGGATTTTCTCCCTAAGGTGGTGTCTCCTTTCCACCTTAACCAGGACATTTCATTGCCTTCCCTTTGTCCGGCCCCTGTGCATCGCTTCGAGAAAGCGTTACATACTTTAGATTTGGTGCGGGCGCTCCGGATCTATGTGTCTCGCACCGCTGCTCTTAGGCGGTGCACTTCTCTTTTTGTCCTGACCGCAGGTCAGCGCAAGGGGCTCTCGGCTTCCAAACCGACCCTAGCTCGTTGGATTAGGTCGGCCATATCCGATGCCTACCAATGTGCTCAGGTGCCTCCCCCGCCGGGGATTAAAGCGCACTCGACCAGAGCTGTCGGTGCCTCTTGGGCTTTCAGGCACCAGGCTACGGCTCAGCAGGTCTGTCAGGCTGCCACTTGGTCCAGTCTGCATACCTTTTCAAAGCACTACCAAGTGCATGCTCATGCTTCGGCAGATGCGAGCTTGGGCAGACGCATCCTTCAGGCGGCTGTCGCCCATTTGTGAAGTTAGGTTTTACCTACTTCTCAGTTATCTGTTTATTCCCACCCATGGACTGCTTTGAGACGTCCCATGGTTTGGGTCTCCCATAAGGAACGATGAAGAAAAAGAGAATTTTGTTTACTTACCGTAAATTCTTTTTCTTATAGTTCCGACATGGGAGACCCTGCACCCTCCCTGTTGCCTGTTGGCAGTTCTTGTTCCGTGTGTTTTCACCGGCTGTTGTTGTAGACAGAGGTTCCGGTTATTCCGGGTGTTACTCTATTTCTACTTATGGGTGGATGTCCTCCTTCAGCTTTTGCACTAAACTGGTTGGATTCTGTCATCCAGGGGGTGTATAGGCTCGGAGGGAGGAGCTACACTTTTTAGTGTAGTACTTTGTGTGTCCTCCGGAGGCATAAGCTATACACCCCATGGTTTGGGTCTCCCATGTCGGAACTATAAGAAAAAGAATTTACAGTAAGTAAACAAAATTCTCTTTTTTTTCATCGGAAAAGCGGTGTGAGGGCTTGTTTTTGTTTTCTTATTTATTGGGGTACATACCTAATTTTGATTTCCTTTTATTACATTTTTATCCTGACCCAAAAATGGAAATTATGCAACTATAGGGACCTGCAGATATATCCCGTTGGGTGGCGATATGGGTGTGCATTGGCTACGGAACCGTTTGAATGCCATCAGCGATTGAACGCGATATCTAAATTGTTAAACAGCAGCGATTGAAGAAAGTGCTGGCTGTATAACACAGCCGCCATCTTCCCTGTAAGGAGGAATCTCATACATTTTCTATGCTGACGTGCATTCTAGTACTTAGATACTTTTCTTTATCGTTCCTATGGGAGACCCAGACATTGGGTGTATAGCTTCTGCCTCCGGAGGACACACAAAGTACTACACTCAAAAGTGTAGCTCCTCCCTCTGAGCTTATACACCCTCTGGAGGACGAGATCTAACCAGTTCATTGCTTTGTGTTCAGGAGGCATACATCCACACATGCATTCTCATCTGACTTTTCATTTTTGGAAAGAGCTGGAAGAAAAGCGGGTCCAATTCTGGACCCCCAGCATGTCCCTTCTCACCCCACTGTGTCGGCGGTGTTGTTAAGGTTGATTCCAAGGCTGGAGCCTTACATGCCGCACTCCTTCACCATCCCTCGGGCTCTGGCTTGAAGTGGGAGCCAGCACGGTTCTCCATGCTTTGCAGGAAACCGGTCTCCATCCGCAGCCCTTCAGGATCCTGCTGGACCGGAGCACTCATCCCCAGGGACCTGGAACCCTGCGTCTCAAGCAAGCTAAGTACCTGAGACGTTTATATTCTGGGGTCCCTGTACTTTATTATGGTGGGAGAGTGTGCTGTGTAACTTTTCTGACATTTCCAGCCGGTTCTCTGGCTGTCGCCTGAGAACCGCGCCGATGGTGCCTGCGCGCCGGCCGCATCGCTCAAATTTAGGCCCCGGGTTCGCCGGAGGCCTACTTTCGATTTCACTGCCCTCGCATGTCAATCATGCAGAGGGACAGTGCGGCTCCGCCCAGCGGCCGTTCGGCACAGGGGAGGGACACTCCTCACTGAGTACATGTCCCCTCCCCTGTAAGTCTCCTTGGCCCTCCAGTTCCCGCTGTCAGAGCAGGTCCCGTCCCCTCTCCTCGCTCCGGCGCCATTTTATCAGCGGTTTTCTCTGTGATCAGCGCTGGCTGCAGCATGCCTGCTAAGCTGCTTGGGGGTCCGGGCTGTGGGATCTGGAGGGCACACAAACAGTCTGGTAAGCCACAACCTCCGGTTGTGGACCTTCTTATATACTCTCTATGGGTCATTCTGGCTCAGAGCCCCCACTCCAGCAGCATGTCTCACACAAGGAGCAAGGCTGCAAGGCTGTACTCAGTATGCACTGCATGTAAGCTCGTGCTGCCTGAACCGAGCATATATCCACATTGTGATGCCTGCTCTAACCTGACAATGCCTCAGCCTGGAATCGCACCCCCAGTGGTCCCTCCGGCTGCTCCGGCTCCGGTGGCTGAACCCCCGGCTTGGGTAGAATCCTTCTCTAGGTCAATCTCCCAGTCTTTTCCCCGACTCCATGGGACAGCTGTCCTGGGCTTTGCTGAACATGCATCAGCCCCCTTCTCAGGGCGCCTCTGCTGCTAGGGCTCTCTCAGCGGAGCTCACAGAGGATTCCTCATCTGGTCCCAGACCCCGTCCTCCTAAAAAGAGACGCAGGGCTCCCTCTCCTTCCTCGTCCCGCGGCCCTGTTTCAGGAGCTGACTCGCAGGACGAGGAGGATGCCTTTACAGGGGGCTCGGAGACTACCTCCATGTGCCCCATTGATCTGTCCGAAAGTGACTCCGATGTTAGTGATTTGATTGCGTCCATTAATTCGGTACTGAACCTCAATCCGCCAGTCTCAGAGGAGCAACCCTCTCTGGCAGAAAAGCACCAGTTTACCTTGCCTAAGAGGACAAAGAGTGTGTTCTTTAACCACTCCAGTTTTCAGGCCGCTGTGTCCAAGCCCAGGGCCTGTCCTGACAAACGCTTCCCAAAGCGTGGTTCTGATGACCGTTTTCCTTTTCCACCTGAGGTGGTCAAGGAGTGGGCTCATTCACCAAAAGGTAGACCCCCCGGTGTCTACACTCTCAGCCCGGACTGTTGTATCAGTGGCTGATGGTACCTCTCTTAAGGATTCCACTGACCGCCAGGTTGACCTTCTGGCCAAATCTGTATTTGAAGCGGCAGGGGCCTCGTTCTCGCCGACTTTTGCAGCAGTGTGGGCTGTCAAAGCCATCTCTGCTTCTCTAGAGGAGATCCATTGCCTCGCCAGGGAATCTATGCCCGAAATGGTTACCTTAACTTCCCAAGCTTCGGCTTTTTCATCCTATGCCATGTCTGCCATGCTGGAGGCTTCTCACCGCACGGCGGTGGCTTCGGCTAATTCCCTCGCTAGCCGCAGGATCTTGTGGCTTCGAGAGTGGAAGGCAGATGCTTCTTCAAAGAAGTACCTTGCTGGGCTCCCTTTTGCTGGGTCCAGGCTATTCGGTGAACAACTGGATGAAATTATTAAGGAAGCTACTGGCGGGAAGAGTACTTCCATGCCACAAACCAAACCCAGGAAACCTGTCCAGGGTAGGAATCAGTCGAGGTTTCGTTCCTTTCGTTCCTCCAACTGGTCAACCTCTAAGCCCTCGGCCTCGTCCACTAACTCAGCCAAGGACCAAAAATCCAGCTGGCGCACAAAAGCGCGTCCACAAAAGACCGCAGGAGCTGCTGCCACTAAGGCAGCCTCCTCTTGACTATCTGTCCGTGCCAGCAACGTCCTTAGTCGGTGGCAGGCTCTGCCACTTTGGCGACGCGTGGTTTCAACACGTCTCTGATCAGTGGGTGCGGGATATCATCTCCCACGGCTACAGGATAGAATTCTCTTCTAGCCCGCCAAACAGATTTTTTCTGTCAACTCCCCCCTGCTCCAAGGCCGCCGCCTTCTCATAGGCCGTGGCATCCTTGCAGGCCAACAGAGTAATTGTACCGGTTCCCGCCCGGGAACGGTTCAGAGGTTTCTATTCAAATCTCTTCCTAGTCCCCAAAAAGGACGGTTCCTTCCGGCCCATCCTGGATCTCAAGCTTCTCAACAAGCATGTTCAGGTGCGGCATTTTCGCACAGAGTCTCTGCGGTCAGTCATTGCCTCAATGACCCAAGGAGATTTCCTGGCATCCATCGAAGAGATGCCTATCTACATGTGCCAATTGCAGTTTCACACCAGCGTTGGCTACGTTTTGCAATCGGAGAGGAACATTTCCAATTCGTGGCTCTCCCCTTCGGGTTAGCCACGGCCCCTCGGGTATTCACCAAGGTCATGGCAGCAGTGGTTGCGGTTCTGCACCTCCAGGGGTTGGCAGTGATTCCTTACCTGGATGACCGTCTAGTCAAGGCTTCATCCAGCGCAGACTGTCAGCGGAGTGTCTCTCTCACTCTCGCCACTCTAGCCCAATTCGGGTTGCTGGTCAATCTGCTCAAATCCACTCTGACTCCGACCCAGACGTACCTAGGGATGCAGTTCGAGACTCTGCCGGCACTTGTGAAGCTGCCCTTAGTCAAACAGCAGTCCCTCCAACTGGCGGTGCGCTCTCTGCTGAGGTCCCACCGTTATTCCATCAGGCACCTGATGCAGGTGCTGGGTCAGATGGTGGCGTCAATGGAGGCGGTTCCCTTTGCCCAGTTCCATCTGCGTCCTCTACAGCTGGACATTCTAGCTGTTGGGACAAGCGGCCTTCCTCCTTGCACAGGCTAGTGGCTTTGTCGCCACAGACCAGGAGCTCCATTCAGTGGTGGCTTCGGCCCCTCTCTCTGTCTCAGGGGCGCTCCTTCCTGGCCCGTCCTGGGTGATCCTCACCACGGATGCCAGTCTATCCGGCTGGGGAGCGGTATGTCTCCACCACCGAGCGCAGGGCACTTGGACTCCGTCCGAGTCAGCCCTCTCGATCAATGTGCTGGAAACCAGAGCTGTGTTTCTAGCTCTCCTAGCCTTTCACCACCTGTTGGCGGGCAAGCACATCCGAGTCCAGTCAGACAACGCGACAGCGGTTACCTACATCAATCACCAAGGCAGGACACGCAGCCGCCTGGCAATGTTTGAGGTTCAACGCATCCTTCAATGGACGGAGGACTCCAAGTCCACCATATCCGCAGTCCACATCCCAGGCGTGGAAAACTGGGAAGCAGATTATCTCAGCCGTCAAACCGTGGACAGTGGCGAGTGGTCCCTGCATCCGGCAGTGTTTCAGTCTCTGCCGCAAGTGGGGCACTCCGGAAGTGGACCTAATGGCATCCCGTCACAACAACAAGGTTCCGGTTTACGTGGCTCGCTCCCACGATCCTCAGGCCTTTGCAGCGGACGCTCTGGTTCAAGACTGGTCCCAGTTTCGTCTGTCCTACGTGTTTCCCCCTCTAGCTCTCTTGCCCAGAGTCCTGCGCAAGATCAGAATGGAGGGCCATCGAGTCATCCTCATTGCCCCGGACTGGCCCAGGCGAGCTTGGTATCCAGACCTGCTCCATCTGTCCGTAGAGGTGCCGTGGCATCTTCCGGACCGTCCAGACCTTCTCTCACAAGGTCCGTTTTTTCCGCCAGAATTCTGCGGCTCTCAGATTGACGGCGTGGCTCTTGAGTCCTGGATCTTGACGACTTCTGGTATCCCCCCTGAAGTCATCTCCACTATGACTCGGGCCCGTAAGTCTTCCTCTGCCAAGATCTATCACAGGACTTGGAAGATTTTCCTGTCCTGGTGTCGCTCTTCCGGGCATTCTCCTTTGCCTTTTTCCTTGCCGACCCTTCTGTCTTCTCTACAGTCCGGTCTGCAGCTTGGACTGTCCCTCAACTCTCTCAAGGGACAAGTCTCAGCTTTGTCAGTGCTGTTCCAGCGGTGTATCGCCCGGCTGGCTCAGGTCCGCACCTTCATGCAAGGTGCGTCTCACATCATTCCGCCTTACCGGCGGCCCTTGGATCCCTGGGACCTCAATTTGGTTCTCACGGTTTTGCAGAAGCCCCCCTTTGAGCCTCTTCGGGAGGTTTTTTTGTTTCGTCTTTCACAGAAGCTGGTCTTTCTAGTGGCCATAACTTCCCTCAGGAGAGTCTCTGATTTAGTTGCGCTCTCTTCCGAGTCACCTTTTTTGATTTTTCATCAAGATAAGGTGGTTCTCTGTCCGACTTCGGACTTTCTCCCTAAGGTGGTTTCTCCTTTCCACCTTAACCAGGACATTACCTTACCTTCCTTTTGTCCGGCTCCTGTTCATCGCTTTGAAAAAGCGTTGCATACTCTGGATCTGGTGCAGGCGCTCCGGATCTATGTGTCTCGCTCCGCTGCTCTTAGGCGGTGCACCTCTCCTTAGCCCGTTGGATTAGGTCAACCATTTTGGATGCCTACCAGTGTTCTCAAGTGCCTCTCCCGCCGGGGATCAAGGCACATTCGACCAGAGCTGTTGGTGCCTCTTGGGCTTTTAGGCACCAGGCTACGGCTCAGCAAGTCTGTCAGGCTGCCACTTGGACTAGCCTGCATACCTTTTCAAAGCACTACCAAGTGCATGCTCATGCTTCGGCAGATGCGAGCTTGGGCAGACGCAACCTTCAGGCGGCTGTCGCCCACTTGTGAAGTTAGGCTCCGCCTACTTCTCAGTTTTTCTGTTTATTCCCACCCATGGACTGCTTTGAGACGTCCCAATGTCTGGGTCTCCCATAAGGAACGATAAAGAAAAAGAGAATTTTGTTTACTTACCGTAAATTCTTTTTCTTATAGTTCCGTATTGGGAGACCCAGCACCCTCCCTGTTGCCTGTTGGCAGTTTCTTGTTCCGCGTGTTATCACCGGCTGTTATTGTAGACAGAGGCTCCGGTTGTTCCGGTTCTTGCTCTGTTTTTACTTGTGGGTGGCTATTCTCCTTCAGCTTTTGCACTAAACTGGTTAGATCTCGTCCTCCAGAGGGTGTATAAGCTCAGAGGGAGGAGCTACACTTTTGAGTGTAGTACTTTGTGTGTCCTCCGGAGGCAGAAGCTATACACCCAATGTCTGGGTCTCCCAATACGGAACTATAAGAAAAAGAATTTACGGTAAGTAAACAAAATTCTCTTTTTCTGTTGAAAAAAAGGTGATGGACACATTGATAAGTAACATAAAGTGCAGACTCTGGGTGTGCACTGCACCGGTGGTGAAGGGATTTATCTAAATACTTATCGACTATAACATTATTACCACTCTGCTAATATAATGTAGATCCCCTGACTCCTGCTTACCGGGCGACCTTCTTTACACTACTTTTTGTGGTTAGTAAACACTGTATTCAGGGAACACCCCACCTTTTACCCAGTCATATCACATTCACAATTTTGCTCTTATCAAAATTGCTCAGATCCCTATCCCTGGCCATTATTACTACTTCCAACACATCAGTGTCATGTCTGTGTCCTGCTTTGGGGAGACCTCTGGCTAATCAGGGACTAGAAGGTCACAACACCTTATGCGCAGGTCTACAACTTTTATTTGAGTGAATATACCGTACTTTCTTTTAGTGCTGGAGGGATTAAGGGTTCTATCCTATCTGGCTGTCCTTTGTAGCCTTAATCTCTGGTGCAGCTCTTTTGTGACCACTCCCATTCGCTATAAAAATTCACATGTCTTACCCTCTAATGCTGGTGATAGATTCTGATTCTATATTGACCACTTTGGATGGAGCCTGTCTCTGGAAGAAACAGAGGAGTCATGACTATTGCAGCTGTAGTGTTAGCTGCATTGGAGGAGCTTGGAGTGTTTTCATTTTGTGTCTATTGTCTTTCTGTCTATTCCTTGTGTTGTATTATTGCAGTGTTGAGACTAGTGTTCTTGCTGGCCTTCTCACTAGCCAGGGTGAGTTCAGGGCAAGCGAGTGACTAGGCATGTAACGGCGACAAGGGGAAGGACCCGTGTAGGGACGTTAGGGAGCGTAGGGTACAAACTCAAGTGACTTGCAGTGTGTGGTTTCTATCCCTGTCACCAGGTCCTTCCTTCTATACTATTCCCGATGTTACCTTTGTGTTGCACAGCACGCTGTGCATCTGTACACTGTTGTGACATTCAGTTTTAAAAGCACACTGTCCATGTGCCAGGTAACATCTACCCCGCTTACCAGGTGCCATGTTATTGAAATATTAAGTGTTATTCACTTTAACTTTAATTTTAAAAGTGATGTGTGTATTGTCTATGCTTTGGAATATAACAATTAAGAAGTGGTTGTTCCAAATAGTGAATAGCCCCTTTAAGGAGTCCTTTCACATTTGAATTTGGTCGTTAATTATTTGTTTATTTTTTTTTTACGAAATCACAAAATAAAATTTGTACTGATTCTATATCTATGTTCCCCATAATAAATACCTATCTTATACATAGGCATATTGAAGATAAGAGCACTGTGTTTGGCACGGCGCTCAGTTACACCTCTTTGCGACTTCTCGGAGTGTCACAGGATGACCCAGATATGACCCGCGCCCGCAACAATCTTCATAGTAAGGGTAAGTTCACATCAGCTTTTAGCATCAATCCAGCGCATCTCACAACTGACAATCGTTTGCAGATAATATGTCAGTATATTTTTTCCATGCTTGATCCGATGTATCCAACTTTCGTTGCAGGAGGTGCCATTGGTATTCCTTCTTGGGGGAAATTTTGGCTATCTGTGCTGAATGTGTACAGTTGGGAGGGAATGAACACTCTATTCCCAGAGATGTGGTGAGTTTCTTTTTGGATTATTCAGACTTGATATGACTTTATTGGTGGCTGTGACCGTGAGATAATTATCTGTATCAATATTAGTAGCATTTACTAAAAATCAATTGTCTGTGGACCCAGTCCCCTGACACCGCGCTTAGAAACATTGGATTTCTACCTTCAAATGCTCTTTTTACTCCAGATTCTCTCTTCTAAAAATGCTAGTTAGTGTGGAAGTCAGGAACATCGCATCCTTCGTGGATAGTGAGAGTCTTTGAAGCCGGCTACACATACACCCGGCGTCAAAGAAGCTCAATGCTAATGGGTACAAAGCAGTGCGCATGCGCCCACTGGGGTGTGATACCAGGCTGAGTCGGCCGACTAGCCAGGGAACTAACGTCCCTGCAACTAGTCACTGACCTTATTAGCATGTCATAAACGATCTTAAGAAATACTTTTTCTAAAGATGTGTTTATGTATGCTACCGTGTTTTTCCTAAAATAAGACCTCCCCCAAAAATAAGCCCTAGCAGGGATTTTAAGCATTTTCATAGCAAGGCTTAAATATAAGCCCTCCCCCGAAAATAAGCCTTAGTCGCGGTTCAATAATGAAGTGTCAGTGCAGAAAGATACTACAGGACACTTCATTATAGAAAGCGGACACCCTGCAATTATACTGACCAGACGCTGAGCGGCAGAACCTGTAGTGATCGCACCCCCGCACACATCACACACACAATCACACACCATACACACAATCTCCCTTCAGATCGCTCACACACACTCACCACATCCAGCGATACCGATCCTGAGAAGCCGTACGGTGGAGCGCAAGGACCTGGGACACATGACTTACTCCCATCCCTTAGGCTGGGGTAGAGGCTAGAATGTACGGGCTTCTGACAGGTATAACCTGACGGACGCACTCTGTACCACTGGATGGAGTGTGTGTGTGTGTGTGTGTGTGTGTGTGTGTGTGTGTATGAGTGTTTGGGTTATGAGTATGTGTGTGTGTGTGTGTGTGTGTCCGTCCAGCAGCAGGAGGCAGCGTGCAGCATACTTGCTGGCAGCGGCTGCCGGAGATCACAGGGAAGATTTCGGAATTACTCAGCCTTCCAGGGTCTGGTAAGTATGAGTCTCCTGGGAAGTGGGGGGGTCTGTTTTTTTGGAAACCGTGTTTCTCCAAAAATAAGACCGCCCCCAAAAATAAGCCCTAGCGCTTTTTGGGGGGCAAAAAAAAGTATAAGACAGTGTCTTACTTTTGGAAAAACATGGTACTACATGAAGGGACAGTTAGTGAGGGATTCTAGATAAGCACCAGAACTACTAGTGGTTCTGGGGGCACTGGAAATCTGACAGAGCCCTTTAAAGGGAACCACTCAGCAGATTTGTCCCCTAAAAGCTGCGGCCACCACCAATGAGCTCTTATATACAGAATTCTACAATATTGTATATAAAAGCCCAGACCAATCTGAATAACGTAAAAAACAGCTTTTATTGTACTCACCTGCAGGGTGGTCTGGTCGGATGGGCATTGCTGGCCTTGATCCAGTGTCTCCTGTCTTCTTGCGATCGCTGTCTTCCTTCTTGCTTAGTGTGGATGACGCGTCTGACATCATCCACAAAGAGTCCTCAATTGCGTTTCTGTGCACGCGTACTGCTCTCTGAGGGCAGATCAAAGTATAGTGGGCGCATGCGTGGGCGGTCTTAATATTTCCTTGCGCACTACAATACTTTGCTCTGCCTGCAGCAGGGCAGAGAGAATTGCGAAGGAGCACAATGGAGGACTCTTTGTGGATGATGTAGGATGTGTCATCCACACAAAGCAAGAAGGAGGACGGCGATCACAAGAAGAGAGGAGGCATTGGCTCAAGGTCAAAGCACACTACAATACTTTGCTCTGCCCTCAGCATGGTATAGAGAAGTGCGCCTGTGCAGGAACACAGTGGAGGACTCTGTGTGCATGATTTAGGATGCGTCATCCACATGGAGCAGATAAGGAGGAAGGTGATGGAGAGAGGAGGCAATAGACTAAGAGCAGCGACGCCCATCGGACCATACCGCCCCCCAGACGAGTGTAATAAAAGCTGTTTTTTTACTTTATGCAGTGCGGCCTGGGGTCTTATATACAGTATTCTGGAATACTGTATGTAAGGGCTCACTGTTCGTTGCTGAAGTTTATAGGGGACAAATCTAGTGACAGGTTCCCTTTAATCAGCACCGCTCTGCGTTACATATAGTCTCCGCATATCTTCAGGTATTTTTCTAATAATCTTGCTGGGAAAGTAATGTGAATTATCCTTTCCCACTCTTCTCTAAAGCGGGCTTTACACGCTACGATATTTCTAGCAATTGCTATCAATATCGTACGCAAAAGCACCCGCCCCCATCACACATGCGATATCGCGTGATCGCTGCCGCAGCGAACATTATCGCTACGGCATCGTCACACGCACTTACCTGGTCGGCGGCGGTGCTATGACTTCCGAACAATCCCTCCTTCAAGGGGGAGGTGCGTTCGGCGTCACGGCGACGTCACCGCGACGTCACTAAGCGGCCGGCCAATCAAAGCGGAGGGGCGGAGATGAGCGGGACGAACATCCCGCCCACCTCCTTCCTTCCTCATTGCTGGTGGACGCAGGTAAGGAGACGTTCCTCGCTCCTGCGGTGTCACACACAGCGATGTATGCTGCCGCAGGAACGAGGAACAACATCTACTAACAACCATTAACAATTTTTGGTTTTAGGACGACCCCTCCATGGTGAACGATTTTCACCACTTTGGAGGACGTTTAAGGTCGCTGGTAAGTGTCACACGCCGCGATACTGTTAATGACGCCGGATGTGCGGCACTAACGACGTGACCCTGACGATAAAACATTAACGATATCGTAGCGTGTAAAGCCCCCTTAACATCTAGTGTTGTCTTGTAGGCTTCTTCCCCAGTGGTTCCCTGCTCACCCCAGCACCATATGGTGTCACTGCCGTCAGGTTTACTTACCCATGAGTTACTGCTATGCTACACGTCTGAGTGCCCGTGAGGATAACTTGATCCGCAGCTTGAGACAAGTAAGGGGCAGAACACGTATTTTATCACTTGTATTTTATCAAGTGGGACATGTATTTACACATTTGCTTCTCATGCAGGAGCTGTACGTGCAGGAATATAGCAGTATAAATTGGCCGGCACAGAGGAACTGTGTTGCTGCTTGTGACCTGTATACACCGCACAGTATCTTACTGGACTTTGCCTATGGTAGGAGGCATTGATTATCGTCAGTGCAGCATTTGTACCTATACAATTATGCAGATTTTTATGTGTGTTGTTTCTCTTAGAATTCAAAATTTAAATAAATTAAATTTAATGAGATTTTCACTTTTTATGATTTTAAAGGGAATCTGTCAGCAGGTTTTTGCTCCCCCATCTGAGAGCAGCATAATGTAAAGACAAAGACCCTGATTCCAGCGATGTGTCACTTACTGAGCTGCTTGCTGTCATTTTGATAAAATCAATGCTTTCTCTGCTGCAGATCTAGCAGTTATACAGAGTTCAGGAATATGCTGGACTACCTGCAGCATGCCAAGTAGTCCTGTAATGATAACCTACTGATGATTAATCAGTGATTTAATCAAAACTACACTGAGCAGCTCAGTAATTGACACATCGCTGCAATCAGGATCTCTGCCCCTACATTAGATTAGGTGGCAAAAACCTGGTGACAGATTCCCTTTAACTTTTCAGTTGAAGTATTTTATTCCCATAAGTCATTTTGTACTTTTCTTCTCAGTCCTGTTGAATGCATACGAGGCGTACCACATTCCTGCTCTTCGCCGGCGTGCTGTGCATGAATTATATGACCATGTAACAGCAGATGACCGCTTTACCAAGTGTATCAGCATTGGTCCAGTAAGTCTCCTGGAAACATGAATTATTTATTGATTTTTTTTATTTTTTTTTTAAAGAAAAATTCTAATTTTGAAATAAATCTTCTTCTGTAACAGATCTCTAAAGTGATTAATATGATGGTCCGTTGGCATGTAGATGGACCAGAATCTCCATCATTCCGGGAACATGTAGATCGCATCCCTGATTACCTTTGGTAAGTAGTGATCACATCCTGTGCAGAAATACAGTTCGTAGGATTAGTTTTCTTATCTGATTTGTTGCAACTTAACTTTTAAAATGTACCACTAATGAGCCACTTAAAAAATCTGATGATATTCGTCCAAAGGTGTTAATTAAAGTTTATGTTCTAAAAAGAAAGTGGGCGAACAATGCTGTTTATTGGCTTCATTCCCTTACTATATGCCCATTCTATTCTTTCCAATATCGGGCATAGTACAAGGAGCTCTGTACTTTCTCCCTGCAAAAGAATGCTCCAAGAATTGATAAATATGAGAGATAGGTAGATTATAAATACTTGCCCAATATAATGAAGTAGAATATATTTACCCAAACATGGGATTACAAGCTTTTTCTATGTCTCTAGAAGAAGCCTGCGAGATAATAGAATCCTGTGATTACAGCAGCCTCTGCATTATGTCAGACGGCAGGAAGGAGAAGTGTAATGGAAGTCTATGTGCCCACGGGGACAGTGTACTACGGATATATCCACAGGAGCTCCCAGAAATCCGCAGCACAACTTTTGTCTGTTTACATGCTGTGAATGTACAGCGGAACGTCCTGCGGATATGCTGCGGGCATTCTGCATTGAGGATACAGTACTATGGCTTTGGCACTGCATCCTCAATGCAGAACAAGTGCTGAGTGATCGGGGAGTTTATATTTACCTCCATCACGCAGCACTTCACTTTCCGGCATCTATCAGCGTCTGCACTGTGCAGGAGAAGGTGGGCGGGCCTGAACGAGCTCTGGCTGTCACATGACCGGAGATCGTGCAGGCCCCGCCCACCTCCTCCTTCCTGTTCCTAGCTCCACCGCGCTCCTGTGCTCCGGAAGAAAGTGACGGGCGTCTGCTATCAAGGCAGGTAAGTATGGGACCAAGGCAGATTTCCGCAGGTAAATCCGCAGGAATAATTGACATGCAGTTATGTGCGGCTGCGGGACATCTGCAGTATATTCCGCAACTGCACATTCCACAACGTGGACACAGACACTCCCCATGTCCCATAGGATAACATGGGGAGTGTCTGTACATTTTGAAACCTGCAGATTTATCTGGAAAATCCAGATAAATCCGCAGGTTTTCCGCAGAAAAATCCGCAGAAGCAAGCGGGACATGGGGAGTGTCTGTGTCCACGCTGCGGTATGTGCGGTTGCGGGATTTGCTGCGGATGTCCCGCAGCCGCGCGTAACTGCATGTCAATTATTCCTGTGGATTTACCTGCGGAAATCCTGGCGCTCCACTATGGAGATAGAGGCTTACCTGCCTTGGTCCCATACTTACCTGCCTTGACAACAGACACGCGAGTCAGGACGGCAGTGGAGCTAGGAGCAGGAAGGAGGTGGGCGGGGCCTGCACGAGCTCCGGTCATGTGACAGCCAGAGCTAGTTCAGGCCCGCCCACCTTCTCCTGCACAGTGCAGACGCTGACAGAGTGACACGGCCGGAGAGAAGTGCTGTGTGATGGAGGCAAGTATGAACGCCCCGATCACTCAGCACTTGTTCTTCATAGAGGATGCAGTGCCGAAGCCATGGCACTGTATACTCAATGCAGAAGGCCCGCAGCATATCCGCACGACATTCCGCAGCATGGAAACAGACAAAAGTTGTGGTACGGTTTTCGGGGAGCTCCTGCGGATATAACCGCAGGACACTTTCCCCGTGGGCACATAGCCTTAGGCTGCAGTTGTATTGTAACTTGACAATCACATACTTTACTAAGATGTGAATTGGGAAGAAGAGAAAGTGCAACATCCAATGCTCCATGCACACGCTGCAGTTTTTGACGCGTTTTTTGGTGCAGTTTGTGATGAACTTTTAGTCACCACAAGCTGCATTCCCCACTAAAGTTTATGAGATTTCAGATTTGCTGTGCGTACATTGCTTTTTATTATTTGGCTACAGTTTTGTGGTGACCACAAAATTGCAGCATGTCAGTTCTTTTTGCGTTTTTACCTGTGATTTTCACCCATTGGTGCTAAAACACGCATGGTCAAAAACGCACCAAAGCGCATGCTTTTTTTGGCCACAAGGTGCATTTTCTTTGTCTCTCCATTGGGAGACCCAGACAATTGGGGTGTATAGCTTCTGCCTCCGGAGGCCACACAAAGTATTACACTTTAAAAAGTGTAACCCCTCCCCTCTGCCTATACACCCTCCCGTGCATCACGGGCCCATCAGTTTTATGCTTTGTGTTGAAGGAGGCACACATTCACGCAAGCTCCACATTTTAGTCAGCAGCAGCTGCTGATTTTTATCGGATGGAAGAAAAGAGGGCCCCTCACAGGGCCCCCGGCATGCTCCCTTCTCACCCCACTAATGTCGGCGGTGCTGTTAAGGTTGAGGTACCCATTGCGGGTACACAGGCTGGAGCCACATGCCGTTTTCCTTCCCCATCCCTTAGAGGCTCTGGGAGAAGTGGGATCCAAACCGGTCACCAGGCACTGGAACCGGGCTCCCTCCGCAGCCCCTGGGGGAATCTGACGGACAGGAGACTGAGTCTTATCAGGGACAGGCCCTGCATCTAAATAGGTACTCTGTGTCCCCTTGGGGTCGGCGCTGGAGCGCCTGTGTAACAAACGCTGCAGCGGCTGCTGTGTTTTGTTGTGGCGCCGGGACTACCGCGCCGACCGCACCTGTTTGCCGGCCGCGGCTATTAAATTTAGTCCCCGGCTTCTGCGGCCTAGTACGATAACTCCCGCCCCCGGGCCTGCCAGTCAGGGGTAAGGGCGGGACGCTCGACTGCACGTCGGGAGTGAGGGCTGGAGCATACTTTGATATCCTCCTCCCCCCTCACTGAGCACTGTGGGGCATCAGATTCCCGCACTTTTTAGGTCACGCCCACGGCTCCCTCCTCCTCTCGGAACGCTGGCAGCCATTGTTATAACACTGCTGCCGGTGGAGGAATACAGAGCAAGCTCTGGGAGGCCCAGGCAGGGAATCTGGTGGTCACACAACCGCTTTGGGCGGTCGGTAAGCAGCACCGTTAGGTGCTGGCCCCCTTGGGTGCCGAAGTGTATATATATATATAGTTATACTGTATACATTTTCTCTGTTCGGCCGCATTATTGCCTGTGGCTATATACCCTCACTGATTACTCTAAGGGGAGACAACAGCATGTCGTCCGCAAAGAGCAAGGGTGCCAAGGCACAGGCTTATTTTGCAACCTGTACCTCTTGTGCGGCAATGTTACCTGCAGGTTCCACCTACCCTCATTGTGTGCAATGCTCGGCCCCTGTGGCACTCACTCAGCCGGAGCCCCGGGCACTGGTGGGACCCTCGGCTCAGGTAGAACAGACGGCTTCCACTGGCCAGGTGACAGGAACAGAGTTTGCAGTTTTGGCTGACAAACTCTCTGCGTCACTTTCACAATCCATGGCTCAGTCTATGGATAAATGGTCTGCTAAGATATTAGAAGCCTTGCAGTCCAGACCGGTAACACAGGCCCAGGACGCTGTGCGTTCATCGCCCCCAGGCCCATCTCGGTCGGCGCAGCAAAGTGCTCCTGAGGTGACACCTAGGTCCCACGGTGAAGACTCCGACTCGGACCACAGTACCAGACCGGCTAAGCGGGCTCGCTGGAGACCTTCCTCGACTTCGTCACGCTGCTCAGGGTCTCAGCATGAGGACTCCCTGGAGGATGAAGCGGAGGTCGCAGCTCAGGGCTCTGACCCTGACGTTGCTCTCAATCTTGATACACCTGAAGGGGACGCCATAGTAAATGACCTTATAGCGTCCATCAACCAGGTGCTAGAACTTTCTCCTCCAACTCCACCTATAGAGGAGTCGGCTTCACAGCAGGAGAAACACCAGTTTAGGTTTCCCAAACGTTCAAGGAGTGCGTTTTTCGATCACTCTAACTTCAGAGATGCTGTCCAGAAGCACAGAGCATTTCCGGACAAGCGCTTTACTAAGCGCCTTAATGACACACGTTACCCCTTCCCCCCTGACGTAGTTAAGGGGTGGGCTCAGTGTCCCAAAGTGGATCCTCCAGTCTCTAGACTGGCGGCTAGATCAGTAGTATCAGTGGCAGACGGCTCATCGCTCAAGGATGCCACTGACAGGCAAATAGAGCTCCTGATGAAATCCATCTACGAAGCCATAGGCGCGTCTTTTGCTCCGGCATTCGCAGCCGTGTGGGCACTCCAAGCTATCTCAGCTTGTCTGTCTGAGATTAATGCGGTCGCACATACCTCGACCCCGCAGGTTGGGTCTTTGACTTCTCAGGCGTTGGTTTTTTCGTCCTACGCCATGAACGCCGTCCTGGACTCTGCAAGCCGCACGGCGGTAGCATCCGCCAATTCGGTGGCAGTCCGCAGGGCCATGTGGCTACGCGAATGGAAGGCAGACTCTGCTTCCAAGAAATTCTTAACCGGTTTGCCATTTTCTGGCGACCGTTTGTTTGGCGAGCAATTGGACGAAATTATTAAACAATCCAAGGGAAAGGACTCGTCCTTACCCCAGTCTAAACCAAACAGACCTCAGCAGCGAAAGATTCAACCGAGGTTTCGGTCCTTTCGGCCCTCAGCCGGACCCCATTCCTCCACGTCCAACAGGTCACAGAAGGGCCAGAGGAACTCTTCTGCATGGCGGTCTAAGTCACGTCCTAAAAAGACCGCCGGAGGAACCGCCCCCAAGGCGGCATCCTCATGACTTTCGGCCTCCCCAAACCGCATCCTCGGTCGGTGGCAGGCTCTCCCGCTTTTGTGACGCCTGGTGGCCACATGTCCAAGACCGATGGGTGAGAGACATTCTGTCTCACGGTTACAGGATAGAGCTCAGTTCTCATCCTCCGACTCGTTTCTTCAGAACATCTCCGCCCCCCGAGCGAGCCGATGCTCTGATTCAGGCGGTGAATACTCTGAAGGCAGAAAGAGTGGTGATTCCCGTTCCCCCTCAGGAACATGGTCACGGCTTCTACTCCAACTTGTTCGTGGTGCCAAAAAAGGACGGATCATTCCGTCCCGTTCTGGACCTCAAACTCCTCAACAAACATGTCAGAACCAGACGGTTCCGGATGGAATCTCTCCGCTCTGTCATCGCCTCGATGTCCCAGGGAGACTTCCTAGCTTCAATCGACATCAGGGATGCTTATCTCCATGTGCCGATTGCACCAGAGCATCAACGCTTCCTGCGTTTTGCCATCAAAGACGAACACCTTCAATTCGTAGCACTGCCTTTCGGACTGGCGACAGCCCCACGGGTCTTCACCAAGGTCATGGCAGCAGTAGGGGCGGTCCTGCACTCTCAGGGCCACTCGGTGATCCCTTACTTAGACGATCTTCTAGTCAAGGCACCCTCCCGGGGGGCATGCCAACACAGCCTGACCATTGCCCTGGAGACTCTCCAGAGGTTTGGGTGGATCATCAATTTCCAAAAGTCAAAATTGACGCCGACCCAAACGCTAACTTACCTCGGGATGGAGTTTCATACTCTCTCGGCGATAGTGAAGCTACCGCTGGACAAACAGCGTTCACTACAGACAGGGGTGCACTCTCTCCTTCGAGCCCAGTCACACCCCCTGAGGCGACTCATGCACTTCCTAGGGAAAATGGTGGCAGCAATGGAAGCAGTGCCCTTTGCGCAGTTTCATCTGCGTCCACTTCAATGGGACATTCTCCGCAAATGGGACAGGAGGTCGACGTCCCTAGACAGGAGCGTCTCCCTTTCACGGGCAGCCAAAACCTCTCTTCAGTGGTGGCTTCTTCCCACTTCTTTGTCGAAGGGAAAATCATTCCTGCCCCCATCCTGGGCTGTGGTCACGACGGACGCGAGTCTGTCAGGGTGGGGGAAGTGGTCTTCCTCCACCACAGGGCTCAGGGAACCTGGACTCCGACAGAGTCCTCCCTTCAGATCAATGTCCTGGAGATAAGGGCAGTGTATCTAGCCCTAAAGGCGTTCCAGCGGTGGCTGGAGGGCAGGCAGATCCGAATACAGTCGGACAACGCCACGGCGGTTGCGTACATCAACCACCAGGGCGGCACACGCAGTCGTCAAGCCTTCCAAGAAGTTCGGCGGATTCTGCTGTGGGCGGAAGCCACAGACTCCACCATCTCCGCGGTTCACATCCCGGGCGTAGAAAACTGGGAAGCAGACTTTCTCAGTCGCCAGGGCATGGACGCAGGGGAATGGTCTCTTCACCCGGACGTGTTTCAAGAGATCTGTTGCCGCTGGGGAACGCCGGACGTCGATCTAATGGCGTCTCGGCACAACAACAAGGTCCCGGCATTCATGGCACGGTCTCAAGATCACAGAGCTCTGGCGGCAGACGCCTTAGTTCAGGATTGGTCGCAGTTTCGACTGCCTTATGTATTTCCTCCTCTGGCACTGCTGCCCAGAGTGTTACGCAAGATCAGGTCCGACTGCCGCCGCGCCATCCTCATCGCTCCAGACTGGCCGAGGCGGTCGTGGTACCCGGATCTGTGGCATCTCACGGTGGGTCAACCGTGGGTACTGCCAGACCGGCCAGACTTGCTGTCTCAAGGGCCATTTTTCCATCTGAATTCTGCGGCCCTCAACCTGACTGTGTGGCCATTGAGTCCTGGCTCCTAGCGTCCTCAGGGTTATCTCAAGATGTCATTGCCACTATGAGACAGGCCAGGAAACTAACGTCCGCCAAGATCTACCACAGGACTTGGAGGATCTTCTTATCCTGGTGCTCTGATCGGAGTTTTACTCCCTGGCCGTTTACCTTGCCCACGTTTCTTTCCTTCCTTCAATCCGGAATGGACAAGGGTTTGTCTCTCGGCTCCCTCAAGGGACAAGTATCGGCGCTTTCCATGTTCTTTCAAAAGCGTCTAGCCAGGCTTCCGCAGGTCCGCATGTTCCTGCAGGGGGTGGCCCACATAGTCCCACCTTACAAGCGTCCGCTAGAACCCTGGGATCTTAACAGGGTGCTCACGGCTCTCCAGAAGCCACCTTTCGAGCCGATGCGTGATGTCTCTCTATCACGCCTTTCACAGAAGGTGGCCTTCCTAGTGGCAGTCACTTCACTTAGGAGAGTGTCTGAGTTAGCAGCGCTGTCATGCAAAGCCCCCTTCCTGGTGTTTCACCAGGATAAGGTGGTTCTGCGTCCGGTCCCGGAATTTCTCCCTAAGGTGGTATCCCCTTTTCATCTCAATCAGGATATCTCCTTACCTTCCTTTTGCCCTCATCCAGTTCACCAAGGTGAAAAGGATCTGCACTTGTTGGATCTCGTGAGAGCACTCAGGCTCTACATTTCTCGCACGGCGCCCCTGCGCCGTTCGGATGCGCTCTTTGTCCTGGTCGCTGGCCAGCGTAAGGGGTCGCAGGCTTCCAAGTCAACCTTGGCTCGGTGGATCAAGGAACCGATTCTTGAAGCCTACCGTTCATCTGGACTTACGATTCCTTGAGGGCTGAAAGCCCATTCTACCAGAGCCGTAGGTGCGTCCTGGGCATTGCGGCACCAGGCTACGGCTCAGCAGGTGTGTCAGGCGGCTACCTGGTCGAGTCTGCACACTTTCACAAAACACTATCAGGTGCATGCCTATGCTTCGGCAGATGCCAGCCTAGGTAGGCGAGTCCTTCAGGCGGCGATTGCCCACCTGTAAGAAGGGGCCGTTTTTCGGCTCTTTTTATCGAGGTATTCTTTTACCCAACCCAGGGATTGCTTTTGGACGTCCCAATTGTCTGGGTCTCCCAATGGAGCGACAAAGAAGAAGGGAATTTTGTTTACTTACCGTAAATTCCTTTTCTTCTAGCTCCAATTGGGAGACCCAGCACCCGCCCCTGTTCCCTTCGGGCTTTTGTTCTTTTGTGTACACATGTTGTTCATGTTGAATTGTTCTTTTGGTTCATGGTTTTAGTTCTCCGAACATCCTTCGGATTGAATTTACCTTAGACCAATTTATAAGTTTCCTCCTTCCTGCTTTGGCACCAAAACTGATGGGCCCGTGATGCACGGGAGGGTGTATAGGCAGAGGGGAGGGGTTACACTTTTTAAAGTGTAATACTTTGTGTGGCCTCCGGAGGCAGAAGCTATACACCCAATTGTCTGGGTCTCCCAATTGGAGCTAGAAGAAAAGGAATTTACGGTAAGTAAACAAAATTCCCTTCATTTTTAGTTGTAAAGTTGATTGCTTGTTGCCTTGGTTACCGACCACTTTAGTGGCTTTTCCCTAGGCAAGAAGCAGGTGATTAAAGGCTTTTTACTATACAGTTTGTAAATGCCACTCTGAAGTTGTCTGGGTCCGGCCAGCTTCAGTGTCCTTGCACTTCTTCCATGCTGCAGAGGCAGAACTGCCCCTACTAGCCAGAAGGGAAAGAAGACGGTTTAGACCAGTAGTGCAACCATACTGGAGGTGTTAACTGTCATTGTACATTCCATCTGGCAAGCAGAAATCCTGGAGTCAGAGGCACGGTGCGCATCAGAAGACAGAAGATGTGCATACACATTTAAAGGGGTTGTCCACTACTAGGACAACCCCTTCTGTTTCACATTTCCCCCAGGTAAAATAATAAAGACTATACTTGTATCCCTTACTGGCGCCCTTCTAACAGTGCCGTGGTTCGCGTTCCCATTGCTCATGTGGGGTTTTGACATCATGAGAGCCCCGCATCCAATCTGTGCCAGCTTCCTTCTCCCCACCTTCGGACCAAACGAATAATCAACAGGAAGTGAGCTCACTTCCTGTTGATTAACTCATTTGGTCCTAAGGCGTTGAGAAGGAAGCTGGCGCTGATTGGATGCGGGGCTCGCATGACGTCACAACTCCATGTGATCTCCAGCACCTCGAGCCCGTACATAGCTAGAAGGGCGCCGGTATGGGAGGTAATTATATTCTTTATTATTTTACCTTCGAGAAATATGTGGAATTAAAGAGGTTGTCCTAGTAGTGGATAACCCCTTTAAGTACAGCCACAAATGGGATGTCTATAAGAAATGCCCCTCCTTATTTCCTACGAATGGGTGACCAAGCCATATTATATGTATTCCAGGAGACTGTGGTCCACAGAGAACCCCATTTACATGTTGATTATGTTTCTGCTCTGGATTTGAGGGCATATAATCAGCAACCTGTTATGTTGTGTATTTCTCATTTCATCCCTGGCGATCAGGCAAAATTTGTGCTGCTGCTCCCCAATACTGCTTTTATTTTTCATCTGTTGTAGAAAGGTCTTCTGGCCTCTGGGGACACCGCTAGTCTCTATGCTCCATAGAGTATACGTTTTTTTTTTTATAAAGGAACACTAATATAAAAGTTAACCCAAGATTTTATATATTTAGTATTAATGAATATTAATAAATTCTAGTTATTTTCATATCGTTTGTTCACTCTCACAGATGTTTGAGAAGGAAAGTGAAGTTCTAATGGAGATAAACCGAGCGACTGGATCTGCACTTAGCCCACTGACGTCAGAGCATTACGACCAAGAATAATATCACTTCCATGTCATGAGCTGCACGGAGAACAGAGAAAGCGGCGTCTGAGAAACGGGAATTATATACATACGTCATGCATCAATTATAGGACATGATGGTTAGCGATAATTGTAGGATTTTGCACTTTATACTATCCCAGATGATTCCCTAATCCATCATTACCAGCTGATTGCAATATTAGAATCACTATCCTGGGGATGAGTTCCATTATTAGGAGAGCCAAGAAACAAGGGAGGATTCTGATATTGCCGTGACTGTACATTATCCAGTTTGCAAATCTAATGGTGAATTTTTTTTACATTGGATAACAATTTTTCTTAGCCCAATTATACGTTGTCATGAAGAATGACATCGGCAAAAATGAGTTACATGATCTCAGTAGATTTAGACAAAAAGTTCTAAAAGTCTGATCAGAAGAGAAAGAAGACTGAGGCCGGGTCACTCGAGCGTATGAATATTCATCCGATTTTCATCCAGAAAGCTTTAACTCATGTTGTCGTCAATGTGTCCGTTTTTTATGTCCATGTGCAATCCCTTTTCAGACATCTACATTAAAAAATGTACAGGATCAAATAGAGTTTCCTTAGTTCATATTGGAGATTTAATATATTAAGCTGAATGTATGTATGAATGTGTACATGTATTGGAGTGTGTGTGTGTGTGTGTGTGTGTGTGTGTGTGTCTCCGCTAAAGGAATCCGCACAGTCTCATTTACAATCATGACATTTTTCACAGCCACCTCATGTGACTTAGGGAACGTCATAGATTATGTTTTGAGGGGAAAATTTAACCTCGTGTTTAAAATAAATAGAAATAGATGGACAGAGAGAGAGAGAAAGACAGACACAGAGAGACAGACAGACAGAGACAGCCAGGCAAGGAAAGAGGCAGGGAGAGAGTGAGAGAGAAACAGAAAGACACTTAGTTACTAACACTGGGTACTACAGCTAGTGTATTCATAAAAATCAGATTAAATCAACATGTGTGTGGAATCAGGGTTTTTTCTTTAGATCCATAGACTTCTATGGGTGAGTTTCATTCGGCATTCAGATAAGCATAGTGCATGCTGCAATTACTGAGCGTCTGTGTAAAAAAATGTCATCTGAAAAGCCCTATTGAGTCACACTGATTTTACTCAGATAGCACGCATCTGCATAATACTCAGGTCTGAACAGGCCTTTAGACTGAGGTCACACAGTACAGACGAGGGGCAGCACAAACAGTTTCCATGAACAAATTATTTGATAAGTTTTCCTCCACCAAAACCCTATGTAAATATAGTGGACCTTTCATGTAATGCATTTTAGGGCTGCACATTTCTAATCAGCAGTTTCACTGTTAGGTTAAGTTGAAGGCATCTAAGCAGTATCTGCACGCAGGCTCCCCCAACCTTCTTGTGACAATGATATTCCTGCTCATATCATATGTGGCACAGAGGTCTGTGACGGCAGAAAAGTAGTCTTTGTACCCTCCAGACTTGTTCTCCAAACAATATCTCACTACAGATGTATCCAAGTGTAACTTGATAAATATCGCCTCACCTTAATAACTCATTACAGAAAAAACATAATTTAAAGGGGATGTCCACCTCTGGGGACATTTTTTTTTTTTTTTTTACTTAACTGCATGTATGCAAAGCTAAAAATCACTTTTGTAGTTCAGTTTAATTAAAAAAAAAAAATAGTTTTGCTTATACAGGACAATCATTCATCTAGATGTCCTCAAGAGTCAGAAGGGCTTCATCAGAGAAAATAACTTTGCAGGAAGTACAAGTCCAGGGACTGGACGGGAGAGATCACAGACAGAAGAGGGCCCTTGTGCAAGAAGAATATATGGGCCCTTTGCAGCCCAAGAGCTCATAAAAATGCAAAGTTGCACCTGCTTTTGGGGTATAAATGGGCCCCCAGACCTCTTGGGTCCCTGTACGGCCGCACAGGATACACCAATGGTATCTCTGCCCCCGTGTGCAGTGCGCCTTTCTGATGCAGGGACGCGTACACCCGGCTTCAGAGGTTAAGTGATGTGAGGGAACAAAGCTGCGCATGTGCAAGATTTGTACAGGGCTGGCAATGACACCGGCTCTTGTAAATCATGTTATCAAGTCCACAGGGGCCTGATAACACACTATGTGGGCCGACTAGTCAGGGAAACTAACGCCCCCGCCCCTGTGACTAGTTGAAGGGGTAATGTTCATAAGATAAACTGACTTTAGAAATATGACCAGAAGTGTCGGTGACTTCGGATCATGTGTACTGAGCCTAAACCTGGCGTCTGAGTCCGTGACAACAAACACAGGTATGCGTATCACCACTGATGACGCTGGCCATTCAACAGCATGTTAGCCCCCAGGGGCGTGCTAAGAGAGCAGAATGAGCGCAGGAGCTACAGCCCTTGCGACTAGTCCCTGGCCTCATTAGCATATCATAAAGGATCTTTATAAATACTTTTTCTAAAGATCTCTTTATCTATGTTAGTGTATACAGGGACAGTTAGGTATGGATTAGAAATATGGACACTGCGGGGTCATGTGCACTGAGCCGAAATCCAGTGTCGGACGCGATGGCAGCGGAGGGTTGAGTGAGATCATCCTGTGATCCTGCGCATTCATTAGCATGAGAGCACGCCTACAGGGGCCCACAGGGACGTGCTAACATGCTAATGGGGCCGACTAGTCAGGGGAACTAACGCCCAGGGGACTAGTCCCCTCACTCATTAGCATATCAGAAAGGATCTTTAGAAATACTTTTTCTAAAGCTCGCTTTATCTACTGTATGCTAGTGTATACAGGGACGGTTAGGCAGGGATTAGCAATATACACCCAGAACTGCTCATGGTCTTGGATGCATATTGCACCTGGCAGGTTTAGTGAGCAGTAAGTAGAGTTTGAGCTGCAGGTGACATAATGGGGGTTTTTATTTGTGTCACAACAAAATTGAATGGGAGGGTCGTGAGAAATATTACAGAAAACCAGTTTCCTTTTATTTGTCAATATAAGGACTGGAGCTTATTCTCCGCTCCTCCGCCTCCCGGCAGCGCTGACCTCACACTGAAGCGACAGCTGCAGAGACTCGGGGACAGCACTTGACGGAACACGCTATTCTGTATTTGTCACCACCCATTGGCTGATAGCTGATGGCCCCGCCTACATGTATACAGCTATCAGCGCTGTGATTGGGTCCTGCTGTCTCTGCTCATGTCAGGATAGCGTGATGTAGGATCTGGCGGCGCGGTGTTGTCTGGGAAATGTAGTCCTTTACCGTATCTCGGGCTTTGGATTGAGAGGTTTTAAGAACTACAAGTCCTAGAATCCTCTGGGTCTTAATGCGTTACCACTTTGGGTTTTAAGGGATGGAGGGGTAGACAGTAACCAGGTGCAGAACAGAGAAATGAGCGAGGGGACGTGAGTATTAGGGAACTGTCCCTGCAATCACCGGAGAAGCAGCCTGGTGACGATCCAACATAACCTTGCGTAATGTCAGGTTTAGGTTCTTCATAGCCCTGAGCTGGTTTTATTGTATTCTAGTCAAATCTTCTGAGTATAAAGGGGAATTGCTATTTATGCAGTTGTCCAGTATTTCTGACACTATTATTTGCGGTTATTCTTAAAAGACTATCCCAATCTCCAAGATCTTATACCAATATGTTGTAGGTGTAATAATAATAATAATAATAATAATAATAATAGCAAATATCTCCAATTAGAAATGCAATATAGTTCTCCTGATATAGCCATGTCACTTACCTCATTTGCAGGGCATTGCAGCTTAGGTATCCATGGTTACGAAGACTCATATAGTGATAGTATGTTGCAAGTGGTCATAACTATGGATACCTAAGCTGCAATGCCCTGCACATGAGGTAAGAGACATAGATAATCAGGAGAACTATACTACATTTCTAATTGGAGGTATTTGCTAATATTGTTATTATTACATCTACTACATATTAGGGCAGGATCTTGGAGATGGGAATACCCCTTTAATGGTAATAATTAAAATTAAACTTAGAAAGTCATTTTGCAATTTTTTTTCCCCCAGGTGTCTGCGCAGAAGGGGGGGTCCTTACAAGAGCGATCCAGCCACAGACCTCACCCGCTGGCGCCTGTCCTGTACGGAGGGCAGACAGTGTTAGCGCTATGTGGAGGGAGACGACCGTCCACAATCCGCCCTGGAGGTGCACTCGCTGGGGCTGGACACGGTACCTAACACTTATTCACATGCAGCCTGTATTATTTTTCTAAGGAGTTTAGATAAGAAAAGATCCAGTATTGAAAACCTTATAAATAATGATACTTTTGTATAAGAAAGTGAAACACTCCCTTTAACTGCAGGAGAGCAGCACTAGGGGTTCTCCACATTTGAGGACACGTTTTTAATTTTATTTTTTGTGTACTTACATTTAGGACTAAAAATCATTTTTGCAATTGGAGTACATAATAAATCTGCATGATTTCTCTTTTTACCCGGAACCTTAAACTTTGTTGTGGTTTGTGGTCATAAATCATTAAAATATAAGCAAAGAAGTAAAATCCATAAAGTGGACATATATTAGAAAAAAAATCTTACATAAAAAAATCACCAGATTTCAATATCAAAGGGAAGTCTTCCTAAAGTCTATGATGCCTAATGCAGACACAATGGAGCAAATATAGAAAGGCAAAATTGCATGAAATTAGGTTTTTCAGTGCTACGCGCAGAAAATCGCAGAAAATTAAAAAATAAATCTCAAGGAATTTACCTTTCAAATTGTTCAATATATAGTATGATGTAAAACAAAAACTGTGCCCAGCCTTCATCCAATAACATAACCTTTGCATTGCTGGCTTAAAAATGAGTTAATAGCAATGTGTGACGCCGCAGGAGCGACGAACAACCAGCGGCATGCACAAACAACAATATTATGAAAACAAGCGATGTGTCAACGATCAACGATTTTTGACGTTTTTGCGATCATTGATTGTTGCTCCTTGGTGTCACACGCTGCGATGTCGCTATCGGCGCCGGCTGTGCGTCACTAAAGACATGACCGCGACGATATATCGGTAGCGATGTCGCAGCATGTAAAGCACCCTTAATGCTGTATTCACACATCCGTTATCCCTCGGACAGTGCACTGACCCGTAGCGTTTTATTGATCCATATACGTCGGTATAAGCTGACCATCAATAACGCGACTTTTACTTTCTCGTGCAGAGTGAATTTTTAAAAGACTTACCCAAGGCGAATACGGCCCAGGATGGAGCAGAAAATGGACTAACATTTTATTCTGCCTTACAAGCGGAGGATGGCCATTGGGCTGGGGATTATGGCGGCCCACTGTTCTTGATGCCAGGTGAGACTTGTCAGTGATACATGACCACCATCACTACATCTGACTCCCGTCTACTTTACTTGCTGTAAATCTGTGATACTCTTTAGGTCTGCTGATTGTATGCCACGTGACACAGACGCCCCTCCCTGACGCTACCAAGAAGGAGATGGTGCGGTACCTGCGATCTGTGCAGCTGCCTGATGGCGGATGGGGCCTGTGAGTATATGACTGACTGCACATACATAAGAGTGTGTGGACGTGCTGCGCACATTCAAGTCTTTGTACTCAGGATATGGCTGTGTAGCACCCAGGGATATGGGGTACTTGGTTCCGGGCGATGTCTCTCTTGGGGGATGTCACTGTGGTGGCTGTTGCCCGCTTCCGTGCCCTTTTTGTAATGGGATATATTTACAAGGGATTAAATTAGTGTTCACACGTGACCCCACTTGCGGTGTTGTGGCTATATAGATGGAGCCGCCGCTGCAGAATGTCACTACTGGGGCTGGTGTTATTTTCAGCTTGGATAGTAGACCCTCCGCAAGCAGGATCGGGCCCCAGAGGATGGGTGATGTGATAGGTGTTAGAAAAAGGGAGTCCACACTAAGGTTTAGTGCAACTGGTTTTTGTCCTTTGACAATACAGACAATCTGTGGTGGCCCTTGACAAAGGACACGAAACGCACGTCGGGCCTAGACCGTGGACATTTTTTGATTGCGGCATTCTGTGCCTTGTATGTACTGATGCACCCTGCATATTATATTAGTGTTACTTTTACCTTTGATCCTTTGAGATATTGACTTATATATGGGTCTGATAGATCCTCGCAGGAACTCATGGTTGATATTTTATATATGGTAGCATTCTGATTTTTAAACATAGCCAGAGTGGGGGTATATCCGATAACGTTACCCGCTTGGGATGTATATTGTGTCCCACTCTGACTGTTTTCAATTCATATACTGATGTCCCGATACCCACCCCTGTGGAGTTTTCCATCTCTTCTTGTAATTGTCTCCCATGCCCCACTGTGACCCAAAGTTTGTGTCACAGATTTGGTGTATACCATTTTTTTAATAGTTTGTATTTTGTACATCCTTAATAAAATTGTGTTTGACAATATTTACTCTTTCATGTGTTTTTGGACACATAGTTTTTTGGTTTCACTCACGGCAGGTTGGTAATAACTGGTTGCCCGAGGCCGGCTGGTTTCGCCTCCCTTCGTTCCAGTGCCAGTTTGGTGATTTGGTACCTTCTTCCCCTGCACCTGTCTCTGGTAAATGGGTCCCCGTGGCGTAGAGGAACTGGGGGGTTCCCGTTCGGTGGTTTGTCCATTTCTGTCCGCCTGACGGTAGCATGAACCCTGTGGGGATGTAGTCTCTGGTCCTGTCTCCGGCTCTCCCTTTGCTACTGAGTCTTTGGATTCGTAGGGTTAGCCAGGTCCTTCATGGTCCCCTCGCTGTGCAGGTGTTAACAGGCCAGCTTCGAGCTCTTTCCTGTCCTAGGGTCCTGTACCCCGTCAGTGCGTAGTTCCTGGGAGTACTCCACCGTACTCCATCGGCAACCACCTCTTCTGGGTACCAGGTCACCGTTAATCCGCGTCAGACCGTCACTTCACTTCCACCTTCACACACCACAGTGACCCGACTACAGACTCTCTCTGAGTGCACTGTCTCACTGCAGTTTCTCTTCTGACTACTGTCTTCCTGTCTGCTCTGTCCTCAGTCTGCCCCTCCCACCTGGTCAACTAGTGGACTGGCGTGGCTCCACCTATAGGTGGCCATCCGTTGACAAAAAACACTCAGATCAAAAATACAGACTTCTGGATGAGCTCTGTGTGTATGATTGCACGTGAAATACCCTACAGCGGGCTTTACACACTACGATATCGTTAATGAATTATCGTCGGGGTCACAGTGTTTGTGACGCACATCCGGCGTCATTAACGAGATCGTAGCGTGTAACACTTATGTGCGACCTAAAACGATCGCAAAAGCGGCAAAAATCGTTTGCTGCGGAGAGGTCGTCCTAAAACAAAAAATCATTTACCTCTCATTAGCGATGTTGGTCCTCGTTCCTGCGGCAGCACACATCGCTGTGTGTGACACCGCAGGAGCGAGGAACATCTCCTTACCTGCCTCCACCAGCAATGCAGAAGGAAGGAGGTGGGCAGGATGTTTACGTCCCGCTCATCTCCGCCCCTCCGCTTCTATTGGACGCCTGCCGTGTGATGTCTCTGTGACGCCGCACGACTCGCTCCCTTAGGAAGGAGGCGGGTCGCCAGCCAGAGCGATGTCGCAGGGCAGGTATGACGGGGTTAAGCGAGGTTGTGCGCGACGGGCAGCGATTTGCCCGTGTCGCACAACCGACGGGGGCGGGTACAATCGCTTGCGATCTCGCTAGCGAGATCGCAGCATGTAAAGCCCGCTTATAGGTTTATCTCGGAGTATGAGAGCACAAGCCAAAGGTCAGTTGATAAGTATGAAATGTATTTTTTCTGTTGACTTTGTAGTTACAATGAATTTATTAACCCCTGAAAGGGAACCTGTCACCAGATTTGTCCCCTATAAGCTGCGGCCACCACCACTGAGCTCTTATATACAGCATTCCAGAATACTGTATATAAGAGCCCAGGCCACTCTGTAAAATGTAAAAAAGACCTTTATTATAATCACCTGCGGGGAGATTGGGTCCAATGGGAGTCACTGGTCTCGGGTCCAGTGCTTCCTCTATCCTGTGCAGTCGTCGTCCTTCTTCCTAGCTCCATGTGGATGACACCGATGGATGTCGCTCGTAGAACGTAAAAAACACTTTTATAGTACTCACCTGCAGGGCAGTTCGGTCCATTAGGTGTCGCTGCTCTCCGATCCGGCTCCTACTCTTTGCAGTGATCTCCGTCCTCCTTCTACCCAGCCCAGTATGGATGACGCATCTACGTCATCCACACAGGCCAACACTGCAGTTCAGCGCAGGCACCCTTTGATCTGCCCTACTGAGGGCAGATCACAGTACTGGAAAGCGCAGGAGCGAGAAAAGGTTACAGACTGCCCGTGCATGCGCACTACAATACTTTGATCTGCTTTGCGCAGGGCAAATCAAAGTGCGCATGCGCAGGACCACAATGCGAGGGACGAGTTAATATTTTGACTAACATCATTGACTTAACCATATGACTGAAAAGTGGGAGAAAAAAACCCTCAATGTAGTGAAATGGCGGGTGGAAAAAAAGCCATTACTTTTTGGGCTTTTCTTTTTACTGCATTCAGTGTGCAGTATAAACCTACAGCATGATTCTTCCGAGTTGTTTTTATTTTTGTTTGTTTGGATCAAAAGAAAAATCATAATTTGTTTTAAATATTCATATATTTGGTTTGCGTTGCTATCCTCTAACACCCATAACTTTATTTCTTCATCGTTCCTTATGGGAGACCCAAACCATGGGGTGTATAGCTTATGCCTCCGGAGGACACACAAAGTACTACACTAAAAAGTGTAGCTCCTCCCTCCGAGCCTATACACCCCCTGGATGACAGAATCCAACCAGTTTAATGCTTTGTGTGCAGGAGGTCACACACACACACACACATCCTCTTTTGATTTTTGATTTTTATTTAAAGATTTGGAAGAAAAGCGGGTCCACCGGACTCCCGGCATGTCCCTTCTCACCCCACTGTGTCGGCGGTGCTGTTAAGGTTGACCTTAAGGCTGGAGCCTTCCATGCCGCGCTCCTTCACCATCCCTACGGGCTCTGGCTTGAAGTGGGAGCCTTCACGGTTCTCACTGCTCTGCAGGAGACCGGTCTCCATCCACAGCCCTTTTCAGGCCCCTGCTGGACGGAGCGCTCACCCCCCCCCAGGGACCTGGCCCTGCGTCTCAAAAGCTAAGTATTGAGACGGTATTCAGGGGTCCCTTCTGCATTTTATTGTGGGGAGAGTGTGTTATTTGGGCAATGCTGCTTCATAAGTCCCTTTACTGTGATTTCCGGCCGGTTCTCTGTTTTTTTCCTGAGAACCGCGCCGAGGGTGCCTGATCGTCGGCCGCATGGATAAATTTAGGCCCCGGCTTCGGCCTAGTTTCGTTTCTCTGCCCCTGCATGTCAGTCATGCAGGGGGGCAGTGCAGCGCCGCCCACCGGCCGTTCAGCACAGGGGAGGACACTCCTCTCTGAGGAGATGATTCCCTCCCCTGTATTTCTCCTTAGCCCTCCGGTTCCCGCTCTTGGATTAACCCCCACCCCCCCTCCTCACTCCAGCACCATTTTCTCAGCGTTTTTACACTGGTCGGCGCTGGCTGCTGCAGCACTGCAGAAGGAGTGAATTATCTGTCTGGGGATCCAAGCTGGGAATCCGGAGGGCACACAAAACGGTCTGGTAAGCCACAACCTCTGGTTGTGGACTTTTTATGCACTCTCTGGTGGCTTTCTGAAGGAGTGAATTCTCTACTACAGAACATCCTCCTCAGCAGCATGTCTCACACCAGGAGCAAGGCTGCAAGGCTGCACTCTATATGCATTGCATGTAAGCTCATACTGCCCGAACCGAGCACAGACCCACACTGTGATGCCTGCTCTAATGTGGTGGTGCCTCAGCCTGGAGTCTCCCCAGGGGTCCCTCCGGCTGCTCCAGCCCCGGTGGCTGAACCCCCGGCTTGGGTAGCATCTTTTTTTAAGGCTATTTCCCAGTCCTTTGCCGACTCCATGGGACAGTTGTCCCGGACGCTGCTGAGCATGCATCAGCCCCCTTCTCAGGGTGCCTCTGCTGCTCCGACTCGCTCTACAGAGCTCACAGAGTCTGTTTCCTCTGATCCCAGACCCCATCCTCCTAAACGGAGACGCAGGGACTCTTCTCCTTCCTCGTCCCACGGCTCTGATTCACGGGCCGAATGGCAAGGCGAGGAGGATGCCCTTACTGTGGGCTCAGACGCTACGTCTATGTACCCCATTGATATCGAAGGTGATGCAGATGTTAGCGATTTGATTGCGTCCATTAACTCCGTACTGGACCTTAATCCACCAGTGTCTGATGAACAAGCTTCTTTGGTAGAAAAACACCAGTTTACCTCACCTAAGAGAGCAAGGAGTACGTTTTTTAACCACTCCAGTTTTCAGGCCACTGTGACCAAACCCAGGGCCTGTCCTGACAAACGCTTTCCTAAGCGTAGTTCTGATGACCGTTTTCCTTTTCCACCAGAGGTGGTCAAGGAATGGGCTCAGTCACCAAAGGTAGATCCTCCGGTGTCTAGAATCTCAGCCCGGACAGTTGTGTCTGTGGCGGATGGCACCTCTCTTAAGGACTCCACTGACCGCCAGGTTGACCTTCTGGCCAAATCTGTATATGAAGCGGCAGGGGCCTCTTTATCCCCGTCTTTTGCAGCAGTGTGGGCCCTTCAGGCCATCTCTGCTTCCCTGGCGGAGATGCACTCCCTTACCAGGGACTCTATGCCCGAAATGGTGGCCTTAACTTCCCAAGCCTCGGCTTTTTCGTCCTATGCCATGTCTGCCATTTTGAAGGCGTCTCACCGCACAGCGGTAGCCTCCGCTAATTCCCTCGCGATCCGCAGGATCTTGTGGCTTCGTGAGTGGAAAGCAGACGCTGCTTCCAAGACGTTTCTAGCCGGGCTCCCTTTTTCTGGGACCCGACTGTTCGGTGAACAACTGGATGAAATCATTAAGGAAGCTACTGGCGGGAAGAGTACTTCCTTGCCACAAACTAAGGCCAGGAAACCTGTCCAGGGCAGGAACCAGTCGAGGTTTCGGTCCTTTCGTTCCTCAAACTGGTCCTCCTCTAAGCCCTCAGCCTCGTCCACTAACTCGGCTAAGGATCGAAAACCCAACTGGCACTCGAAGCCTCGTCCCCAGAAGAACGGAGGAGCCGCTGCCACCAAGGCAGCCTCCTCTTGACTATCGGGCCGCGCCGTACCTGGACGACCTTCTAGTCAAGGCGTCCTCGAGTGCAGAATGTCAGCGGAGTGTCTCGCTCACTCTTGCCACGCTTGTCCAGTTCGGGTGGCTTGTCAATCTGCCAAAGTCCACTCTGGTCCCGACCCAGAAACTCACGTACCTTGGGATGCAATTCGAGACTCTGCCGGCACTTGTCAAGCTGCCCTTAGTCAAACAGCAGTCCCTTCGGGGGGCGGTGCGCTCTCTCCTGAGGCCCTGCCGTTATTCCCTCAGGCGCCTGATGCAGGTGCTGGGTCAAATGGTAGCCTCCATGGAGGCGGTTCCCTTTGCCCAGTTCCATCTGCGTCCCCTGCAGCTTGACATTCTCCTCTGTTGGGACAAGCGGACCGCTTCCTTGCACACGCTAGTGGCTCTGTCGCCTCAGACCAGGAGCTCTCTTCAGTGGTGGCTTCGGCCCCTCTCTCTGTCTCAGGGACGCTCCTTCCTGACCCCGTCCTGGGTGATCCTCACCACGGATGCCAGTCTGTCCGGCTGGGGAGCAGTCTTTCTCCACCACCGAGCACAGGGCACTTGGACTCCGTCCGAATCAGCCCTCTCGATCAATGTGCTGGAGATCAGAGCTGTGCTCTTAGCTCTCGAAGCCTTTCACCACCTGTTGGCGGGCAAGCACATTCGAGTCCAGTCAGACAACGCGACAGCGGTTGCCTACATCAATCACCAGGGCGGGACTCGCAGCCGCCTGGCAATGTTGGAGGTCCAACGTATCCTTCAGTGGACGGAGGACTCCAAGTCCACCATATCCGCAGTTCACATCCCAGGCGTAGAAAACTGGGAGGCAGATTATCTCAGCCGTCAAACCGTGGATAGCGGCGAGTGGGCCCTGCATCCGACGGTGTTCCGGTCAATCTGCCGCAAGTGGGGCACTCCGGAAGTCGATCTCATGGCATCCCGGCACAACAACAAGGTCCCGGTTTACGTGGCTCGTTCCCACGATCCTCAGGCCTTGGCAGCGGACGCGCTGGTTCAGGATTGGTCCCAGTTCCGTCTAGCCTACGTGTTTCCTCCCCTAGCTCTCTTGCCCAGAGTACTGCGCAAGATCAGGATGGAGGGCCGTCGGGTCATAATCATTGCTCCAGACTGGCCCAGACGAGCTTGGTACCCAGACCTGCTCCGTCTGTCCGTGGAACTGCCGTGGCGTCTCCCAGACCGCCCAGACCTTCTCTCACAAGGTCCGTTTTTCCGCCAGAATTCTGCGGCCCTCAGATTGACGGCGTGGCTCTTGAGTCCTGGATCCTGACGGCTTCAGGCATTCCTTCCGAGGTCATCTCTACTATGACTCAGGCTAGCAAGTCGTCCTCGGCCAGGATTTACCACAGGACTTGGAGAATTTTCCTGTCCTGGTGTCGTTCATCCGGCCATGCTCCTTGGCCTTTTTCCTTGCCGACCATCCTGTCCTCTCTGCAGTCTGGTCTGCAGCTAGGACTATCTCTCAATTCCCTCAAGGGACAGGTCTCGGCTCTTTCAGTGTTGTTCCAGCGGCGTATCGCTTGGCTGGCTCAGGTGCGCACCTTCATGCAGGGCGCATCTCACATCATTCCTCCTTATCGGAGGCCCTTGGATCCCTGGGACCTTAATCTGGTCCTCACGGCCTTACAGAAACCCCCCTTTGAGCCTCTTAGGGAGGTTCCCTTGTTTCGACTTTCCCAGAAAGTGGTTTTTCTGGTGGCCATAACCTCTCTCAGGAGAGTCTCTGATTTGGCTGCGCTCTCTTCGGAGTCACCCTTTTTGGTTTTTCACCAAGACAAGGTGGTTCTCCGTCCGACGCCGGATTTTCTCCCTAAGGTGGTGTCTCCTTTCCACCTTAACCAGGACATTTCATTGCCTTCCCTTTGTCCGGCCCCTGTGCATCGCTTCGAGAAAGCGTTACATACTTTAGATTTGGTGCGGGCGCTCCGGATCTATGTGTCACGCACCGCTGCTCTTAGGCGGTGCACCTCTCTTTTTGTCCTGACCGCAGGTCAGCGCAAGGGGCTCTCGGCTTCCAAACCGACCCTAGCTCGTTGGATTAGGTCGGCCATATCCGATGCCTACCAATGTGCTCAGGTGCCTCCCCCGCCGGGGATTAAAGCGCACTCGACCAGAGCTGTTGGTGCCTCTTGGGCTTTCAGGCACCAGGCTACGGCTCAGCAGGTCTGTCAGGCTGCCACTTGGTCCAGTCTGCATACCTTTTCAAAGCACTACCAAGTGCATGCTCATGCTTCGGCAGATGCGAGCTTGGGAAGACGCATCCTTCAGGCGGCTGTCGCCCATTTGTGAAGTTAGGTTTTACCTACTTCTCAGTTATCTGTTTATTCCCACCCATGGACTGCTTTGAGACGTCCCATGGTTTGGGTCTCCCATAAGGAACGATGAAGAAAAAGAGAATTTTGTTTACTTACTGTAAATTCTTTTTCTTATAGTTCCGTATTGGGAGACCAAGCACCCTCCCTGTTGCCTGTTGGCAGTTTCTTGTTCCGCGTGTTATCACCGGCTGTTATTGTAGACAGAGGCTCCGGTTGTTCCGGTTCTTGCTCTGTTTTTACTTGTGGGTGGCTATTCTCCTTCAGCTTTTGCACTAAACTGGTTAGATCTCGTCCTCCAGAGGGTGTATAAGCTCAGAGGGAGGAGCTACACTTTTGAGTGTAGTACTTTGTGTGTCCTCCGGAGGCAGAAGCTATACACCCAATGTCTGGGTCTCCCAATACGGAACTATAAGAAAAAGAATTTACGGTAAGTAAACAAAATTCTCTTTTTCTGTTGAAAAAAAAGGTGATGGACACATTGATAAGTAACATAAAGTGCAGACTCTGGGTGTGCACTGCACTGGTGGTGAAGGGATTTATCTAAATACTTATCGACTATAACATTATTACCACTCTGCTAATATAATGTAGATCCCCTGACTCCTGCTTACCGGGCGACCTTCTTTACACTACTTTTTGTGGTTAGTAAACACTTTATTCAGGGAACACCCCACCTTTTACCCAGTCATATCACATTCACAATTTTGCTCTTATCAAAATTGCTCAGATCCCTATCCCTGGCCATTATTACTACTTCCAACACATCAGTGTCATGTCTGTGTCCTGCTTTGGGGAGACCTCTGGCTAATCAGGGACTAGAAGGTCACAACACCTTATGCGCAGGTCTACAACTTTTATTTGAGTGAATATACCGTACTTTCTTTTAGTGCTGGAGGGATTAAGGGTTCTATCCTATCTGGCTGTCCTTTGTAGCCTTAATCTCTGGTGCAGCTCTTTTGTGACCACTCCCATTCGCTATAAAAATTCACATGTCTTACCCTCTAATGCTGGTGATAGATTCTGATTCTATATTGACCACTTTGGATGGAGCCTGTCTCTGGAAGAAACAGAGGAGTCATGACTATTGCAGCTGTAGTGTTAGCTGCATTGGAGGAGCTTGGAGTGTTTTCATTTTGTGTCTATTGTCTTTCTGTCTATTCCTTGTGTTGTATTATTGCAGTGTTGAGACTAGTGTTCTTGCCGGCCTTCTCACTAGCCAGGGTGAGTTCAGGGCAAGCGAGTGACTAGGCATGTAACGGCGACAAGGGGAAGGACCCGTGTAGGGACGTTAGGGAGCGTAGGGTACAAACTCAAGTGACTTGCAGTGTGTGGCTTCTATCCCTGTCACCAGGGCCTTCCTTCTATACTATTCCCGATGTTACCTTTGTGTTGCACAGCACGCTGTGCATCTGTACACTGTTGTGACATTCAGTTTTAAAAGCACACTGTCCATGTGCCAGGTAACATCTACCCCGCTTACCAGGTGCCATGTTATTGAAATATTAAGTGTTATTCACTTTAACTTTAATTTTAAAAGTGATGTGTGTATTGTCTATGCTTTGGAATCTAACAATTAAGAAGTGGTTGTTCCAAATAGTGAATAGCCCCTTTAAGGAGTCCTTTCACATTTGAATTTGGTCGTTAATTATTTGTTTGTTTTTTTTTTACGAAATCACAAAATAAAATTTGTACTGATTCTATATCTATGTTCCCCATAATAAATAACTATCTTATACATAGGCATATTGAAGATAAGAGCACTGTGTTTGGCACGGCGCTCAGTTACACCTCTTTGCGACTTCTCGGAGTGTCACAGGATGACCCAGATATGACCCGCGCCCGCAACAATCTTCATAGTAAGGGTAAGTTCACATCAGCTTTTAGCATCAATCCAGCGCATCTCACAACTGACAATCGTTTGCAGATAATATGTCAGTATATTTTTTCCATGCTTGATCCGATGTATCCAACTTTCGTTGCAGGAGGTGCCATTGGTATTCCTTCTTGGGGGAAATTTTGGCTATCTGTGCTCAATGTGTACAGTTGGGAGGGAATGAACACTCTATTCCCAGAGATGTGGTGAGTTTCTTTTTGGATTATTCAGACTTGATATGACTTTATTGGTGGCTGTGACCGTGAGATAATTATCTGTATCAATATTAGTAGCATTTACTAAAAATCAATTGTCTGTGGACCCAGTCCCCTGACACCGCGCTTAGAAACATTGGATTTCTACCTTCAAATGCTCTTTTTACTCCAGATACTCTCTTCTAAAAATGCTAGTTATTGTGGAAGTCAGGAACATCGCATCCTTCGTGGATAGTGAGCGTCTTTGAAGCCGGCTACACATACACCCGGCGTCAAAGAAGCTCAATGCTAATGGGTACAAAGCAGTGCGCATGCGCCCACTGGGGTGTGATACCATGCTGAGTCGGCCGACTAGCCAGGGAACTAACGTCCCTGCAACTAGTCACTGACCTTATTAGCATGTCATAAACGATCTTAAGAAATACTTTTTCTAAAGATGTGTTTATGTATGCTACCGTATTTTTCCTAAAATAAGACCTCCCCCAAAAATAAGCCCTAGCAGGGATTTTAAGCATTTTCATAGCAAGGCTTAAATATAAGCCCTCCCCCGAAAATAAGCCTTAGTCGCGGTTCAATAATGAAGTGTCAGTGCAGAAAGATACTACAGGACACTTCATTATAGAAAGCGGACACCCTGCAATTATACTGACCAGACGCTGAGCGGCAGAACCTGTAGTGATCGCACCCCCGCACACATCACACACACAATCACACACCATACACACAATCTCCCTTCAGATCGCTCACACACACTCACCACATCCAGCGATACCGATCCTGAGAAGCCGTACGGTGGAGCGCAAGGACCTGGGACACATGACTTACTCCCATCCCTTAGGCTGGGGTAGAGGCTAGAATGTACGGGCTTCTGAAAGGTATAACCTGACGGACGCACTCTGTACCACTGGATGGAGTGTGTGTGTGTGTGTGTGTATGAGTGTTTGGGTTATGAGTATGTGTGTGTGTGTGTGTGTCCGTCCAGCAGCAGGAGGCAGCGTGCAGCATACTTGCTGGCAGCGGCTGCCGGAGATCACAGGGAAGATTTCGGAATTACTCAGCCTTCCAGGGTCTGGTAAGTATGAGTCTCCTGGGAAGTGGGGGGGTCTGTTTTTTTGGAAACCGTGTTTCTCCAAAAATAAGACCGCCCCCAAAAATAAGCCCTAGCGCTTTTTGGGGGGCAAAAAAAAGTATAAGACAGTGTCTTACTTTTGGAAAAACATGGTACTACATGAAGGGACAGTTAGTGAGGGATTCTAGATAAGCACCAGAACTACTAGTGGTTCTGGGGGCACTGGAAATCTGACAGAGCCCTTTAAAGGGAACCACTCAGCAGATTTGTCCCCTAAAAGCTGCGGCCACCACCAATGAGCTCTTATATACAGAATTCTACAATATTGTATATAAAAGCCCAGACCAATCTGAATAACGTAAAAAACAGCTTTTATTGTACTCACCTGCAGGGTGGTCTGGTCGGATGGGCATTGCTGGCCTTGATCCAGTGTCTCCTGTCTTCTTGCGATCGCTGTCTTCCTTCTTGCTTAGTGTGGATGACGCGTCTGACATCATCCACAAAGAGTCCTCAATTGCTTTTCTGTGCACGCGCACTGCTCTCTGAGGGCAGATCAAAGTATAGTGGGCGCATGCGTGGGCGGTCTTAATATTTCCTTGCGCACTACAATACTTTGCTCTGCCTGCAGCAGGGCAGAGAGAATTGCGAAGGAGCACAATGGAGGACTCTTTGTGGATGATGTAGGATGTGTCATCCACACAAAGCAAGAAGGAGGACGGCGATCACAAGAAGAGAGGAGGCATTGGCTCAAGGTCAAAGCACACTACAATACTTTGCTCTGCCCTCAGCATGGTATAGAGAAGTGCGCCTGTGCAGGAACACAGTGGAGGACTCTGTGTGCATGATTTAGGATGCGTCATCCACATGGAGCAGATAAGGAGGAAGGTGATGGAGAGAGGAGGCAATAGACTAAGAGCAGCGACGCCCATCGGACCATACCGCCCCCCAGACGAGTGTAATAAAAGCTGGTTTTTTACTTTATGCAGTGCGGCCTGGGGTCTTATATACAGTATTCTGGAATACTGTATGTAAGGGCTCACTGTTCGTTGCTGAAGTTTATAGGGGACAAATCTAGTGACAGGTTCCCTTTAATCAGCACCGCTCTGCGTTACATATAGTCTCCGCATATCTTCAGGTATTTTTCTAATAATCTTGCTGGGAAAGTAATGTGAATTATCCTTTCCCACTCTTCTCTAAAGCGGGCTTTACACGCTACGATATTTCTAGCAATTGCTATCAATATCGTACGCAAAAGCACCCGCCCCCATCACACATGCGATATCGCGTGATCGCTGCCGCAGCGAACATTATCGCTACGGCATCGTCACACGCACTTACCTGGTCGGCGGCGGTGCTATGACTTCCGAACAATCCCTCCTTCAAGGGGGAGGTGCGTTCGGCGTCACGGCGACGTCACCGCGACGTCACTAAGCGGCCGGCCAATCAAAGCGGAGGGGCGGAGATGAGCGGGACGAACATCCCGCCCACCTCCTTCCTTCCTCATTGCTGGTGGACGCAGGTAAGGAGACGTTCCTCGCTCCTGCGGTGTCACACACAGCGATGTATGCTGCCGCAGGAACGAGGAACAACATCTACTAACAACCATTAACAATTTTTGGTTTTAGGACGACCCCTCCATGGTGAACGATTTTCACCACTTTGGAGGACGTTTAAGGTCGCTGGTAAGTGTCACACGCCGCGATACTGTTAATGACGCCGGATGTGCGGCACTAACGACGTGACCCTGACGATAAAACATTAACGATATCGTAGCGTGTAAAGCCCCCTTAACATCTAGTGTTGTCTTGTAGGCTTCTTCCCCAGTGGTTCCCTGCTCACCCCAGCACCATATGGTGTCACTGCCGTCAGGTTTACTTACCCATGAGTTACTGCTATGCTACACGTCTGAGTGCCCGTGAGGATAACTTGATCCGCAGCTTGAGACAAGTAAGGGGCAGAACACGTATTTTATCACTTGTATTTTATCAAGTGGGACATGTATTTACACATTTGCTTCTCATGCAGGAGCTGTACGTGCAGGAATATAGCAGTATAAATTGGCCGGCACAGAGGAACTGTGTTGCTGCTTGTGACCTGTATACACCGCACAGTATCTTACTGGACTTTGCCTATGGTAGGAGGCATTGATTATCGTCAGTGCAGCATTTGTACCTATACAATTATGCAGATTTTTATGTGTGTTGTTTCTCTTAGAATTCAAAATTTAAATAAATTAAATTTAATGAGATTTTCACTTTTTATGATTTTAAAGGGAATCTGTCAGCAGGTTTTTGCTCCCCCATCTGAGAGCAGCATAATGTAAAGACAAAGACCCTGATTCCAGCGATGTGTCACTTACTGAGCTGCTTGCTGTCATTTTGATAAAATCAATGCTTTCTCTGCTGCAGATCTAGCAGTTATACAGAGTTCAGGAATATGCTGGACTACCTGCAGCATGCCAAGTAGTCCTGTAATGATAACCTACTGATGATTAATCAGTGATTTAATCAAAACTACACTGAGCAGCTCAGTAATTGACACATCGCTGCAATCAGGATCTCTGCCCCTACATTAGATTAGGTGGCAAAAACCTGGTGACAGATTCCCTTTAACTTTTCAGTTGAAGTATTTTATTCCCATAAGTCATTTTGTACTTTTCTTCTCAGTCCTGTTGAATGCATACGAGGCGTACCACATTCCTGCTCTTCGCCGGCGTGCTGTGCATGAATTATATGACCATGTAACAGCAGATGACCGCTTTACCAAGTGTATCAGCATTGGTCCAGTAAGTCTCCTGGAAACATGAATTATTTATTGATTTTTTTTATTTTTTTTTTAAAGAAAAATTCTAATTTTGAAATAAATCTTCTTCTGTAACAGATCTCTAAAGTGATTAATATGATGGTCCGTTGGCATGTAGATGGACCAGAATCTCCATCATTCCGGGAACATGTAGATCGCATCCCTGATTACCTTTGGTAAGTAGTGATCACATCCTGTGCAGAAATACAGTTCGTAGGATTAGTTTTCTTATCTGATTTGTTGCAACTTAACTTTTAAAATGTACCACTAATGAGCCACTTAAAAAATCTGATGATATTCGTCCAAAGGTGTTAATTAAAGTTTATGTTCTAAAAAGAAAGTGGGCGATCAATGCTGTTTATTGGCTTCATTCCCTTACTATATGCCCATTCTATTCTTTCCAATATCGGGCATAGTACAAGGAGCTCTGTACTTTCTCCCTGCAAAAGAATGCTCCAAGAATTGATAAATATGAGAGATAGGTAGATTATAAATACTTGCCCAATATAATGAAGTAGAATATATTTACCCAAACATGGGATTACAAGCTTTTTCTATGTCTCTAGAAGAAGCCTGCGAGATAATAGAATCCTGTGATTACAGCAGCCTCTGCATTATGTCAGACGGCAGGAAGGAGAAGTGTAATGGAAGTCTATGTGCCCACGGGGACAGTGTACTACGGATATATCCGCAGGAGCTCCCAGAAATCCGCAGCACAACTTTTGTCTGTTTACATGCTGTGGATGTACAGCGGAACGTCCTGCGGATATGCTGCGGGCATTCTGCATTGAGGATACAGTACTATGGCTTTGGCACTGCATCCTCAATGCAGAACAAGTGCTGAGTGATCGGGGAGTTTATATTTACCTCCATCACGCAGCACTTCACTTTCCGGCATCTATCAGCGTCTGCACTGTGCAGGAGAAGGTGGGCGGGCCTGAACGAGCTCTGGCTGTCACATGACCGGAGATCGTGCAGGCCCCGCCCACCTCCTCCTTCCTGTTCCTAGCTCCACCGCGCTCCTGTGCTCCGGAAGAAAGTGACGGGCGTCTGCTATCAAGGCAGGTAAGTATGGGACCAAGGCAGATTTCCGCAGGTAAATCCGCAGGAATAATTGACATGCAGTTATGTGCGGCTGCGGGACATCTGCAGTATATTCCGCAACTGCACATTCCGCAACGTGGACACAGACACTCCCCATGTCCCATAGGATAACATGGGGAGTGTCTGTACATTTTGAAACCTGCAGATTTATCTGGAAAATCCAGATAAATCCGCAGGTTTTCCGCAGAAAAATCCGCAGAAGCAAGCGGGACATGGGGAGTGTCTGTGTCCACGCTGCGGTATGTGCGGTTGCGGGATTTGCTGCGGATGTCCCGCAGCCGCGCATAACTGCATGTCAATTATTCCTGTGGATTTACCTGCGGAAATCCTGGCGCTCCACTATGGAGATAGAGGCTTACCTGCCTTGGTCCCATACTTACCTGCCTTGATAACAGACACGCGAGTCAGGACGGCAGTGGAGCTAGGAGCAGGAAGGAGGAGGTGGGCGGGGCCTGCACGAGCTCCGGTCATGTGACAGCCAGAGCTAGTTCAGGCCCGCCCACCTTCTCCTGCACAGTGCAGACGCTGACAGAGTGACACGGCCGGAGAGAAGTGCTGTGTGATGGAGGAAAGTATGAACGCCCCGATCACTCAGCACTTGTTCTTCATAGAGGATGCAGTGCCGAAGCCATGGCACTGTATACTCAATGCAGAATGCCCGCAGCATATCCGCACGACATTCCGCAGCATGGAAACAGACAAAAGTTGTGGTACGGTTTTCGGGGAGCTCCTGCGGATATAACCGCAGGACACTTTCCCCGTGGGCACATAGCCTTAGGCTGCAGTTGTATTGTAACTTGACAATCACATACTTTACTAAGATGTGAATTGGGAAGAAGGGAAAGTGCAACATCCAATGCTCCATGCACACGCTGCAGTTTTTGACGCGTTTTTTGGTGCAGTTTGTGATGAACTTTTAGTCACCACAAGCTGCATTCCCCACTAAAGTTTATGAGATTTCAGATTTGCTGTGCGTACATTGCTTTTTATTATTTGGCTACAGTTTTGTGGTGACCACAAAATTGCAGCATGTCAGTTCTTTTTGCATTTTTACCTGTGTTTTTCACCCATTGGTGCTAAAACACGCATGGTCAAAAACGCACCAAAGCGCATGCTTTTTTTGGCCACAAGGTGCATTTTCTTTGTCGCTCCATTGGGAGACCCAGACAATTGGGGTGTATAGCTTCTGCCTCCGGAGGCCACACAAAGTATTACACTTTTAAAAAGTGTAACCCCTCCCCTCTGCCTATACACCCACCCGTGCATCACGGGCCCATCAGTTTTATGCTTTGTGTTGAAGGAGGCACACATTCACGCAAGCTCCACATTTTAGTCAGCAGCAGCTGCTGATTTTTATCGGATGGAAGAAAAGAGGGCCCCTCACAGGGCCCCCGGCATGCTCCCTTCTCACCCCACTAATGTCGGCGGTGCTGTTAAGGTTGAGGTACCCATTGCGGGTACACAGGCTGGAGCCACATGCCGTTTTCCTTCCCCATCCCTTAGAGGCTCTGGGAGAAGTGGGATCCAAACCGGTCACCAGGCACTGGAACCGGGCTCCCTCCGCAGCCCCTGGGGGAATCTGACGGACAGGAGACTGAGGCTCATCAGGGACAGGCCCTGCATCTAAATAGGTACTCTGTGTCCCCTTGGGGTCGGCGCTGGAGCGCCTGTGTAACAAACGCTGCAGCGGCTGCTGTGTTTTGTTGTGGCGCCGGGACTACCGCGCCGACCGCACCTGTTTGCCGGCCGCGGCTATTAAATTTAGTCCCCGGCTTCTGCGGCCTAGTACGATAACTCCCGCCCCCGGGCCTGCCAGTCAGGGGTAAGGGCGGGACGCTCGACTGCACGTCGGGAGTGAGGGCTGGAGCATACTTTGATATCCTCCTCCCCCCTCACTGAGCACTGTGGGGCATCAGATTCCCGCACTTTTTAGGTCACGCCCACGGCTCCCTCCTCCTCTCGGAACGCTGGCAGCCATTGTTATAACACTGCTGCCGGTGGAGGAATACAGAGCAAGCTCTGGGAGGCCCAGGCAGGGAATCTGGTGGTCACACAACCGCTTTGGGCGGTCGGTAAGCAGCACCGTTAGGTGCTGGCCCCCTTGGGTGCCGAAGTGTATATATATATATATATATAGTTATACTGTATACATTTTCTCTGTTCGGCCGCATTATTGCCTGTGGCTATATACCCTCACTGATTACTCTAAGGGGAGACAACAGCATGTCGTCCGCAAAGAGCAAGGGTGCCAAGGCACAGGCTTATTTTGCAACCTGTACCTCTTGTGCGGCAATGTTACCTGCAGGTTCCACCTACCCTCATTGTGTGCAATTCTCGGCCCCTGTGGCACTCACTCAGCCGGAGCCCCGGGCACTGGTGGGACCCTCGGCTCAGGTAGAACAGACGGCTTCCACTGGCCAGGTGACAGGAACAGAGTTTGCAGTTTTGGCTGACAAACTCTCTGCGTCACTTTCACAATCCATGGCTCAGTCTATGGATAAATGGTCTGCTAAGATATTAGAAGCCTTGCAGTCCAGACCGGTAACACAGGCCCAGGACGCTGTGCGTTCATCGCCCCCAGGCCCATCTCGGTCGGCGCAGCAAAGTGCTCCTGAGGTGACACCTAGGTCCCACGGTGAAGACTCCGACTCGGACCACAGTACCAGACCAGCTAAGCGGGCTCGCTGGAGATCTTCCTCGACTTCGTCACGCTGCTCAGGGTCTCAGCATGAGGACTCCCTGGAGGATGAAGCGGAGGTCGCAGCTCAGGGCTCTGACCCTGACGTTGCTCTCAATCTTGATACACCTGAAGGGGACGCCATAGTAAATGACCTTATAGCGTCCATCAACCAGGTGCTAGAACTTTCTCCTCCAACTCCACCTATAGAGGAGTCGGCTTCACAGCAGGAGAAACACCAGTTTAGGTTTCCCAAACGTTCAAGGAGTGCGTTTTTCGATCACTCTAACTTCAGAGATGCTGTCCAGAAGCACAGAGCATTTCCGGACAAGCGCTTTACTAAGCGCCTTAATGACACACGTTACCCCTTCCCCCCTGACGTAGTTAAGGGGTGGGCTCAGTGTCCCAAAGTGGATCCTCCAGTCTCTAGACTGGCGGCTAGATCAGTAGTATCAGTGGCAGACGGCTCATCGCTCAAGGATGCCACTGACAGGCAAATAGAGCTCCTGATGAAATCCATCTACGAAGCCATAGGCGCGTCTTTTGCTCCGGCATTCGCAGCCGTGTGGGCACTCCAAGCTATCTCAGCTTGTTTGTCTGAGATTAATGCGGTCGCACGTACCTCGACCCCGCAGGTTGGGTCTTTGACTTCTCAGGCGTTGAATTTTTCGTCCTACGCCATGAACGCCGTCCTGGACTCTGCGAGCCGCACGGCGGTAGCATCCGCCAATTCGGTGGCAGTCCGCAGGGCCATGTGGCTACGCGAATGGAAGGCAGACTCTGCTTCCAAGAAATTCTTAACCGGTTTGCCATTTTCTGGCGACCGTTTGTTTGGCGAGCAATTGGACGAAATTATTAAACAATCCAAGAGAAAGGACTCGTCCTTACCCCAGTCTAAACCAAACAGACCTCAGCAGCGAAAGATTCAACCGAGGTTTCGGTCCTTTCGGCCCTCAGCCGGACCCCATTCCTCCACGTCCAACAGGTCACAGAAGGGCCAGAGGAACTCTTCTGCATGGCGGTCTAAGTCACGTCCTAAAAAGACCGCCGGAGGAACCGCCCCCAAGGCGGCATCCTCATGACTTTCGGCCTCCCCAAACCGCATCCTCGGTCGGTGGCAGGCTCTCCCGCTTTTGCGACGCCTGGTGGCCACATGTCCAAGACCGATGGGTGAGAGACATTCTGTCTCACGGTTACAGGATAGAGCTCAGTTCTCGTCCTCCGACTCGTTTCTTCAGAACATCTCCGCCCCCCGAGCGAGCCGATGCTCTGATTCAGGCGGTGAATACTCTGAAGGCAGAAAGAGTGGTGATTCCCGTTCCCCCTAAGGAACATGGTCACGGCTTCTACTCCAACTTGTTCGTGGTGCCAAAAAAAGGACGGATCATTCCGTCCCGTTCTGGACCTCAAACTCCTCAACAAACATGTCAGAACCAGACGGTTCCGGATGGAATCTCTCCGCTCTGTCATCGCCTCGATGTCCCAAGGAGACTTCCTAGCTTCAATCGACATCAGGGATGCTTATCTCCTTGTGCCGATTGCACCAGAGCATCAACGCTTCCTGCGTTTTGCCATCAAAGACGAACACCTTCAATTCGTAGCACTGCCTTTCGGACTGGCGACAGCCCCACGGGTCTTCACCAAGGTCATGGCAACAGTAGTGGCGGTCCTGCACTCTCAGGGCCACTCGGTGATCCCTTACTTAGACGATCTTCTAGTCAAGGCACCCTCCCGGGGGGCATGCCAACACAGCCTGACCATTGCCCTGGAGACTCTCCAGAGGTTTGGGTGGATCATCAATTTCCAAAAGTCAAAATTGACACCGACCCAAACGCTGACTTACCTCGGGATGGAGTTTCATACTCTCTCGGCGATAGTGAAGCTACCGCTGGACAAACAGCGTTCACTACAGACAGGGGTGCACTCTCTCCTTCGAGCCCAGTCACACCCCCTGAGGCGACTCATGCACTTCCTAGGGAAAATGGTGGTAGCAATGGAAGCAGTGCCCTTTGCGCAGTTTCATCTGCGTCCACTTCAATGGGACATTCTCCGCAAATGGGACAGGAGGTCGACGTCCCTAGACAGGAGCGTCTCCCTTTCACGGGCAGCCAAAACCTCTCTTCAGTGGTGGTTTCTTCCCACTTCTTTGTCGAAGGGAAAATCATTCCTGCCCCCATCCTGGGCTGTGGTCACGACGGACGCGAGTCTGTCAGGGTGGGGAGCGGTCTTCCTCCACCACAGGGCTCAGGGAACCTGGACTCCGACAGAGTCCTCCCTTCAGATCAATGTCCTGGAGATAAGGGCAGTGTATCTAGCCCTAAAGGCGTTCCAGCGGTGGCTGGAGGGCAGGCAGATCCGAATACAGTCGGACAACGCCACGGTGGTTGCGTACATCAACCACCAGGGCGGCACACGCAGTCGTCAAGCCTTCCAAGAAGTTCGGCGGATTCTGCTGTGGGCGGAAGCCACAGACTCCACCATCTCCGCGGTTCACATCCCGGGCGTAGAAAACTGGGAAGCAGACTTTCTCAGTCGCCAGGGCATGGACGCAGGGGAATGGTCTCTTCACCCGGACGTGTTTCAAGAGATCTGTTGCCGCTGGGGAACGCCGGACGTCGATCTAATGGCGTCTCGGCACAACAACAAGGTCCCGGCATTCATGGCACGGTCTCAAGATCACAGAGCTCTGGCGGCAGACGCCTTAGTTCAGGATTGGTCGCAGTTTCGACTGCCTTATGTTTTTCCTCCTCTGGCACTGCTGCCCAGAGTGTTACGCAAGATCAGGTCCGACTGCCGCCGCGCCATCCTCATTGCTCCAGACTGGCCGAGGCGGTCGTGGTACCCGGATCTGTGGCATCTCACGGTGGGTCAACCGTGGGTACTGCCAGACCGGCCAGACTTGCTGTCTCAAGGGCCATTTTTCCATCTGAATTCTGCGGCCCTCAACCTGACTGTGTGGCCATTGAGTCCTGGCTCCTAGCGTCCTCAGGGTTATCTCAAGATGTCATTGCCACTATGAGACAGGCCAGGAAACTAACGTCCGCCAAGATCTACCACAGGACTTGGAGGATCTTCTTATCCTGGTGCTCTGATCGGGGTTTTACTCCCTGGCCGTTTACCTTGCCCACGTTTCTTTCCTTCCTTCAATCCGGAATGGACAAGGGTTTGTCTCTCGGCTCCCTCAAGGGACAAGTATCGGCGCTTTCCGTGTTCTTTCAAAAGCGTCTAGCCAGGCTTCCGCAGGTCCGCACGTTCCTGCAGAGCGTGGCCCACATAGTCCCACCTTACAAGCGTCCGCTAGAACCCTGGGATCTTAACAGGGTGCTCACGGCTCTCCAGAAGCCACCTTTCGAGCCGATGCGTGATGTCTCTCTATCACGCCTTTCACAGAAAGTGGCCTTCCTAGTGGCAGTCACTTCACTTAGGAGAGTGTCTGAGTTAGCAGCGCTGTCATGCAAAGCCCCCTTCCTGGTGTTTCACCAGGATAAGGTGGTTCTGCGTCCGGTCCCGGAATTTCTCCCTAAGGTGGTATCCCCTTTTCATCTCAATCAGGATATCTCCTTACCTTCCTTTTGCCCTCATCCAGTTCACCAAGGTGAAAAGGATCTGCACTTGTTGGATCTCGTGAGAGCACTCAGGCTCTACATTTCTCGCACGGCGCCCCTGCGCCGTTCGGATGCGCTCTTTGTCCTGGTCGCTGGCCAGCGTAAGGGGTCGCAGGCTTCCAAGTCAACCTTGGCTCGGTGGATCAAGGAACCGATTCTTGAAGCCTACCGTTCATCTGGACTTACGATTCCTTCAGGGCTGAAAGCCCATTCTACCAGAGCCGTAGGTGCGTCCTGGGCATTGCGGCACCAGGCTACGGCTCAGCAGGTGTGTCAGGCGGCTACCTGGTCGAGTCTGCACACTTTCACAAAACACTATCAGGTGCATGCCTATGCTTCGGCAGATGCCAGCCTAGGTAGGCGAGTCCTTCAGGCGGCGATTGCCCACCTGTAAGAAGGGGCCGTTTTTCGGCTCTTTTTATCGAGGTATTCTTTTACCCAACCCAGGGACTGCTTTTGGACGTCCCAATTGTCTGGGTCTCCCAATGGAGCGACAAAGAAGAAGGGAATTTTGTTTACTTACCGTAAATTCCTTTTCTTCTAGCTCCAATTGGGAGACCCAGCACCCGCCCCTGTTCCCTTCGGGCTTTTGTTCTTTTGTGTACACATGTTGTTCATGTTGAATTGTTCTTTTGGTTCATGGTTTTAGTTCTCCGAACATCCTTCGGATTGAATTTACCTTAGACCAATTTATAAGTTTCCTCCTTCCTGCTTTGGCACCAAAACTGATGGGCCCGTGATGCACGGGAGGGTGTATAGGCAGAGGGGAGGGGTTACACTTTTTAAAGTGTAATACTTTGTGTGGCCTCCGGAGGCAGAAGCTATACACCCCAATTGTCTGGGTCTCCCAATTGGAGCTAGAAGAAAAGGAATTTACGGTAAGTAAACAAAATTCCCTTCTTTGTAGTTATGACAAAACTGCAGTGTGCAGACATACCCTAAGGCTACATGCGCACACTGCAGCGTGCAGACATACCCTAAAGCTACATGCGCACACTGCAGTTTTGTTGCCGCAACAAAACTGCACCTTGCCCCAGATTTGTAAAAAATATGCTTGTAAGGGCTTGTGCGCACATTGCGTAATTTCATGCATTTACGCTGCATATAGAACTGCAGCGTAACTGCATGCGTCTTGCATTCCCAGCACAATCTATGAAGATTATGCATAATCCGTGCGCACGTTGCTTTTTAGAACACAGCGATTTGAGTGTCAGAATTTTGACCCAAATCCGTGCGTTCAAAAAAGCAGCATGTCAATTATTTTGTGCGCTTTGGATGTAGCTCCCACTCTGTCTATGGTGGCGGCAGCATCCCGAGCGCATGAAATCGGCATTTATTCTGCTGAAACACTGCATCCATTACGCAGTGTTTCTGCAGCGATTTAAAGCTCACATGCACTGTCAAATCGCTGCAGAATATTCAGCATGTACGTGCAAACAAGCCCTTATGATGCTGCGTTTTTAGGGTCTGTGCAAACTGGATAGATGTGTTTCTTCAGCAAAACATGCTCCCTCTGGCAGAATTCCGCACCTGCGGCAAAAAAAACGCACCCAAAATCTGCATGCGGTTTTACCATTCTGCAGTTTGTTACGGTTTTGCCATGGTTTTCTCCCTGCGGTTTTTAACCATTATCAATGTCAAAACACAGGGGAAAACCGTAGGTACCTATGGAAAAGAAGTGACATGCTGCTTATTTTTGCTGCAGAAATTCTGCAGCAAAACCTGTAGGGGAAATGTGCGCACAGCATTTTGGATTTCTCATAGATTTTGCTGGGGAAGGACTGCATGAACTTTATGAACAAAAACCGCTCCTTTTCTGCAGCAAAACCCGCAGCAAATCCGCAGCAAAAAACGCAGTGTGCGCACAGGGCCTAAGTGCATTTTAGATGTTTTTTGACCATGCGATTTTTGATGCGTTTTTTCAGTAGAAGCAAGCCAAAAAAACGCAAAAAGATAGAACATGCTGCAATTTTTTTGTCACAAGTTCGTGACAAATAAACTGCAGACAAAAAAACTGCAACACGCGCACAGCAAATCTGAATTCTCATAGACTTTGCTGAGAAGTCAAAAGTTAGAAGTTTATGACAACAAAACTGCACCAAAAAAAGCATCAAAAATGCAACAAAAACTTCAGCGTGTGCATTTAGCGTAAAGCTGAGCTTTGAAGGGAAAGTCTTTGCAGGTACTATACAAGGTCACAAAACCATTGCAAATGTTTAATTTTTCATTAGAGGTACATGTTAATGTACAATTTAATATAAAATTGCATTTTCTTTATCGTTCCTTTATGGGAGACCCAGACCATGGGTGTATAGCTTATGCCTCCGGAGGACACACAAAGTACTACACTAAAAAGTGTAGCTCCTCCCTCCGAGCATATACACCCCCTGGATGACAGAATCCAACCAGTTTAATGCTTTGTGTTCAGGAGGTCACACACACACATGCATCCTCTTTTGATTTTTGATTTTTATTTAAAGATTTGGAAGAAAAGTGGGTCCACCGGACTCCCGGCATGTCCCTTCTCACCCAACTGTGTCGGCGGTGCTGTTAAGGTTGACCTTAAGGCTGGAGCCTTCCATGCCGCGCTCCTTCACCATCCCTACGGGCTCTGGCTTGAAGTGGGAGCCTTCACGGTTCTCACTGCTCTGCAGGAGACCGGTCTCCATCCGCAGCCCTTTCAGGATCCTGCTGGACGGAGCGCTCACCCCCCCCCAGGGACCTGGCCCTGCGTCTCAAAAGCTAAGTATTGAGACGGTATTCAGGGGTCCCTTCTGCATTTTATTGTGGGGAGAGTGTGTTATTTGTGCAATTCTGCTTCATAAGTCCCTTTACTGTGATTTCCGGCCGGTTCTCTGTTTTTTTCCTGAGAACCGCGCCGAGGGTGCCTGATCGTCGGCCGCATGGATAAATTTAGGCCCCGGCTTCGGCCGCGGCCTACTTTCGTTTCTCTGCCCCTGCATGTCAGTCATGCAGGGGGGCAGTGCGGCTCCGCCCACCGGCCGTTCAGCACAGGGGAGGACACTCCTCTCTGAGGAGATGATTCCCTCCCCTGTATTTCTCCTTAGCCCTCCGGTTCCCGCTCTTGGATTAACCCCCGCCCCCCCTCCTCACACCAGCGCCATTTTCTCAGCGTTTTTACACTGGTCGGCGCTGGCTGCTGCAGCTCTGCAGAAGGAGTGAATTATCTGTCTGGGGGTCCAAGCTGGGAATCCGGAGGGCACACAAAACGGTCTGGTAAGCCACAACCTCTGGTTGTGGACTTTTTATACACTCTCTGGTGGCTTTTTGAAGGAGTGAATTCTCTACTACCGAACATCCTCCTCAGCAGCATGTCTCACACCAGGAGCAAGGCTGCAAGGCTGTACTCAATATGCACTGCATGTAAGCTCATACTGCCCGAACCGAGCACAGACCCACACTGTGATGCCTGCTCTAATGTGGTGGTGCCTCAGCCTGGAGTCTCCCCAGGGGTCCCTCCGGCTGCTCCAGCCCCGGTGGCGGAACCCCCGGCTTGGGTAGCATCATTTTCTAAAGCTATTTCCCAGTCCTTTGCCGACTCCATGGGACAGTTGTCCCGGACGCTGCTGAGCATGCATCAGCCCCCTTCTCAGGGTGCCTCTGCTGCTCCGACTTGCTCTACAGAGCTCACAGAGTATGTTTCATCTGATCCCAGACCCCGTCCTCCTAAACGGAGACGCAGGGACTCTTCTCCTTCCTCGTCCCACGGCTCTGATTCACGGGCCGAATTGCAAGGCGAGGAGGATGCCCTTACTGTGGGCTCAGACGCTACGTCTATGTACCCCATTGATACCGAAGGTGATGCAGATGTTAGCGATTTGATTGCGTCCATTAACTCCGTACTGGACCTTAATCCACCAGTGTCTGATGAACAAGCTTCTCTGGTAGAAAAACACCAGTTTACCTCACCTAAGAGAGCAAGGAGTACGTTTTTTAACCACTCCAGTTTTCAGGCCACTGTGACCAAACCCAGGGCCCGTCCTGACAAACGCTTTCCTAAGCGTACTTCTGATAACCGTTTTCCTTTTCCACCTGAGGTGGTCAAGGAATGGGCTCAGTCACCAAAGGTAGATCCTCCGGTGTCTAGAATCTCAGCCCGGACAGTTGTGTCTGTGGCGGATGGCACCTCTCTTAAGGACTCCACTGACCGCCAGGTTGACCTTCTGGCCAAATCTGTATATGAAGCGGCAGGGGCCTCTTTCTCCCCGTCTTTTGCAGCAGTGTGGGCCCTTCAGGCCATCTCTGCTTCCCTGGCGGAGATGCACTCCCTTACCAGGGACTCTATGCCCGAAATGGTGGCCTTAACTTCCCAAGCCTCGGCTTTTTCGTCCTATGCCATGTCTGCCATTTTGGAGGCGTCTCACCGCACAGCGGTAGCCTCCGCTAATTCCCTCGCGATCCGCAGGATCTTGTGGCTTCGTGAGTGGAAAGCAGACGCTGCTTCCAAGAAGTTTCTAGCCGGGCTCCCTTTTTCTGGGACCCGACTGTTCGGTGAACAACTGGATGAAATCATTAAGGAAGCTACTGGCGGGAAGAGTACTTCCTTGCCACAAACTAAAGCCAGGAAACCTGTCCAGGGCAGGAACCAGTCGAGGTTTCGGTCCTTTCGTTCCTCAAACTGGTCCTCCTCTAAGCCCTCAGCCTCGTCCACTAACTCGGCTAAGGATCGAAAACCCAACTGGCGCTCGAAGCCTCGTCCCCAGAAGAACGGAGGAGCCGCTGCCACCAAGGCAGCCTCCTCTTGACTATCGGGCCGCGCCAGCAGCGTCCTTAGTCGGTGGCAGGCTCTCCCACTTTGGCGACGTGTGGTTTCAACACGTCTCCGACCAGTGGGTGCGGGATATCATCTCCCACGGCTACAGGATAGAATTTTCTTCCAGCCCGCCAAACAGATTTTTTCTGTCCACTCCCCCCTGCTCCAAGGCCGCCGCCTTCTCTCAGGCCGTGGCTTCCTTGCAGGCCAGCGGAGTAATTGTACCGGTTCCCGCTCCGGAACGGTTCAGAGGTTTCTACTCAAACCTCTTCCTAGTCCCCAAAAAGGACGGTTCCTTCCGGCCCATCCTGGATCTCAAGCTTCTCAACAAGCATGTTCAGGTGCGGCACTTTCGCATGGAATCTCTGCGATCACTCATTGCTTCAATGACCCAGGGAGACTTTCTTGCATCCATCGACATCAAAGATGCCTATTTGCATGTGCCAATTGCAGTTTCACACCAGCGTCGGCTCCGTTTTGCAATCGGGGAGGAACACTTCCAATTCGTGGCTCTCCCCTTCGGGCTAGCCACGGCACCTCGAGTATTCACCAAGGTCATGGCAACAGTGGTTGCGGTTCTGCACCTCCAGGGGTTGGCAGTGATTCCTTACCTGGACGACCTTCTAGTCAAGGCGTCCTCGAGTGCAGAATGTCAGCGGAGTGTCTCACTCACTCTTGCCACGCTTGTCCAATTCGGGTGGCTTGTCAATCTGCCAAAGTCCACTCTGGTCCCGACCCAGAAACTCACGTACCTTGGGATGCAATTCGAGACTCTGCCGGCACTTGTCAAGCTGCCCTTAGTCAAACAGCAGTCCCTTCGGGGGGCGGTGCGCTCTCTCCTGAGGCCCCGCCGTTATTCCCTCAGGCGCCTGATGCAGGTGCTGGGTCAAATGGTGGCCTCCATGGAGGCGGTTCCCTTTGCCCAGTTCCATCTGCGTCCCCTGCAGCTGGACATTCTCCTCTGTTGGGACAAGCGGACCGCTTCCTTGCACAGGCTAGTGGCTCTGTCGCCTCAGACCAGGAGCTCTCTTCAGTGGTGGCTTCGGCCCCTCTCTCTGTCTCAGGGACGCTCCTTCCTGACCCCGTCCTGGGTGATCCTCACCACGGATGCCAGTCTGTCCGGCTGGGGAGCAGTCTTTCTTCATCGTTCCTTATGGGAGACCCAGACCATGGGTGTTTAGCTTCTGCCTCCGGAGGACACACAAAGTACTACACTAAAAAGTGTAGCTCCTCCCTCCGAGCATATACACCCCCTGGATGACTAGATCCAACCAGTTTAATGCTTTGTGTTCAGGAGGTCACACACACACATGCATTCTCTGAATTTTGATTTTTGATTTCAAAGATTTGGAAGAAAAGCGGGTCCAATCTGGACTCCCGGCATGTCCCTTCTCACCCCACTGGGTCGGCGGTGCTGTTAAGGTTGATTTTACAAGGCTGGAGCCTTCACATGCCGCGCTCCTTCACCATCCTCTGAGGCTCTGGCTTGAAGTGGGAGCCATCACGGTTCTCACTGCTTTGCAGGAGACCGGTCTCCATCCGCAGCCCTTTCAGGATCCTGCCGGACAGAGCGCTCACCCCCCCAGGGACCTGGCCCTGCGTCTCACTAGCTAAGTACTGAGACGTTATTACCACAGAAAGTGGTCTTTCCAGGGGTCCCTTGTACTTTATATATTGGGGATAGTGTGTTATATGACTGTGTTAACATTTCCGGCCGGTTCTCCAGTTTTCACTGGAGAACCGCGCCGATGGTGCCTGCACGCTGGCCGCATGTTTAAATCTAGGCCCCGGCTTCGCCTGAGGCCTAGTTTCGATTTCACTGCCCCTGCATGTCAGTCATGCAGAGGGACAGTGCGGCTCCGCCCAGCGGCTGTTCAGCACAGGGAACGGACACTCCTCACTGAGGAAAGATTCCCTCCCCTGTATACCTCATTTGCCCTCCGGATCCCGCACTCAGAGTAGGCCCCCGCCCCCTCTCCTCGCTCCGGCGCCATTTTATCAGCGTTCTCAATGTCTGCATAACCACATTGTGACAAATGGGGGCCTGGGCTGGGGGATCTGGACGGCACAGAGATATCTCTATGTTAAACGGTCTGGCAAGCCACAACCTCCGGTTGTGGAGCTGCCTATATACTCTGTTTACTGGGGGTCATTCTGGACAGAGCTCCCACTTCTGCAGCATGTCTCACATCAAAGCAGGGCTGCAAGGCTGTTTTTAATATGCACTGCATGTAGACTCGTACTGCCTGTACCGAGCACATAACCACATTGTGATGCTTGCTCTAACATAGTGGTCCCTCAGCCTGGAAGCTCATCAGTGATCCCTCCGGCTGCTCCGGCTCCGGTGGCTGAACCCCCGGTTTGGGTAGAATCCCTCTCTCCAGGGGACAGCTATCCCGGACACTGCTGAGCATGCATCAGCCCCCTTCTCAGGGCGCTTCTGCTGCTACGGCTCGCTCAGCAAAGCTAACAGAGGATTCTTCATCTGGTCTCAGACCCCGTCCTCCTAAAAGGAGACGCAGGGTCCCCTTTCCTTCCTCGTCCCGCGGCTCTGATTCACGAGCTGACTCGCAGGACGAAGAGGATGCCTTTACTAGGGGCTCGGACGCTACTTCATGTACTCCATTGATCTGTCCGAAGGTGACGCAGATGCTAATGATTTGTTTGCGTCCATTATATTTGTACTGGACCACAATCCGCCTGTATCAGGGGAGCATCCCCCTCTGGCAGAAAGGCATCAGTATACCTTAAGAGAACAAGGAGTGTGTTCCTTAACCACTCAAGTTTTTCAGCCCACTGTGACCAAGCCCAGAGCCTGTCCTGACAGACGCTTCCCAAAGCGTGGTTCTGATGACTGTTTTCCCCTTCCACCAGAGGTGGTCAAGGAGTGGGCTCATTCACCAAGGGTGGACCCTCCGGTGTCTAGACTTTCAGCCCGGACAGTTGTGTCAGTGGCTGATGGCACCTCTCTAAGGATTCCACTGTCCGCCAGGTCGACCTTCTGGAAATCGATATATGAGTGGCAGGAGCCTCGTTCTCCCCATCTTTTGCAGCAGTGCGGGCTCTCAAAGCCATCTCTGCTTCTCTGGAGGAGATGCATTCCCTCACAGGGACTCTATGCCTGAAATGGTTGCCTTAACTTCCAGGCTTCAGTCTTTTCATCCTATGCCATATCTGCCATGCTGGAGACTGCCACCGCACTGCGGTGGCCTCGGCTATTTCCCTCGCTATCCGCAGGCCCCTGTGGCTTCGAGAGTGGAAGGCAGATGCTTCTTAAGAAGTTCCTTGCTGAGCTCCCTTTTGCTGGGACCAGACTATTCGGCGAACAACTGGATGAAATTATTAAGGAAGCTTTTGGCAGGAAGAGTACTTCCATGCCACAAACCCAGGAAACCTGTCCAGGGCAGGAACCAGTCGAGGTTTCGTTCCTTTCGTTCCTCTAACTGGTCGTCCTCTAAGCCCTCGGCCTCGTCCACTAACTCAGACAAGGACCGTAAACCAACTGGCGCATGAAGCCGCGTCCTCAGAAGTCCGCAGGAGCTGCGGCCACCAAGGCAGCCTCCTCTTGATTATCTGGCCGCGCCAGCAACGTCCTTTGGTCGGTGGCAGGCTCTCCCACTTGGGCGACGTGTGGTTTCAACACGTCTCCGATCAGTGGGTGTGGGATACCATCTCCCACGGCTACAGGATAGAATTCTCTCCAGCCCGCCAAACAGATTTTTTCTGTCAACTCCCCCCTGCTCCAAGGCCGCCGCCTTCTCACAGGCCGTGGCATTCTTGCAGGCCAATGGAGTAATTGTACCAGTTTCCGACTGGGAACGGTTCTGAGATTTCTACTCAAATCTCTTCCTAGTCCCCGAAAAGGACGGTGCCTTACGACCTGGATCTCAAGCTTCTCAACAAGCATGTTCAGGTGCGGCATTTTCGCATGGAGTCTCTGCGATCAGTAAATGACCCAAGGAGATTTCTTAGCATCCATCGACATCAGAGATGTCTATCTGCATGTGCCAATCGCAGTTTCACACCAGCGTTGGCTACGTTTTGTAATCGGAGAGGAACATTTCCAATTCGTGGCTCTCCCCTTCGGGTTAGCCACGGCCCCTCGTGTATTCACCAAGGTCATGGCAGCAGTGGTTGCGGTTCTGCACCTCCAGGGGTTGGCAATGATTCCTTACCTGGACGACCTTCTAGTCAAGGCTTCATCCAGTGCAGACTGTCAGCGGAGTGTCTCGCTTACTCTCGCCACGCTGGTTCAATTCGGGTGGCTTGTCAATCTGCCCAAGTCCACTCTGACCCCGACCCAGGAACTTACGTACCTAGGGATGCAATTCGAGACTCTGCTGGCACTTGTGAAGCTGCCCTTAGTCAAACAGCAGTTCCTTCATCTGGCGGTTCGTTCTCTGTTGAGGCCCCGCCGTCATTCCATCAGGCACCTCATGCAGGTGCTGGGTCAGATGGTGGCGTCAATGGAAGCGGTTCCCTTTGTCCAGTTCCATCTGCGTCCTCTGCAGCTGGACATTCTCCGCTGTTGGGACAAGCGGACTTCTTCCTTGCACAGGTTGGTGGCTCTGTCGCCACAGACCAGGAGCTCTCTTCAGTGGTGGCTTCAGCCCCTCTCTCTGTCTCAGGGACGCTCCTTCCTGACCCCGTCCTGGGTGATCCTCACCACGGACGCCAGTCTATCCGGCTGGGGAGCAGTATTTCTCCACCACCGAGCACAGGGCACTTGGACTCCGTCCGAATCAGCCCTCTCGATCAATGTGCTGGACATCAGAGCTGTGTTCCTAGCTCTCGTAGCCTTTCACCACCTGTTGGCGGGCAAGCACATTCGAGTCCAGTCAGACAACGCGACAGCAGTTGCCTACATCAACCACCAGGGCGGGACTCGCAGCCGCCTGGCAATGTTGGAGGTTCAACGCATCCTTCAGTGGACGGAGGACTCCAAGTCCACCATATCCGCAGTCCACATCCCAGGCGTAGAAAACTGGGAGGCAGATTATCTCAGCCGTCAAACCGTGGACAGCGGCGAGTGGGCTCTGCATCCGGCAGTGTTCCGGTCCATCTGCCGCAAGTGGGGCACTCCGGAAGTGGATCTAATGGCATCCCGGCACAACAACAAGGTCCCGGTTTACGTGGCTCGCTCCCACGATCCTCAGGCCTTTGCAGCGGATGCGCTAGTTCAGGATTGGTCCCAGTTCCGTCTGTCTTACGTGTTTCCCCCTCTAGCTCTCTTGCCCAGAGTCCTGCGCAAGATCAGAATGGAGGGCCGTCGGGTCATACTCATTGCTCCAGACTGGCCCAGCCGAGCTTGGTACCCAGACCTGCTCCGTCTGTCCGTAGAGGTGCCGTGGCATCTCCCGGACCGCCCAGACCTTCTCTCACAAGGTCCGTTTTTCCGCCAGAATTCTGCAGCTCTCAGATTGACGGCGTGGCTCTTGAGTCCTGGATCCTGACGGCTTCCGGCATTCCTCCCGAAGTCATCTCCACTATGACTCAGGCTCGGAAGTCTTCCTCGGCAAAAATTTACCACAGGACTTGGAGAATTTTCCTGTCCTGGTGTCGTTCTTCCGGCCATGCCCCTTGGCCTTTTTCCTTGCCGACCATCCTGTCCTTCTACAGTCCGGTCTGCAGCTTGGACTATCCCTCAATTCCCTTAAGGGACAGGTCTCGGCTCTGTCAATGTTGTTCCAGCGGCGTATCGCCCGACTGGCTCAGGTGCGCACCTTCATGCAGGGCGCATCTCACATCATTCCGCCTTACCGGCGGCCCTTGGATCCCTGGGACCTTAATCTGGTCCTCACGGCCTTACAGAAGCCCCCCTTTGAGCCTCTTAGGGAGGTTTCTTTATTTCGACTTTCACAGAAAGTCGTCTTTCTGGTGGCCATAACTTCTCTCAGGAGAGTCTCTGATTTGGCTGCGCTCTCATCGGAGTCACCTTTTTTGGTTTTTCATCAAGATAAGGTGGTTCTCCGTCCGACTCCGGACTTTCTCCCTAAGGTGGTTTTCTCCTTTCCACCTTAACCAGGACATTTCATTGCCTTCCTTTTGTCCGGCTCCTGTTCATCGCTTTGAGAAAGCATTGCATACTTTAGATCTGGTGCGGGCGCTCCGGATCTATGTATCACGCACCGCTGTTCTTAGGCGGTGTACCTCTCTTTTTGTGCTGACCACAGGTCAACGCAAGGGTCTCTCGGCTTCTAAGCCGACCTTAGCTCGCTGGATTAGGTCGGCCATATCCGATGCCTACCAGTGTACTCAGTCAGGTGCCTCCCCCGCCGGGGGATCAAGGCACACTCGACCAGAGCTGTCGGTGCCTCTTGGGCTTTCAGGCACCAGGCTACGGCTCAGCAGGTCTGTCAGGCTGCCACTTGGTCCAGTCTGCATACCTTTTCGAAGCACTAACAAGTGCATGCTCATGCTTCGGCAGATGCGAGCTTGGGCAGACGCATCCTTCAGGCGGCTGTCGCCCATTTGTGAAGCTAGGTTTTGCCTACTTCTCAGTTATCTGTTTATTCCCACACATGGACTGCTTTGAGACATCCCATGGTCTGGGTCTCCCATAAAGGAACGATAAAGAAAAAGAGAATTTTGTTTACTTACCGTAAATTCCTTGTCTTATAGTTCCGACATGGGAGACCCAGCACCCTCCCTGTTGCCTGTTGGCAGTTCTTGTTCCGTGTGTTTTCACCGGCTGTTGTTGTAGACAGAGGTTCCGGTTATTCCGGGTGTTACTCTATCTCTACTTATGGGTGGATGTCCTCCTTCAGCTTTTGCACTAAACTGGTTGGATTCTGTCATCCAGGGGGTGTATATGCTCGGAGGGAGGAGCTACACTTTTTAGTGTAGTACTTTGTGTGTCCTCCGGAGGCATAAGCTATACACCCATGGTCTGGGTCTCCCATGTCGGAATTATAAGAAAAAGAATTTACGGTAAGTAAACAAAATTCTCTTTTTTCTTTATGCTGTCGCATGTAATTGAAGTTTACTTTCTTTCTACATTTTTTCTTACACAATTACCTTCTTGCAGGCTGGGATTAGATGGGATGAAAATGCAGGTAAATATGACGTCTTTTTAATGTTGGAACTTTTAGGCTATGTCCGCACTTTGCGTCGAGGTAGTTGCAGTTCTAAACGCATCCTCTGGCAGAAATGGTTTTTGCCATAGTTGGTTTTGAAAAAACGTGATAAGTATGCGTGCGTTTTTACCGCGTTTTTAGTGCGATTTACATGCTTTTTCATTGCTTAAAGTCAAATGCGTTTTCAATACAAAGACACTACTATATAAAGTTTAAACATTCAAACACTATTGAAAAAACGGGAAAAATGATAATAAATATATTGATTAAAATCATACGCAAAATAAATATTTTTATTAAATATATAACTTTTTTAATATATATGCATAAAATAACATGAAATTATGGTATTTCATTAATTTAATTATCGGACTCTGTGTGTAAAGGGACATATTATTCCAATATTATAAAGTCAAAACCGCATGCGTTTATTTTGTCCAAAAAGCATATTTTCTGCAGCTAAAAAGCATGTAAAACGCTGGAATTTTGATGTAGAATGCGTTTTGACATTTCCCATTGCCTCCAGTGATAGCAAAACGCTGCCCAAATGGCAAAAAACAATTGACATGCTGCTTCTTTAAACGCTGAGTTTTTGCCCAAAAATATGCAAATTAAACGCAGCGTTTTGAACTGTATAGTGCGCACATGAAATCCCTTTTTCCCATAGAAATTGCTGGAAAATCAAAACGCATGCCTTTTGCCATGAAAACGCTGCAGTTCAAAACGCAGGTAAAAACGCAAAGTGCGCACATAGCCTTAAAGTTAATAACTGGAAACCCCTTTAGTAGTGTGTGATGAATAAAAATTTAAAAAAATTATACTCCATAAACTGGTCCCACAACACGGACTATAGAGGAATGGGGCTGGTTTTGGAGGTATAAATTTATTTTTTTTTCCTACACCTATTGTTGGATAAATCTTTTAAATTTATTTATCTAAATGCTGAAATCAGTGGCTCATTTTAGTGTTGTAATTTGGCTCCAAAGTTAAGATTTGGGGGGCTACAGCTGTATATACATACACTATGTTTTGAGGGGGGGGGTTTGGCTTGTACATCGGATTTCTTTGTTGCAGTATATTACTTTTTGGAGGTCCTGTTTGTTGTTCAAGCCATCAAATTGGCCACGTAGGTAAAGCCAATAGAGAGCCATGGCAGTGGGTTACTTCAATTCAGGTTTATGAACTTAGAATAGAATAAAGGGACTCCCACCATGTTTTTCTGTGAGGAGGTTGCAGTTGTCTTTTTGGAGGTGTTAGAATTGGAATATTATTGGATCTGCCATAATATTTAAAGAGGATCCATCTCAAGGTCAAAAGTGTTCAGGTTTTGCTCTGATTTTATTCCCGCTGCTCCCCTGATTATTCTATTTTCTTTTCCAGAGATATGGGCTTTTTCTATGTAGTGCCAATTTTCATGATCTTTACTAAGAGGGCATGGTCAGCAAGATAATTATGCAGAGCAGCCTAAGTACACGCCCCCAAAGAAACCTGTGAGCACCGTCCCCTTGGAAAGACCAACAAAACTTGCATTAGATAAAAAGGCCCATGTATCTGGAACTATATGGCAGATTAAAAAAAACCCCAACAAAACAGAATATTCAGAGTGCAGCAGGAATAAACTAAGGAATATTGGAAAAATGTTATAACTATAGGGACTTTTTTTTATTTCTTAAAGGAAAAAAATGACAATATTTATTGCTGAAGCCTCCAAAGGTTACCGCTAGTAGACCTTCAAGCTTCTGTAATGTTGGACTGTTATTCACTTAGGGTGTATTAAAGGGAATCTGTCACCAGGTTTTTGCTTCCCGTTCTGATAGCAGCATAATGCAGAGACAGAGACCTTGATTCCAGTGATGTGTCACTTACTGAGCTGTTTGCTGTCATTTTGATAAAATCAATGTTTCTTTATCGTTCCTATGGGAGACCCAGACAATGGGCGTTTAGCTTCTGCCTCCGGAGGACACACAAAGTACTACACTCAAAAGTGTAGCTCCTCCCTCTGAGCTTATACACCCCCTGGAGAACCAGATCTAGCCAGTTTATCGCTTTGTGTTCAGGAGGCATACATCCACACATGCATTCTCATCTGATTTTTGATTTTTGGAAAGAGTTTGAAGAAAAGCGGGTCCAAGCCTGGACTCCCGGCATGTCCCTTCTCACCCCACTGTGTTGGTGGTGCTGTTAAGGTTGATTCCAAGGCTGGAGCCTTACATGCCGTGCTCCTTCACCATCCCTCCTGGGCTCTGGCTTGAAGTGGGAGCCAGCACGGTTCTCCATGCTTGGCAGGAGACCGGTCTCCATCCGCAGCCCTTCAGGATCCTGCTGGACTGGAGCACTCATCCCCAGGGACTTGGAACCCTGCGTCTCAGCAAGCTAAGTACCTGAGACGTTTATATATTGGGGGTCCCTTTACTTTATTGTTGTGGGAGAGTGTGCTGAGTGAGTTTTCTGACATTTCCGGCGGGTTCTCTGGCTGTCGCCTGAGAACCGCGCCGATGGTGCCTGCGCGCCGGCCGCACCGCTCAAATTTAGGCCCCGGCTTCGCCGGAGGCCTACTTTCGGTTTCACTGCCCTCGCATGTCATTCATGCAGAGGGACAGCGCGGCTCCGCCCAGCGGCCGTTCTGCACAGGGGAGGGACACTCCTCACTGGGTACATGTCTCCTCCCCTGTAAGTCTCTTTGGCCCTCCAGATCCCGCTCTCAGAGTAGGTCCCGCCCCCTCTCTTCGCTCCGGCGCCATTTTCTCAGCGTTTTCTCTGCGATCAGCACTGGTCTGCAGCATCCCTGCGGAGGTGCTTGGGGGTCCGGGCTTCGGGATCTGGAGGGCACACAACACCGCTCCAGCGGTCTGGTAAGCCACAACCTCTGGTTGTGGACCTCTGTATATACTCTCTGGGGGTCATTCTGGCAGAGCCCCCACTCCAGCAGCATGTCTCACACGAGGAGCAAAGCTCCAAAGCTGTATTCAGTATGCACTGCATGTAAGCTCCTACTGCCTGATCCGAGCATCTATCCACATTGTGATGCCTGCTCTAACCTGACGATGCCTCAGCCTGGAATCGCACCCCCAGTGGTCTCTCCGGCTGCTCCGGCTCCTGTGGCTGAACCCCCGGCTTGGGTAGAATCCTTATCTAGGTCTATCTCCCAGTCTTTTGCCGACTCCATGGGACAGCTGTCCAGGACTTTGCTGAACATGCATCAGCCCCCTTCACAGGGTGCCTCTTCTGCTAGGGCTCTCTCAGCGGAGCTCACAGAGGATTCATCATCTGGTCCCAGACCCCGTCCTCCTAAGAGGAGACGCAGGGCTCCCTCTCCTTCCTCGTCCCGCGGCTCTGTTTCAGAAGCTGACTCGCAGGACGAGGACGATGCCTTTACAGGGGGCTCGGAGGCTAATTCCATGTGCCCCATTGATCTGTCCGAAAGTGACTCAGATGTTAGTGATTTGATTGCGTCCATTAATTCTGTACTGGATGTCAATCCGCCAGTATCAGAGGAGCAACCCTCTCTGGCAGAAAAGCACCAGTTTACCTCGCCTAAGAGGACAAAGAGTGTGTTCTTTAACCACTCCAGTTTTCAGGCCGCTGTGACCAAGCCCAGAGCCTGTCCTGACAAACGCTTTCCAAAGCGTGGTTCTGATGACCGTTTTCCCTTTCCACCTGAGGTGGTCAAGGAGTGGGCTCATTCACCAAAGGTAGACCCCCCGGTGTCTAGACTCTCAGCCCGGACCGTTGTATCAGTGGCTGATGGCACCTCTCTTAAGGATTCGTTGACCTTCTGGCCAAATCTGTATATGAGGCGGCAGGGACCTCGTTCTCCCCAACTTTTGCAGCAGTGTGGGCTCTCAAAGCCATCTCTGCTTCTCTGGAGGAGATGCATTCCCTCGCCAGGGAATCTATGCCCGAAATGGTTACCTTAACTTCCCAAGCTTCAGCTTTTTCATCCTATGCCATGTCTGCCATGCTGGAGGCTTCTCACCGCACTGCGGTGGCTTCGGCTAATTCCCTCGCTATCCGCAGGATCTTGTGGCTTCGAGAGTGGAAGGCAGATGCTTCTTCAAAGAAGTACCTTGCTGGGCTCCCTTTTGCTGGGTCCCGGCTGTTCGGAGAACAGCTGGATGAAATTATTAAGGAAGCTACTGGCGGGAAGAGTACTTCCATGCCACAAACCAAAACCAGGAAACCTGTCCAGGGTAGGAATCAGTCGAGGTTTCGTTCCTTTCGTTCCTCCAACTGGTCGTCCTCTAAGCCCTCGGCCTCGTCCACTAACTCAGCCAAGGACCAAAAATCCAACTGGCGCACAAAAGCGCGTCCACAGAAGACTGCAGGAGCTGCTGCCACTAAGGCAGCCTCCTCTTGACTATCTGTCCGCGCCAGCAACGTCCTTAGTCGGTGGCAGGCTCTCCCACTTTGGCGACACGTGGTTTCAACACGTCTCCGATCAGTGGGTGCGGGATATCATCTCCCACGGCTACAGGATAGAATTCTCTTCCAACCCGCCAGACAGATTTTTTCTGTCAACTCCCCCCTGCTCCAAGGCCGCCGCCTTCTCTCAGGCCGTGGCATCCTTGCAGGCCAACGGAGTAATTGTACCGGTTCCCGCCCGGGAACGGTTCAGAGGTTTCTACTCAAATCACTTCCTAGTCCCCAAAAAGGACGGTTCCATCCGGCCCATCTTGGATCTCAAGCTTCTCAACAAGCATGTTCGGGTGCGGCATTTTCGCATGGAGTCTCTGCGGTCAGTCATTGCCTCAATGACCCAAGGGGATTTCCTGGCATCAATCGACATCAGAGATGCCTATCTCCATGTGCCAATTGCAGTGTCACACCAGCGTTGGCTACGTTTTGCAATCGGAGAGGAACATTTCCAATTCGTGGCTCTTCCCTTCGGGTTAGCCACGGCCCCTCGGGTATTCACCAAGGTCATCGCAGCAGTGGTTGCGGTCCTGCACCTCCAGGGGTTGGCAGTGATTCCTTACCTGGACGACCTTCTAGTCAAGGCTTCATCCAGCGCAGACTGTCAGCGGAGTTTCTCGCTCACTCTTGCCACTCTAGCCCAATTCGGGTGGCTTGTCAATCTGCCCAAATCCACTCTGACTCCGACCCAGAGGCTCACGTACCTAGGGATGCAGTTCGAGACTCTGATTAAGGGCAACCTCACAAGTGACGGCAAACAGCAGTCCCTCCAACTGGCGGTGCGCTCTCTGCTGAGGCCCCGCCGTTATTCCATCAGGCACCTGATGCAGGTGCTGGGTCAGATGGTCGCGTCAATGGAGGCTGTTCCCTTTGCCCAGTTCCATCTGCGTCCACTGCAGCTGGACATTCTCCGCTGTTGGGACAAGCGGCCTTCCTCCTTGCACAGGTTAGTGGCTCTGTCGCCACAGACCAGGAGCTCTCTTCAGTGGTGGCTTCGGCCCCTCTCTCTGTCTCAGGGACGCTCCTTCCTGGCCCCGTCCTGGGTGATCCTCACCACGGTTGCCAGTCTATCCGGCTGGGGAGCGGTATGTCTCCACCACCGAGCACAGGGCACTTGGACTCCGTCCGAGTCAGCCCTCTCGATCAATGTGCTGGAAACCAGAGCCGTGCTTCTGGCTCTCCTAGCTTTTCACCAGCTATTGGCGGGCAAGCACATCCGAGTCCAGTCAGACAACGCGACAGCGGTTGCCTACATCAATCACCAAGGCGGGACACGCAGCCGCCTTGCAATGTTGGAGGTACAACGCATCCTTCAATGGACGGAGGACTCCAAGTCCACCATATCCGCAGTCCACATCCCAGGCGTGGAAAACTGGCAGGCAGATTATCTCAGCCGTCAAACCGTGGACAGTGGGGAGTGGTCCCTGCATCCGGCAGTGTTTCAGTCAATCTGTCGCAAGTGGGGCACTCCGGACGTGGACCTAATGGCATCCCGTCACAACAACAAGGTTCCGGTTTACGTGGCTCGCTCCCACGATCCTCAGGCATTCGCCGCGGACGCTCTGGTTCAGGACTGGTCCCAGTTTCGTCTGTCCTATGCGTTTCCCCCTCTAGCTCTCCTGCCCAGAGTTCTGCGCAAGATCAGAATGGAGGGCCGTCGAGTCATCCTCATTGCTCCGGACTGGCCCAGGCGAGCTTGGTATCCAGACCTGCTCCTTCTGTCCGTAGAGGTGCCGTGGCATCTTCCGGACCGTCCAGACCTTCTCTCACAAGGTCCGTTTTTCCGCCAGAATTCTGCGGCTCTCAGATTGACGGCGTGGCTCTTGAGTCCTGGATCTTGACGGCTTCCGGTATCCCCCCTGAAGTCATCTCCACTATGACTCGGGCCCGTAAGTCTTCCTCTGCCAAGATCTATCACAGGACTTGGAAAATTTTCCTGTCCTGGTGTCGCTCTTCCGGCCATCCTCCTTGGCCTTTTTCCTTGCCGACCCTTCTGTCCTTCTACAGTCCGGTCTGCAGCTTGGACTGTCCCTCAACTCCCTCAAGGGACAAGTCTCGGCTCTGTCAGTGCTGTTCCAGCGGCGTATCGCCCGGCTGGCTCAGGTCCGCACCTTCTTGCAGGGCGCGTCTCACATCATTCCGCCTTACCGGCGGCCCTTGGATCCCTGGGACCTCAATTTGGTTCTCACGGTTTTGCAGAAACCCCTCTTTGAGCCTCTTAGGGAGGTTTCTTTGTTTCGTCTTTCACAGAAAGTGGTCTTTCTAGTGGCCATAACTTCCCTCAGGAGAGTCTCTGATTTGGCTGCGCTCTCTTCGGAGTCACCTCTTTTGGTTTTTCATCAAGACAAGGTGGTTCTCCGTCCGACTCCGGACTTTCTTCCTAAGGTGGTTTCTCCTTTCCACCTTAACCAGGACATTACACTACCTTCCTTTTGTCCGGCTCCTGTTCATCGCTTTGAAAAAGCGTTGCATACTCTGGATCTGGTGCGTGCTCTCCGGATCTGTGTGTCTCGCACCGCTGCTCTTAGGCGGTGCACCTCTCTTTTTGTGCTAACCACCGGTCGGCGTAAGGGCCTCTCTGCTTCTAAGCCGACTTTAGCCCGTTGGATTAGGTCGACCATTTCGGATGCCTACCAGTGTTCTCAGGTGCCTCCCCCGCCGGGGATCAAGGCACACTCGACCAGAGCTGTCGGTGCCTCTTGGGCTTTCAGGCACCAGGCTACGGCTCAGCAAGTCTGTCAGGCTGCCACTTGGACTAGCCTGCATACCTTTTCAAAGCACTACCAAGTGCATGCTCATGCTTCGGCAGATGCGAGCTTGGGCAGACGCATCCTTCAGGCGGCTGTCGCCCATTTGTGAAGTTAGGCTCCGCCTACTTCTTAGTTTTTCTGTTTATTCCCACCCATGGACTGCTTTGAGACGTCCCATTGTCTGGGTCTCCCATAGGAACGATAAAGAAAAAGAGAATTTTGTTTACTTACCGTAAATTCTTTTTCTTATAGTTCCGTATTGGGAGACCCAGCACCCTCCCTGTTGCCTGTTGGCAGTTTCTTGTTCCGCGTGTTATCACCGGCTGTTGTCATGGACAGAGTCTCCGGTTGTTCCGGTTCTTGCTCTGTTTTTACTTGTGGGTGGTTATTCTCCTTCAGCTTTTGCACTAAACTGGCTAGATCTGGTTCTCCAGGGGGTGTATAAGCTCAGAGGGAGGAGCTACATTTTTGAGTGTAGTACTTTGTGTGTCCTCCGGAGGCAGAAGCTAAACACCCATGGTCTGGGTCTCCCAATACGGAACTATAAGAAAAAGAATTTACGGTAAGTAAACAAAATTCTCTTTTTTTATCTGCTGCCGATCTAGCAGTTATACAGAGCTCATGAATATGCTGGACTACCTGCAGCACGCCAAGTAGTCCTGTAATGATAATCTACTGCTGATTAATCAGTGATTTTATCAAAACTACACTAAGCAGCCCAGTAAGTGACACATCGCTGGAATCAGGATCTCTATCTCTACATTATGCTGCTCTCGGATTAGGTGGCAAAAACCTGGTGACCGATTCCCTTTAACACATGTTAGATTACCTCTCTGTGGCAATTTTAATAGAAATGTTAAAAGTAGGGATGGGCGATCCCCCTGATGGTCGGGATTGGGGAGACACGGCCGATCATTTTGTAAAGATCATGATCAGGATCAAGATAACACGATCTTGCGTCCCAATCACTGATCTTTGACTTTACAGTTATGGGATGGGGCGGGGGGGGCTATAAAATAGGAATACAGTTAATAATAAACATTGTCATTATACTTACAGGTCCCGCAATGCGTCCTGCAGACTGTCTCCCGCTGCTTCTCCTTCCGAGTACGATCATTGCTCATTGGCCTGTCAGTGCATCTCGCCAGTACGCAGTGCTTGCCCGAGCATCTCGGTATACTCGGCGATCGCTGTGTACTGGCGAGATGTTCGGGCACATGCTCCTCGTCCCTGCATGTCGGCGCTCTTTACAGAGTCAGCCCACATGCAGGGATTAGCTGCCACACGCCGATGAATAGCAGCGCCGGGAATCAGGTGATCGGAGATCACCATTGCTATAGTAACCCGCCCGTCAGGTTACTATGGCAACGGTGGCAGCGGTGATGTCACCGCTTACCGAACCGCAGCCTCTGCTCACCCATTGAGTGATTAGACAGCACGGAGAGGAGTAGCGTTCTTCCTCCCCTGTGCTGTGTGATATCGCAGAGCTAGATTGGTTGAAGAAGACAAAAGACCAGGATCGTGGAGGGGTAAGAGGGAGTCTCTAAGTGTGTCTGTGTATTTATTTCTAATAAAGTATTTTTCTTCTGTGTCTTGTTTTTTGTTTTTTTTTAATCCTTTATTGGAGATTCTTAATGGCCGATTCAAACTTGACTTGACATTAAGACTCTCTGGCTTAATACTAGCTGGTAAAACAAACTTGGTCTTAACCCCTTATTACCCAGCATGCCACCCGGCACCAGGGCCACTGGAGCAGTTAACACATTGAGATTGGGCCTCCAGAGAAAGAAGTCGCTCTCTTTCTTGAATCCTCCTGTTGTAAAATTCAAGAAATAATAATAATAATAATAATAATAATAATAATAATAATAATAAAAAAGGATATTATCATAACTAACATGCTAAAATAAAGTACAAAGGATGTGAAAATGCCGCATCTTACCTTTCTTCTTCTGCCTTCCTTCGTTTTTCCTCTTTCACTCTTCCAATCTCTGCCTTTATTTCTTCTTCTGCGACATTTCTTGAAAGATTCAGTACGACATCTGCAAGCAGCTGATCAGCAACTATAGATGACTCACTTAAAGGAACACAGGAAAATGATGAGAATTATTTATTTGAGCATGACAAATATTCAATTAATTAGAACTAACTTTGAATACATTCACTGTAATACGATCGGACGTTAAATAGGACCGAAATAGTTGCCATAAAAATTTTTTTTAACCTGGTGTAAATGCCGCTGTTCTCCTTAATATGGCGATGTTTATATTTTGCAACTGCATCTGACCTCCCCAGATATATAGTCCCTTCTTCCCTGTATGTAAATCAATTCTAGTTAGCCAAATGGGAGTGGTCATCTCTTCTGTATGGCAATCTTAAGATGACCATGCCCAGTTGGCTAAGCGGGCAAACAGAGACCAAATATCAGGAACAGAAAGGCGCAGGAGCGAAAATTAAACAATGCCAGACTCAGGAGAGCAACGGCATTTACAACAGGTGTAAAAAAATAAAATAAAAATCTAGATCTATTTATTTTTTTTTACCTGGTGTAAATGCCGTTGATCTCCTGAATCTGGCACTGTTTAACCCCTTCAGCCCCCGGGCACTTTCCGTTTTTGCGTTTTTGTTTTTTGCTCCCCTTCTTCCGAGAGGCGTAACTTTTTTATTTTTCCATCAATCTTGCCATATGAGGGCTTGTTTTTTGCGGGACGAGTTGTACTTTTAAATGAAACCATAAGTTTTACCATATAGTGTACTGGAAAATGGCAAAAAAAATTCCAAGTGCGGAAAAATTGCAAAAAAAGTTTGATCGTACAATAGTTTTTGGGATATTTTATTCACTGTGTTCACTATATGGTAAAACCGAGGTATCTATGTGATGCCTGAGGTCGGTGCGAGTTTGTAGACACCAAACATGTATAGGTTTACTTGTATCTAAGGGGTTAAAGAAAATTCACAAGCTTGTCCAAAAAACATGGCGCACGTTTTGCGCCATTTTCCAAAACCCGTAGCGTTCTCATTTTTCAGGATCTGAAGTTCAGTGATGGCTTATTTTTTCTGTCTCGACCTGACGTTTTTAACGGTATCATTTTTGTGCAGATGCTACGTTTTGATCGCCTGTTATTGCATTTTGCGCAAAATTTGCGGCGACCAAAAACCGTAATTTTGGCGTTTACTGATCAGATTCATTGATTTTATATTTTGATAGATCGGGCATTTCTGAATGTGGCGATACCAAATATGTGTGTATTTTTTATTTTTTTAACTCTTTAATTTTCAATGGGCTGAAAGGGGGGTGAATTGAACCTTTAGGTTTATTTTTTTTTTTAATTTTTTAAAACTTTTTTTTTTAATTTTACTAGTCCCTCTAGGGGGCTATAGTGATCAGCAATCCGATCGCTCTGCACTATCTGCAGATCTCAGCTACAGAGCTGAGAACTGCAGATTTGCTGCTTCACTTTCAATGCCGGCTGTATTCCGGCATTGAGGGGAAGTGAGTCATGTTAGCTACAGGCGTCATCACATGACCCTGTGCTACCATGGCAACCGCCGAAAGTCACGTGATCATGTGACTTCCGGTGGGGGCGGGGTAAGTGACTGTCATGGCGGCGCCCATATACATATCGCTGCCAGATTTTGGCAGCGAAATATAAGGGGTTAATGGCCGCGGGTGGAATCGATTCCACCCGCGGCTAGCAGGCACACATGTCAGCTGTTGATAACAGCTGATATGTGCGCGGATCACCGCCGCCTGCCGGCGGCAGGGGGCGGGACTTACCGGCACACGATCCATGACGTACCCAGTACATCATGGGTCGTTAAGGGGTTAATGTTTGCTCATGTGCCTCTCTGTTCCGGATATTTGGTCCTGAGATGTGTGTGTAATAATATATACATACATACATACATACATACACAGATCTGTCAAAAATTAAGAGACCACTGCAAAATTGTCAGTTTTTCTGATATTTCTCTTTATAGGTATATTTTTGAGTAAAATGTAAATTGCTCTGTTATTCTATAAACTACTGACAACGGCTCCGAATTTCCAAACAATAAATTTTGTATTTATTTTCTGAAAATGAGAAGTGGTCAAAATAATAAAACAATGCATTGCTTTCAGACCTCAAATAATGCAAAGAAAACAAGATCATAATCATTTAGAAACAACAATACTAATGTTTTAACTCAGGAAGAGTTCAGAAACCAATATTTTGTGGAATAACTGATTTTTTTAATCACAGCTTTCATGCGTCTTGGCATGCTTTCCACCTGTCTTCCACACTGCTTTTGGGTGACATTATGCCACTCCTGGTGAAAAATGTATGCAGTTTTTCTTTGTTTGATGGATTGTGACTATCCATCTTCCTCTTGATTACATTCCAGAGGTTTTCAATGGGGTTCAGGTCTGGAGATTTGGCTGGCCATGAAAGGGTTTTGATGTGGTGTTCCTTCATCCTCACATTGACTGACCTAGCTGTGTGGCATGGTGCATTGTCCTGCTGGAAAAAACAGTCCTCAGTGTTGGGGAACATTGCCTGAGCAGAAAGAAGCAACTGGTTTTCCAGGATAATCTTGGTGCGGCTTAATTCACACGTCCTTCGCAAAGTTTATGCTGCCCAATCCCAGCCTTGCTGAAGCATTCCCAGATCATCTCTGATCCTCCACTAAACTCCACAGTGGGTTCAAGACACTGTGGCTTGTACGCCTCTCCAGGTCTCCGTCTAACCATTAGACTACCAGGTGTTGGGCAAAGCTGAAAACTAGACATATCAAAGAAGATTACCTTACTCCAGGACTCTATGCTCCAATTGGTTAGAATAAACTTTGCGAAGGACGTATGAATCAAGCCGCATACAAGGTTACCCTGTAAAAACAGTTGCTTCCTTCTGCTCAGCCGATGTTCCCCAACTCTGAGGACTGTTTTTTCAGCAGGACAATTTGCCATGCCACACAGCTAGGTCAATCAATGTGTGGATGAAGGAGCACCACATTAAAACCCTGTAATGGCCAGCCCAATCTCCAGACCTGAACCCCATTGAAAACCTCTGGAATGAAAAACCAAAAAAGGCGACTCCGAGGAGAGCGCAGCCAAATCAGAGACTCTCCTGAGAGAAGTTATGGCAACTAGAAAGGCCACCCTTTTGAGAAAGACGATACAAAGAAACCTCCCTAAGGGGCTCGAAAGGGGGTTTCTGCAATACCGTGAGGACCAAGTTAAGGTCCCAGGGATCCAAGGACCGCCGATAAGGCGGAATGATGTGAGACGCACCTTGCATGAAGGTGCGGACCTGAGCCAGCCGGGCGAGACGCCGCTGGAACAGCACTGATAGAGCTGAGACTTGTCCCTTGAGAGAGTTGAGGGACAGTCCTAGCTGCAGACCGGACTGTAAAAAAAAGACAGAAGGGTCGGCAACGAGAATGGCCAAGGAGAATGGCCTGAAGAGCGACACCAGGACAGGAAAATTTTCCAAGTCCTGTGATAGATCTTGACGGAGGAAGACTTACGGGCCCGAGTCATAGTGGAGATGACTTCAGGAGGAATACCAGAAGCCGTCAAAATCCAGGACTCAAGAGCCACGCCGTCAATTTGAGTGCCGGCATCTCCACGGACAGTTGGAGCAGGTCCGGATACCAAGCTCGCCTGGGCCAGTCCGGTGCAATGAGGATGACTCGACGGCCCTCCATTCTGATCTTGCGCAGGACTCTGGGCAAGAGAGCTAGAGGGGGAAACACGCAGGACAGACGAAACTGGGACCAGTCTTGAACCAGAGCGTCCGCGGCGAAGGCCTGAGGATCGTGGGAGCGAGCCACGTAAACCGGAACCTTGTTGTTGTGACGGGATGCCATTAGGTCCACGTCCGGAGTGCCCCACTTGCGGCAGATTGACAAACACTGCCGGGTGCAGGGACCACTCGCCACCGTCCACGGATTGACGGCTGAGATAATCTGCCTCCCAGTTTTCTACGCCAGGGATGTGGACTGCGGATATGGTGGACTTGGAGTCCTCCGCCCATTGAAGAATGCGTTGGACCTCCAACATTGCCAGGCGGCTGCGTATCCCGCCTTGGTGATTGATGTAGGCAACCGCTGTCGCGTTGTCTGACTGGACTCGAATGTGCCTGCCCGCCAACAGGTGGTGAAAGGCTAGGAGAGCTAGAAGCACAGCTCTGGTTTCCAGCACATTGATTGAAAGGGCTGACTCGGACGGAGTCCAAGTGCCCTGTGCTCTGTGGTGGAGATGTACCGCTCCCCAGCCGGATAGGCTGGCATCCGTGGTGAGAATCACCCAGGACGGAGTCAGGAAGGAGCGCCCTTGGGACAGGGAGAGGGGTCGAAGCCACCACTGAAGAGAGGTCCTGGTCCGTGGCGACAGAGCCACTAACCTCTGTAAGGAGGAAGGCCACTTGTCCCAACAGCGGAGAATGTCCAGCTGCAGAGGACGCAGATGGAACTGGGCAAAGGGAACCGCTTCCATGGAAGCCACCATTTGACCCAGCACCTGCATCAGGCGCCTGAGGGAATAACGGCGGGGCCTCAGGAGAGAGCGCACCGCTAGCTGGACAGACTGCTGTTTGATTAAGGGAAACTTCACAAGTGCCGGCAAAGTCTCGAACTGCATCCCTAGGTACGTGAGACTCTGGGTCGGAGTCAGAGTGGATTTGGGAAGATTGACAATCCACCCGAATTGGGCTAGGGTGGCGAGAGTGAGCGAAACACTCCGCTGACAGTCTGCGCTGGATGCACCCTTGACCAGAAGGTCGTCCAGATAAGGAAGCACTGCTAACCCCTGGAGGTGCAGGACCGCAATCGCTGCCGCCATGACCTTGGTGAATACCCGAGGGGCCGTGGCTAACCCGAAGGGGAGAGCCACGAATTGGAAATGATCCTCTCCTATCGCAAAACGTAACCAACGCTGATGTGACACTGCGATTGGCACATGTAGATAGGCATCTCTGATGTCGATGGACGCCAGGAACTCCCCTTGGGTCATAGAGGCAATGACTGATCGCAGTGACTCCATGCGAAAATGCCGCACCCGGACATGCTTGTTGAGAAGCTTGAGATCCAGGATGGGCCGGAAGGTACCGTCCTTTTTTGGAACTAGGAAGAGATTTGAGTAAAAACTTCTGAACCGTTCCTGAGCGGGAACTGGGACAATCACTCCGTTTGCCTGCAAGGACGCCACGGCCTGCGAGAAGGCGGCGGCCTTGGAGCAGGGGGGAGTTGAGAGAAAAAAATCTGTTTGGAGGGCTGGAAGAGAATTCTATCCTGTAGCCGTGAGATATGATGTCTCTCACCCACTGATCGGAGACTTGCTTTAACCAAGCGTCGCCAAAGTGGGAGAGCCTGCCACCAACTAAGGACGTGGCTGGAGCGGGCAGAGAGTCATGAGGAAGCTGCCTTAGTGGCAGAACCTCCTGCGGTCTTCTGCGGACGCGCTTTTGGGCGCCAGTTGGATTTCTGATCCTTGGCTGAGTTAGCGGACGAGGCGGAAGGCTTAGAGAATGACCAGTTGGAGGAACGAAAGGAACGAAACCTCGATTGATTCCTACCCTGGGCGGGTTTCCTGGTCTTGGTTTGTGGCATGGAAGTACTCTTCCCGCCAGTAGCTTCTTTAATGATTTCATCCAGCTGTTCACCAAACAGCCGTGAACCAGCAAAAGGGAGCCCAGCAAGAAACTTCTTGGAAGAAGCATCTGCCTTCCACTCTCGAAGCCACAAAATCCTGCGGATAACAAGAAAATTAGCTGAAGCCACCGCAGTGCGGTGAGCAGCCTCTAGCATGGCAGACATGGCATAAGATGAAAAGGCTGAAGCCTGAGCAGTTAAGGTAACCATCTCAGGCATAGATTCCTTGGTGAGGGAATGCATCTCCTCTAGAGAAGCAGAGATGGCTTTGAGAGCCCACACTGCTGCAAAAGACGGGGAAAACGCGGCCCCCGCAGCTTCATACACAGATTTGGCCAGAAGGTCAATCTGACGATCAGTGGAATCCTTAAGTGAGGTGCCGTCAGCCACCGACACAACGGTCCGGGCTGATAGCCTAGACACCGGAGGGTCTACCTTTGGGGAGTGAGACCACTCCTTGACCACCTCAGGTGGAAATGGAAACCGGTCATCAGAACCAAGCTTTGGAAAGCGTTTGTCAGGGCAGGCCCTGGGTTTGGTCACAGCGGTCTGAAAACTGAAGTTGTTAAAGAACACACTCTTCACTCTCTTAGGCGAGGTAAACTGATGTTTTTCTGCCAAAGAGAGTTGCTCCTCTGACACTGGCGGATTGAGATCCAGCACAGAATTAATAGAAGCAATCAAATCACTAAGATCTGAGTCACCCTCAGAGAAATCGATGGGATACATAGCCTCCGAGCCCCCAGTGAGGGCATCCTCCTCATCTTGAGAGTCAGCTCTTGAGACAGAGCCGTGGGATGGGGAGGGGGAGGAAACCCTGCGCCTTCTTTTAGAAGGACGGGGTCTGGGATCAGATGATGAATCCTCCGTGAGCTCTGATGGACGGAGGTCAGAGGATAGGAGTCCTCTGTCAAGAGTATTAAAGGCACCCTGTGAGGGGGGCTAATGCATATTCATCAAAGTCCTGGACAAAAGTCCCATGGACTCAGCAAATGACTGGGATATGGACCTAGAAAAGGACTCTACCCAGGCCGGGGGTTCAATCACAGGTGCAGCAGCAGCCTGAGAGACCACTGGGCCTTGCTCCTTGTGTGAGACATGCTGCTGGTATACAGAGGTCCACAACCGGAGACCGGCTGTGGCTTACCAGACCGCTGAGCGCGGTGTTTTGTGCCCTCCAGATCCCGAAGCCCGGTCCCCCAGTCGCAGCACCTCAGCAGAGATGCAGAATGCAGGATGTCCCAGAGCAGAGTGAACTCTGCCTGAGAAATGACTAGGGGGCGTTCCTATAAAAGAGCTGGAACTGGAGGGCTATAGAGACCTGCAGGGAAGGAGGGACGCCCCAGCAGTGGGGAGTGTCCCTCCCCTGTGTAGAACGGCCGCCGGGAGGAGCCAAACCTGTCCCTCTGCATGAGTGACATGCGAGGGCAGGAAAATGAAACTAGGCCTCCGGCGAAGCCGGGGCCTAAATTTAAGCGGCGAGGCCGACAAGCAGGCAACATCGGCGCGGTTCTCAGGCAAAAGCTAGAGAATCCGCCGGAAAAGTTAAAACAATCACATACAGCATACTCTCCCCTTACAATAAAGAACCGGGACCCCCAACATAAACGTCTCAGGTACTTAGCTGCTGAGACGCAGGGCCATGTCCCTGGGGATGAGTGCTCCGGTCCAACAGAATCCTCAAGGGGCTGTGGATGGAGACCGGACTCCTGCCAGGCATGGAGACCGTGCTGGCTCCCACTTCAAGCCAGAGCCCAGAAGGGATGGTGAAGGAGCGCGGCATGTAAGGCTGCAGCCTTGTAAATCAACCTTAACAACACCGCCGACACAGTGGGGTGAGAAGGGACATGCCGGGAGTCCAAACATGGACCCGCTTTTCTTCAAACTCTTTCCAAAAGTCAAACAAATCAGATGAGAATGCATGTGTGGATGTATGCCTCCTGACACAAAGCAATAAACTGGCTAGGACTGGCTACCAGGGGGTGTATAAGTTCAGAGGGAGGAGCTACACTTTTAAGTGTAGTACTTTGTGTGTCCTCCGGAGGCAGAAGCTAAACACCCATGGTCTGGGCCTCCCAAAGGAACGATAAAGAAATATTAATTTCTGAACTCTTCCTGAATTAAAACATTAGTATTGTTGTTTCTAAATGATTATAAACTTGTTTTCTTTGCATTATTTGATGTCTGAAAAGCAATGCATTTTTTGTTATTTTGATTATTTCTCATTTTCAGAAAATAAATATAAAAAGTTATTGCTTGGAAATTCGGAGACATGTTGTGAGTAGCTTATAGAATAAAAGAACAATTTACATTTTACTCAAAAATATACCTATAATGAGAAAAATCTGAAAAACTGAAATTTTGCAGTGGTCTCTTAATTGTTTTGCTAGAGCTGTATATTTACATACACATATACACACACTGACCCAAATTGTCAGTCTTAATTAGAGACACTACTTGCAATGCTAAGCCAATAAGGGTATTACAACTAGAGGTACCCTAAATCAAACTATTAAAACTTAACGTTTAATCTATACTTAATTATAATAGTGACTAGGTATTTTAAAACATTGCTGGAAGAGGGATCTTACTGACATTCCTATCTCATGCTCGATTGAGTGCTGGTGCACATGCGTCCGGGAGCGGTAGCTCGATTGAGTGCTGGTGCGCATGCGTCCGGGAGCGGTGGAGGTCATCGCGCCGCCGCGCCGCCTCTTCCCTGTGTGACGTCCGCTCGCATGGTGGCCACGTGATGCGCACACGTGGCGGTCATGTGACCGGAACTGTCAGACGGGTGGCGGCGCGGTCAGGCGCTATGCGTCCCGCGCTACCTTGGATACAATTTGCGTCACTGACACGTCAACCGGCGCTGATTGGTTGACGTTCCTTTTTAAACCCACACTTCCCCTCACTTGTCCACGCTCCCTGACGAAGGCTTCACCGCCGAAACGGCCGTCGGGAAGGACACGGACGCCTCTCTCTGACCTCCCCTAGTCTCCCAGGTATAGTGTGCCACTGGTTGATTCCATCTACACAAAACTTTGAAAACTTTGAATTGTTTCCCTGACTCTGGATGTAAGTTTACACGCAGTTCTGGTATGGCAGTGTCCAACCTTAATTTTTTAAGCTATAGTTTAGCCTTGATCAGGGACTTTCATAGATAGGATGTGAATGAATTTTCTCTTCCGTCCTACAGTGTCACACTCTTGCCTGTTTGACTTGTGTGGTTATATATCCACTTATTTACCATTTTTTGCTATCTTCATATTTATGATGGATATCATATATGTACAATTGGTTCCAGGGACCCATATGGATATGATGTGAATATCCTATAGTGATACATCTTTGCCTGGTTGAATTCTATGTTCTTTGTGGCTATATACCCACTTTTTCCAACCTTTCTGTGGTTTACATTTACGATTGATTGAACATACATGTGCAAATGATTAGACTATATGTCAGTTTATAATATTTCTTGACACTGTCTATATATTTTGGTCAGAGATTGATGGTTCGTGCCCTCACTTGTTTCGTGCCGCCCCGCACCTACCCCTGTGTCAATAAAGATTATCACTTTGCAATTTGGATACTTGGTCGTGTGTTTCTCTTTATTTCTCATGTGAGGTAACAGGCCGCGGACCTGTGACTCCTATTTGCTTACTGGTGACTCCCTAAATTGGTTGTTAAGCAGGTTGTTAAAAGGTTTCAGCTACTAGCTTCCCCAAAATGTTTCACCATGTCTGGCTTTATCAGGGGGCTAAACCGAAAGAAACGCGCCACCCTTTTTAAAGGTTTGGTAGTGATGTCATATCAGAATCGTCCAATCATTACATAGTACTCAGGGCGAATAGTAAGCAAGCTCATTATTATAATTAAGTATAGATTAAACATTAAGTTTTAATGGTTTGATTTAGGGTACCTCTAGTTGCTTTGGCAAATTGTGTTTATTGTAATTTAACCCTTTACTACCTTGGTAACAGTGGGGGTTTTTGTGTTTTAATAAGGGTACTTACACACACACATATACACACACACCAATTATTTGCATTGCTGGATACTGCTGGAGTATAACTCATTGCTTACATACACTATTGGAATAACAATTTCAGAAAATATTCTATGAAAAATAACGCTTTTAAACTGCAGAATGCCCTTAAGCTGCTTGTCTACGATCAGTGTTCACAGCGTTTTGGATGCAGCATGTTTCAGCTGCGACCAAAACACTGCAACGTACAGCACAAGTACAGTGTACGGGATTTCTAAGAATCTCATGCCCACGGTGTGTACAGCCCATAGCGTAACCTGACCTGCGGTGTAGCTCTCCAAGCCGCAAGCATGTTACTTTTTTGCTGTGGAGTCGCAAGCGTTCTCCACAGAGAAAACAGAAGAGAGAGACCGCAGCGCCCCAAACCCTGATCGTGAGCACAACCAGCTACAGTCTCCTGCGGAGGAAACTCGCAGCCCCGCAGGTCAGGACCTGCCACGTCCAGGATGCAGCAGGTCCTGATCGTGTTCACATACCCTAATAGTCATTTGTCAAAAATTTTCCTCAAAGACTTGAATGTGGCAAAACAGTAACATTGTTTAGGAAGAATAAATAAATACAAAAAAGGAACACTAGGAAGAATTTGCTAAAACTATTTCTATAAAAAAAAGCTTGCAGACTCAGAAAATGCTTCCATATTATCCCCCTGTTTGACAGTGATCTATCTGATAAGTGCAGGTCAGCTGAACCTCACCACCACTAAAGTTAAATGGGACCTTCACTGTCATGCAGGTTACATAAATAAACAGTACAAAAATTCACACTGGAGGTGAAGGATCTTACAAGGATATCAGTCACGTGGTAAGTCTCGCGGAAACAGGAAAGTATGGGGAATAAAAAGACTTTATACCTTGCAATAAATTACTTATTAGAAAAATCAGTTTAAGATGCATGTAGTAGAGGTGTGTATTCAGCAGAGGTGTGTGTATGTGTGTGTATACAGCAGAGGTGTGTGTGTGTGTGTGTGTATATGCAGCAGAGGTGTGTGTGTGAATATGCATCAGAGGTGTGTGTGTGTGTATATGCATCAGAGGTGTGTGTGTATGCATCAGAGGTATGTGTGTGTGTCTGTATGCAGCAGAGGTGTGTGTGTGTGTCTGTATGCAGCAGAGGTGTGTGTGTGTGTGTGTCTGTATGCAGCAGAGGTGTGTGTGTGTGTGTGTGTGTGTGTGTGTGTGTGTGTGTATGCAGCAGAGGTGTGTATGTGTGTGTATGCAGCAGAGGTGTGTGTGTGTGTGTGTGTGTGTGTATATGCAGCAGAGGTGTGTGTGTATGCAGCAGAGGTGTGTGTGTATACAGCAGAGGTGTGTGTGTGTTTATGCAGCAGAGGTGTGTGTTTATGCAGCAGAGGTGTGTGTGTGTATGCAGCAGAGGTGTGTGTGTGTGTATGCAGCAGAGGTGTGTGTGTGTATGCAGCAGAGGTGTGTGTGTGTATGCAGCAGAGGTGTGTGTGTATTACTGGAGTGCTATATATAGTAAGGTGCTTCCTATAAACTGAAAAGGAAGATTTTTGTGTACTCACTGTTAAAATCTTTTTCTCTGAGACTTCATTGGGGGACACAGGACCATGGGTGTATATGCTACTGTTGCCAGGAGGTTGACACTAGGCAAACTAAAGAGAAAAAAGTTAGCTCCTCCTCAGTGTACAACCTGTGACTGACCGGGAACTAAGCCAGTTTAGTGTAAAAGTAGTAGTAGGGGGGAGGGGGGAAAACGTCGTGGCAGAGTCTCCCTAGTATTGGACTGTTTCGGTCTAGGCTGCCATGACGAAGTGGGTTTCGGGGAGAACTGAGAAGGTCGGTCCCTGCGTAGTCCGCGGCTGGTGGCGGGGACAGCACGGGATGTCGACCAACCAAATGAGTTCCGAAAGGAGCGGAACGAGGACTGTGGACGTCTGGTGAAGGACATCCTGGACTTCAGCTGGGGGAGGGAGGTACTCTTTCCTCCCGTGGCGTCAGAAATGAGCTTCTCTAGACGTTCGCTAAACAATCGGTCTGGAAAAAAAGGGGAAGGCCCGTGAGAGACTTCTTGGAGGCAGAGTCCGCTCGCCATTGTAGGAGCCAGAGAGCTCTACGGATGGCTATGGTATTTGAGGCGGCAAATGCTGCGCAGGTAGCAGCGTCCATGGAGGACTGCATGAGGTACTCCGCCGCAGCGGCAATTTGAGCTGTTACCTCTGTGAAGGTATGAGTGAACTGGGATTCCTCAAGCGAAGTGTTAAGGGATTCTGCCCAGACCGAGATCGCCTTTGCGACCCACACAGCGGCAAAGGAGGGCGAGAGGGAGGATCCCGCAGCCTCAAAAGCAGAGCGGGCGTGGTGCTCCACCTGTCTGTCGGGTCCTTGATGGAGGAACCATCAGGTAAAGACAGGAGCGTTTTTGTGGTAAGGCGGGAGACCGGGGGGGTCGACCGAGGGCGGATCGGCCCAGCCCTTAGGGGCAGGTGAGGCAAAAGGGTACCGGGACTCCATGAGTTTTCGGTTACCGAAGCGCCTGTCAGGCTTCTCCCTTTGCTTTGTGAGGATATCGTGAAACTCTGGGTGATAAGCGAAAACCTTTTGGGGTTTCCTTGCCCTCTTAAGGGAGACCGCATGGCCAGTGGTAGTGGATGGGGGATCCTCCACATGCAGAGTTTGGTTGATTGCTGCTATAAGGGAGTCTATTGCAGTTTGATCATCTGGGGAGGCTGAAACCAAGGAATCCTCTTGGTATAAACAGCATTCTCCCTCCTCCAGCTCTTCAGAAGCTGTGGAGCGTGTGGGAGAGCCTGCCCTGTGTGCTCCCGAGGGAGAGCCCGCTGGAGACACCCGGCCGTGTGCTCTTCTCCTGATCCCTGCAACCGGTGAAGCATATGCCCGGATTACCTCAGAAGGATCCTCCATAGGGGTATCCTCAGGCTGCGTTCCGTCCAGGGACCCAGAAAGGAGTGGAGGACGACATTGCATAGCCAGCACCAGGTTCTGTGACAGTCTTTTTATGGATTGGGACAGAAACTGTGCCCATTCCGGTGGGCTGGGAGCCCAAGGCTCTGGGCTGACTGTTGCGGCGGTGGTGGCAGGGGGGTCTTGGGGGGCTATAGGGGCACAGGACTCACAGAGAGAAGAGGTGTGTTTACGTGGTAACTCAGCGTGGCAGGCAGTGCAGGCTGAATAATAGACTATGTGGGCCTTAGCACTCTTAGTGCCCTTAGAATTCTGCATGTTCCTAATAGGAGTATGCCAGGAGGGGGAGTAATGCTCAGCAGAGCTACAAGTGAAGCAAGCACCTCACCAGAATCAGCGATGGCCCTGTCCTCAGGAAGGATTAAGCTCTATGGACATCTTCGCACGCTTTCCTGGGGGGGTGCGGGGCTTATCGCGGCCGCGGGGGGCTTAGCGCTAAAAGAGCGCGAAGATGAAGTCAGTGTACCCCCCTCTGCTGTGGGTAGTAAAAAAACGGCGGGAAGGGAGCTTCTGATAGTTTTCCTCCCTCTCCCTCCAGTCAGCACACAGCTTGTCACTGGTGGTTATCAGCCGCCTTTTCTGCTAGAGCAAATAAACAGCGTGGGTCCCTGAGCCCTGGGCCCTCCCCCTACCACCGGGAAATTATCTGCAGGACTTTCTGTAAACAGGAGTGACTTCCCCCCTCCTCCAGCCAGCAAGCTAGAGAAAAGTTAACACTGTGTGTGCAGGATCCTTGGGGCTCTCCTCATTGCACTCAGTAAGAGACTTTCTCATAATAAATACTGTAAATATCCTGGGAGCCTTCCCTGCAGCGTCTTTTCTCCCTTTTTCTAGGAAGCCAGTCAGGGGGGATCTCACCTTAAAACACTGCTTCAGTCCAGGCAGTGAAAATAGCAGAGTCAGCTTGCTGTGTTTGGTCACACCGGTGCCATATTCAACTCAGAGCCTGCAAAGAGGGGCTGAGGAATTGGGCTATAGGGGCACATGCCTCTACCCTGGGCTTTGGAAAATCGGTGTCTGTGGAACCCGTCGTCCAGCCCAGGATCCAGCGTTGCAGGAGGGGGTACGTGGAGGCGACACTCCACGTTCCCACCCGTTGATGGTAGTGGGAGAACGGTCCCAAAAGGAAACCGTCGCTCTCAAAAAATAACAAAACTTGAAAGGAAGTGCCTCCTACAGACACTAAGCTAAAACTGAGCTTGCCTGGCCCGGCCAGGGGGTGTATACTGCAGAGGAGGAGCTATGCTTTTGTATCTACTTAGTGTCCTCCTATGGATAGGCAGCATAACACCCAAGGTCCTGTGTCCCCCAACGAGGCGTCAGAGAAAACTGGATTTTCTCGCTAATAGCACTGGAGGATATCGCACCATGGGGCATCATAGATCAAATGTCCCAGAAAGCGAGTAATACCAAAAAACTTGACCGTGCAGATCACAAAGGGCATGGTGGCTCTCAACACTTGGTGATCACTAACACTTAAGCAATAGAATAAACAAGTGTGAGAGCTGAAAAAAAATAAAAATAAAAGGGAGCTCCCAGTTCCGGGAGACTGAGAGGTGTGATGGGAGAACAATGCTCCACAAACGGAGAGACTGTTTTTGGAGGTTAGCCCCTATCAATGATAAAAAGACTAGCCTTGAAACAAAGTTGGGTAAAATCAACAATGGAGATTTCTGGAAAATAGGACAAGTCTAACATCCAAATTAATTCACAAAGGTGGATTGATGGGAGCAAAGATCATGAGGGTTCACCAAGAGAAGAGAAAAGTCTCCTAGTCATTCTCTGGAATGAGAGGAGTATTGCCAAGAGCTAAGTTAGAGTTTGCATTAGAGGTGGTAATTTGAAAAAAGCAGTTTCCATAAAAGAGACACGATGTAGAGTCTCACCTACTGGCTTAAATGAGACGGCGAGCTTCAAGCCCCATTTATAAATATGCAGAAAATTGTAATCCTTTTTAATCTACTTTTTAATTTATATAATTTAATCCTGTGTGCACCACAATATGTTTATTTTTGCAACATAGTAGTCTAATTTTTGTTCCATCTAATTCTAGCTCCTATGATTTGCATGAAGCAGCACTTTAAAATCTTCATTTGCTGATATACCTGATCATCAGTATGGCTGAATATTTTATCCATTATTACATCTAAAGGCCCCGTTACATGCAACGACATCGCTAACGAGATGTCGTTAGGGTGACGGAATTCGTGACGCAAATCTGGCCTCGTTAGCGACGTTGTTGCGTGTGACACGTATAAGCGACCACCAACGATGCAAAATACTAACCAAATAGTTGATTGTTGACACGTCGTCCATTTCCCAAATATCGTTGTGGGCGCAGGTTGTTCGTCGTACCTGAGGCAGCACACATCGCTACATGTGACACCCCGGGAACAACGAACAACAGCGTTCCTGCGTCCTCCGGCAAAGAGGTGGGTGTGACTTTCATGCGGCTGCTCTCCGCCCCTTCGATTGAACGTCTGCCGTGTGACGTCGCTGTGACGCCGCATGAACCGCCCCCTTGGAAAAGAGGCTGTTCGCCGGCCATAGCGACGTCACTAGGAAGGTAAGTATGTATGACGGGTACTAGCGATTTTGTACGCCACGGGCAGAGATTTGCCAGTGACCCACAAACGACGGGGGCGGGTGCTTTCAAGAGCGACATCGCTAGTGAGGTCGCTGCATGTAAAGCCCCCTTAAGGCATTGAGATCTAATACAAGAAAAGAAGATGAGGGAAAAGAACCCACTGATTTACTACATCATAATGTCTTTTATACTCTATCGAGTGATGTATTTATATATTTCCTTGTGTCTTCATTATATCTATACATTCTATTTACTATTGTGATTTTTACTGTTTCCCTACAGTCATTTGGATATGCTGTATATATTTTGGACAGGTGGTGGCACATATTGGGCATGCGCTGTAGTGCCGTAATTGAAAAGTGCCCCTAAGTTCATCTTGGCCGGATACATGTGACCGTGTGGTCATATGAGTGGAGACACACACATGCTCCTTCGTTGCCCAGGTCCCGGATGATGCCAGAATGCGGGTCTTCCATCATGTCGTGTCATCATAACGATGTTGTGCCCACACACCACCTGACCTATCGCGACTGACACACCGCATTTTATGCTAACATGCCCCTTTCGGCCATCTTTTTCTAATACATCTCTAGTTGCTCTATACTCTATAGAACCTGCATTGTGTACCATGTGTAATGCTCATATGCCCCGTAGTAATTATTTTACAGGAGATATATATATATAACACTTACTCTATACACTTATTTCCTGATGAAACTAGTATAGCGGTGTACCGCACGTTGGGTTCATCTGTGCCTATCTGCATGTCACAAGGTATTTATAGGAGGCTGTACATATGGATCCTTACAACACATCATAAAATACTAACCATGTATACTCTATGCGATATTTTTTTGACAAAAATCCTATTAAGCAGAGCTGTCATTCCATGTCTTATTCTCTGTGCATGTTGTTTTCCTAACACACTAATTGTTATTATAGTTCTTTTACAATCATATGCGCACTGATCATTCTCCGCTAATTCATATATTATGGACATTGGCAGATAGACCTTTGTTTACCGTGTCATTGTTGCTGCACCTATTTTGGGTACTGTGCTCCTCCTCACCTATAATATTTGATAGTATGACAATCATGATCTGTACTTAACTATATAGTTCCTATTTTTCTAATCTAATTAGCAACTACAGAAAAAATAAAATCAACTGTGGTTCTCGGTTATATCGATAAGTTTGCACATTTGTGGTTTTGAGAGAATAGTAATTTACCGTATTTTTCGCTTTATAAGACACACTTTTGTTCCCCCAAATCTTGGGGGAAAGTAGGGGGTGCGTCTTATAATCCGAATATACGGGGGGGGGTGTATATTTATATATACACACACTACAGAGTCCAGGGGAGGTGCGGGCAGCTCTGGAGCTCTGCTGGGGGACTTGTGAAAGCTGGGAGCAGCAGCGTTTGATCTCCTGCACCCGCTCATATAATATGCACAGCTGCTGTCCACCACCATGGTGCTGAAAGTGCACCGCGGCGATGGGCTGGGGCAGCAGTGTATATTATATCTGCCTGCCCCTTCTTTGATTGCACATGCCCCCTCCCCCGTGTTAGCTATGGCCCCCATGCTGCTGCAAACAGTAAAATAATAAACTTTTTACTCACCTCCTCCAGCGTGTCTGCCAGGCCTCCCTCCTGCTGCTGTGATAAGGCACAAGAGATTTCACTCTGCCGTGCCGATCACATGACCGGCCGAGAACCAGGAAATGCAGGAGGCCGGAGCTCAACCCCGAGGAGGGGGACACAGACAGGACAATGCTGGAGAAGGTAAGGAAAGTTTATTTTCCTAAAAGCAGCAGCATGGGGCGATATATAACACAGGGAGCTGTGTGCCAGCAATAGTGGGCCATGTGCCAGCAATAGTGGGCCATGTGCCGCCACATGGGGCCGGGTGCCGCCACATGGGGCCATGTGCCAGCAATAGTGGGCTGTGTGCAGCCACATGGGGCCGTGTGCCGCCACATGGGGCCATGTGCCAGCAATAGTGGGCTGTGTGCAGCCACATGGGGCCGTGTGCAGCCACATGGGGCCGTGTGCCGCCACATGGGGCCGTGTGCCGCCACATGGGGCCGTGTGCTGCCACATGGGGCCATGTACCAGCAATAGTGGGCCGTGTGCAGCCACATGGGGCCATGTGCCAGCAATAGTGGGCTGTGTGCAGCCACATGGGGCCGTGTGCCGCCACATGGGGCCGTGTGCCGCCACATGGGGCCATGTGCCAGCAATAGTGGGCCGTGTGCAGCCGCATGGGGCCGTGTGCCGCCACATGGGGCCGTGTGCCGCCACATGGGGCCATGTGCCAGCAATAGTGGGCCGTGTGCAGCCACATGGGGCCATGTGCCAGCAATAGTGGGCTGTGTGCAGCCACATGGGGCCGTGTGCCGCCGCATGGGGCCGTGTGCCGCCACATGGGGCCGGGTGCCGCCACATGGGGCCGGGTGCCGCCACATGGGGCCATGTGCCAGCAATAGTGGGCTGTATGCAGCCACATGGGGCCGTGTGCCGCCACATGGGGCCATGTGCCAGCAATAGTGGGCTGTGTGCAGCCACATGGGGCCGTGTGCCGCCACATGGGGCCATGTGCCAGCAATAGTGGGCCGTGTGCAGCCACATGAGGCCATGTGCCAGCAATAGTGGGCCATGTGCCGCCACATGGGGCCGTGTGCCGCCACATGGGGCCGTGTGCCGCCACATGGGGCCATGTGCCAGCAATAGTGGGCCGTGTGCAGCCACATGGGGCCGTGTGCAGCCACATGGGGCCGGGTGCCGCCACATGGGGCCGGGTGCCGCCACATGGGGCCATGTGCCAGCAATAGTGGGCTGTGTGCAGCCACATGGGGCCGTGTGCCGCCACATGGGGCCATGTGCCAGCAATAGTGGGCTGTGTGCAGCCACATGGGGCCGTGTGCCGCCACATGGGGCCATGTGCCAGCAATAGTGGGCCGTGTGCAGCCACATGAGGCCATGTGCCAGCAATAGTGGGCCATGTGCCGCCACATGGGGCCGTGTGCCGCCACATGGGGCCGTGTGCCGCCACATGGGGCCATGTGCCAGCAATAGTGGGCCGTGTGCAGCCACATGGGGCCGTGTGCAGCCACATGGGGCCGTGTGCAGCCACATGGGGCCGTGTGCAGCCACATGGGGCCGTGTGCAGCCACAGTGGGCCGTGTGCCGCCACAGTGGGCCGTGTGCCAGCCACAGTGGGCCGTGTGCCAGCCACAGTGGGCCGTGTGCCAGCCACAGTGGGCCGTGTGCCAGCCATAGAGGATGTGTGCCAGGCATAGGGGACATGTGGCATCACTGGGCCATATCCAGATTCAGAGGGCTAATTTTAGGATGGGGGGGGCTATGAGGGACATATACCCTATATGATTTGTCAGACGGACACTGGCATTATAAGACGGACCCCATTTATTAAAAAATTCTCTATTCCTTCACCAAATTTGGGGGTGCGTCTTATAATCAGGTGCGTCTTATAAAGCGAAAAATACGGTAAATATTTCAGTAATTAGTTTTTATTTTAGGTTTTTAACTTGGTTATAAGGAGAAAAAAAAAGAAAACACTTTCCCGGTGGCATCCTTTTTACTTACCTGTTGGTATTGCAGGTTCATAACTGCTGATACTTCCAGTATATTTATTCTGGGCATCAAAGCTGCAAACCGGCATATGCAAAAAAAACTGTGGGAGTGGAGCTCCATTCACAATTTCCCCTATAGACATTTGTCGCTTAGAACTGATATAGGAGCTCCTCTTTGGCTGCAAAGGAACCAAAGGCTCAACAAATGCAGCACGATTCAGCTCTACAAAACTTTCAAGAAAAAAAGAAAACAAACATTAATTATCAAAGACAATTAAGACTGTATATTCCAGAGATTTCCAATCTTAAGACACACTTACCCTTCACTAACACTTAAGCCATAGGATGCAAGAAAATCTATAGCTTCCTCAGTATCATGGAAAGAGAGGAGACGAACCATATTTTCTAGAGGAAATAGTGTGGGTCTCTGATAACTGGCTGTGTACGCTACATTCAAGGCACGCAATGCATCTCTTCGTATCTGGGAGAGACACAGATAAAGCATTAAATTGCACCCAGAAACAAATTAAAAAAGTTTAAGCTTTGACCAGAGTAATCTATTACCTGGGGGAAATAACAATGTAATATGCAGCTGTTAAGGTAAGATGCAGAACGGACAAGCTTGAAGAATCGGACAAAGTTAGTGCTATTTAGCGCAGCGAACACTTGGACGGCATACTTCACTTCTTCTGCGTTGCGAACAGACTCTGGAAACTGTTGCACTTCTCTGAGGAAAAAAGAAAAAATGTATTCAATTTAGGGAATTTCAAAAGGAAGATTTTTGTGTACTCACCGTAAAATATTTTTCTCTGAGCCTTCATTGGGGAACACAGGACCATGGGTGTATGCTGCTGTTGCCAGGAGGTTGACACTATGCAAACTATTAAGAAAAAAAGTTAGCTCCTCCTCTGCATTGTACACCCTGTGACTGACCAGGAACCAAGCCAGTTTAGTGCACAAGCAGTAGGAGAAGCTGTAGCTATAGTTATTCAAGAAATAAGAAATTACCATTCCAAACAGGGCGGGTGCTGTGTTCCCCAATGAAGGCTCAGAGAAAAAGATTTTACGGTGAGTACACAAAAATCTTCCTTCCTTTCTCTCTTGCCTTATTGAGGGACACAGGACCATGGGACTTCACAAAGCAGTCCCTGGGAGAGAACAAACCCTTAACAACTGGTAAAGTCAGAACAACAGACTGACCGTTAACTATTAAAGGTAGTAAAGAACTGAGACGATTCCTTCAGAGTCAGAGGTGAGCCTCCGCCGCTTGCAGAACCTGTCTTCCCCAGGGCAGCATCCGCAGAGGCCTGCATATGCACCCTGTAGAACCTGGTGAACGTGTGGATGCTGGACAGGGAGCGGCTTTGGAAAGTTGAACAGCTGAGGCTTGATGGCGAAAAGCCAAGGAAGCTCCCACCACTCGGGTGGAATGAGCCTTCACCCTTCCGGGGAGGCTGGCACCCCTGACCCTGTAGGCCTCTTGGATAGCTGATCTAATCCAACGGCCAATTGTGGATTTCGAGGCTGAGGCACCTTTCCTCTGCCCCTCCACTGAGGACAAAGAGTGTCTGATTTGCAAAACGGCGCGGTCCGAGAAACAAATCCTCAGAGCCCTCACAAGATCCAAGTTATGCAGAGCCTTTTCAAATGAATGGACCGGAGCCGGACAGAATGAGGGCAGGGTGATTTCATCATTAAGGTGAAAGGGAGAAACTACCTTTGAGAGGAAGACAGTGAAGGCTGGAGAACTACCTTGTACTGGTGGGAAACCAGGTAGGGAGCCTGAAGTGAAAGGGCTGCCAATTCCGAAACTCACCTGACAGACGTGATAGCCATTAGAAACGCAACTTTCCAGGAGAGTAATGAGAGAGAGATTTCGAGCAGAGGTTCAAAAGGCGATTGCTGGAGGATCCCTAAAACCAAATTAAGGTCCCACGGATGCAGAGGCTGATGATCATGAGGAACTAGATGGGCTACACCCCCTGAAGAGGTAAGCGGCGACTTTCCACGTTGTTCACACCATGAAAGAAAAGATCTTCAGGTTCTATGATAAATGCAACCCGAGGAGAGCTTTCTGAGATTTATCATAGTGGAAAAGACCTGGGGGGGGAGTAGACCAGCTCTGGCTAGAATCCAGGATTCAAGGGCCACGTCGTCAAACACGGCCTTGCGGAGTTCTGGTGGCAAATCGGCTCCTGTGACAGAAGATCTGGGCAGTCGGGAAGCCGTCAGAGAGTGTCGCCTGGTAATTGGACGAGCTCCGAGTACCAGGCCCTCCTGGGCCAATCTGGTGCCGCCAATATCACCGAGAGTCCCTCCGCCTTGACCTTCTTGATCACCCTCGGAATGAGGGGAAGCGGAATATGTAAGGGAGACGAAACTGCGACTACGGCAGGGCCAGGGCGTCGGAGTGCATTGCGTGTGGGTTGCAAGATCGGGCTAGGAAGGGGAGGAACTTGGTGTTTTGGCGAGATGCCATGAGGTCCACGTCTGAAGGACCCCACCTGTGACAGATCTGTTGGAACACCTCGTCGTGGAGGGACCACTCTTCCGCTGCCAGACCTTGTCGGCTTAGGAAGGCCGCGGCCCAGTTCTCTACTCCTGGGATGTGAACCGTGGAGATGACAGAAGCATGAGTCTCTGCCCAACGAAGAATCTTTTGAATTCTTCATCGCTGCTAAGCTGCGGGTCCCTCCTTGATAACTGATGTATGCTACAGCAGTGGCATTGTCGGATTGAATCCGAA